>NC_041395.2:153968308-154340808 GCF_900747795.2 Erpetoichthys calabaricus
AAGCATACAATACAACTGATAATATGTTGCGCTTATTTATCTGGTGTACTGACATTTTTGCGCGTTTAACGGCTGAAATCTAACGTGGTTTGTGCCCTTCAGAATGAAAAGAGTTTGCATTTACCTTTTTAATAAAAGGCGAGCTTTTAAGCCTGAGAAATCACCCCGTAAATGCACACGTTTAATTGCACATGTTAATATGTATGCTTACACAGTATTAAAAGACACTCAACAATTACACAGTATTAAAAGACAGTCAACAATTAACGTCATTTACCTTCATTCCCGCGTTTGACTTGTGCTGTAAATCTCTTCCTCGTTTTCAGTTCACGTGATTACGTAGGAGGCGTAATACGTGATGACGCAATACGTGACTCCGCCTCCTCCATTAGAGTATATGGACAAAAAACAGGTTCCAGTTATGACCATTATGCGTAGAATTTCAAAATGAAACCTGCCTAACTTTTGTAAGTAAGCTGTAAGGAATGAGCCTGCCAAATTTCAGCCTTCTACCTACATGGGAAGTTGGAGAATTAGTGATGAGTGAGTCAGTCAGTCAGTCAGTGAGTCAGTGAGGGCTTTGCCTTTTATTAGTATAGATTCCTCGTACGATTTTCTTGAGGTAAGAATATGTTTCCTATTTGCTTGCAGCAGCCGCCATGGGTGAATTTTGAAATTTTCAGTTATTTCATTGATTCTGTACTGCCAAGGCTTGAAATAAATGATAATCTGCACAAAAGATGTGTCTAGTGTCTGACATGGCGGCAGATCTGTCAGTATGCCTTGATATCATCTGAATCGAAAACATATCTGCCATGATTCACAATATGCGCTAGTGATGGTGGAACAAGAATACTCAAATCATATTTTATTATGCCTCATGTTCCCAAATCATTTTTTTAGGCCATGTTGTCCCACATATCCCACAAATCATACACAGACACAGTGGTTTTTCTATAGATACACACTCAAATCACATGATAAGTTTTTTTTTCCCTAAAAGTTGCCTTCTTTTTGTATATTACATTCTGTGTTGTTTTACATAGATGACAGAGTGTGTTTCATTCAGAATGGCATGGTGTGTGTTAATTAAGCATGCACATAAGAGTTTCATTGTACTGTGTAAATAACTACACCTGAACATATTACACTATATTGCATTTATATCAAATCCTTAGATTTTTGAAAATGCCAAGACTACCTGCATGTTAATACTAAGCTCACAGTGTCAATGACCACTCGGCATTATGCACTTTCTGTGGCATATGTTGTACATACACAATTAAAAATACAGTGAGAAAATTAAAGAGGCAGATTATGAGACAGAGCCAAACCATGATGAAACAGATTGAAGCACCCCAAACCAGTTATCAAATTTTATAGCACATGTGTAGTCACTCTGGCTGAGAATATGGTAATAAAAGAACTGACGACAATGCTTTTGGGTCTGTATATGTAATCAGTAAGGGTCACTGTTTCTTCATGGAAGACATTTGCTCAAGCCCATAATATGATGAAGGAGTGCCGTGTTGTGATTTAAGGCAATTTTACATCAACTTTAAATTATTTTTATCACAAGTGGTGAAAGACTGTGAGTAACCATAATGTGACATTTCTTCAGTTATATTTATCTAGTTGTCTACAGAGCAGAGACAGCAACTTACATCTGGGCAACAGCATTTAGTGATCAAATAGTGCTTGGAATCAACTTTGAAGTGAACTCACATCACTGGGGCTGCAAAGTTGTTGCAGAGGTAGATGATCAGCGAGGTGAAGTGCATAGCCAGTTTCCTTTTAAAATGGCTGAATCTCACAAAAATGTTTTGCTTTTTTTCTTCTTTAAAGAACATAGATGCACTGTTTTGTAATACATGTGCACTCACAAAATGTGGATTAATACTTGATATCCTGGCCCCATCACCCGATACTAAAATCCAAGAACAGGTATTTTTATTACATTTATTTAAAAAATGCATCACTTCAGAACTCAGTTTCATGTGTCAAATTAATACAGTGGTGTGAAAAACTATTTGCCCCCTTCCTGATTTCTTATTCTTTTGCATGTTTGTCACACAAAATGTTTCTGATCATCAAACACATTTAACCATTAGTCAAATATAACACAAGTAAACACAAAATGCAGTTTGTAAATGGTGGTTTTTATTATTTAGGGAGAAAAAAAAATCCAAACCTACTGTGCCCTGTGTGAAAAAGTAATTGCCCCCTGAACCTAATAACTGGTTGGGCCACCCTTAGCAGCAATAACTGCAATCAAGCGTTTGCGATAACTTGCAATGAGTCTTTTACAGCGCTCTGGAGGAATTTTGGCCCACTCATCTTTGCAAAATTGTTGTAATTCAGCTTTATTTGAGGGTTTTCTAGCATGAACCGCCTTTTTAAGGTCATGCCATAGCATCTCAATTGGATTCAGGTCAGGACTTTGACTAGGCCACTCCAAAGTCTTCATTTTGTTTTTCTTCAGCCATTCAGAGGTGGATTTGCTGGTGTGTTTTGGGTCATTGTCCTGTTGCAGCACCCAAGATCGCTTCAGCTTGAGTTGACGAACAGATGGCCGGACATTCTCCTTCAGGATTTTTTGGTAGACAGTAGAATTCATGGTTCCATCTATCACAGCAAGCCTTCCAGGTCCTGAAGCAGCAAAACAACCCCAGACCATCACACTACCACCACCATATTTTACTGTTGGTATGATGTTCTTTTTCTGAAATGCTGTGTTCCTTTTACGCCAGATGTAACGGGACATTTGCCTTCCAAAAAGTTCAACTTTTGTCTCATCAGTCCACAAGGTATTTTCCCAAAAGTCTTGGCAATCATTGAGATGTTTCTTAGCAAAATTGAGACGAGCCCTAATGTTCTTTTTGCTTAACAGTGGTTTGCGTCTTGGAAATCTGCCATGCAGGCCGTTTTTGCCCAGTCTCTTTCTTATGGTGGAGTCGTGAACACTGACCTTAATTGAGGCAAGTGAGGCCTGCAGTTCTTTAGACGTTGTCCTGGGGTCTTTTGTGACCTCTCGGATGAGTCGTCTCTGCGCTCTTGGGGTAATTTTGGTCGGCCGGCCACTCTTGGGAAGGTTCACCACTGTTCCATGTTTTTGCCATTTGTGGATAATGGCTCTCACTGTGGTTCGCTGGAGTCCCAAAGCTTTAGAAATGGCTTTATAACCTTTACCAGACTGATAGATCTCAATTACTTCTGTTCTCATTTGTTCCTGAATTTCTTTGGATCTTGGCATGATGTCTAGCTTTTGAGGTGCTTTTGGTCTACTTCTCTGTGTCAGGCAGCTCCTATTTAAGTGATTTCTTGATTGAAACAGGTGTGGCAGTAATCAGGCCTGGGGGTGGCTACGGAAATTGAACTCAGGTGTGATACACCACAGTTAGGTTATTTTTTAACAAGGGGGCAATTACTTTTTCACACAGGGCCATGTAGGTTTGGATTTTTTTTTCTCCCTAAATAATAAAAACCATCATTTAAAAACTGCATTTTGTGTTTACTTGTGTTATATTTGACTAATGGTTAAATGTGTTTGATGATCAGAAACATTTTGTGTGACAAACATGCAAAAGAATAAGAAATCAGGAAGGGGGCAAATAGTTTTTCACACCACTGTATATAACAATTGTGAACAAAAAAAAATTTTACTTGAAAAATACAAATCTTATTCTTTAAAATAGTTAGCTGCAGCTTGCTTTTTCCGGAACAAAAGTGTTTTGATGATCTTTTACCACTCATGAGGCTTTTTGAAAATACAGAACAGAGTGCTGTCTACAGTGGTTCTCAACCTGTGATAAAAGAAGAATTACTGGGTCGTAGGAGCACATAAGAAAAGCTGCGAGAGGCAGTGTGCCCAACCGCACATGAGGATGAAAGAGAATGCACTACAACGGCAAACAATATGAAAAACGTCCATGAAGAAAACAACAAAAAAAAAAATCTAACGTAACTCATATTGCATAATCCACATGTTGGATATCTATTTATATGTTCAGAATGTGCAAATTTTGTGCATTTCTTTTTAAAATGTTATTAATGGTTTCTTCCTAAAAACTCTCCATTGAATGTAAACAGGAAAGATGTCATTCCCACAATGCTGTGCGGTGAATTGAAGACAGGATTCTTCTCCAAATAATGAGGGAGAGAGGCAAATGCCTTTATTCATTAGACGTTATCCACGTTTGCCATTGTACAGCATGGGTCAGCGCAGTTTGACTATTCAATATGTAATTTCTCCATGAAAATATGAGATTAAATTTTTTGCCCACCCACCACTACAAACAACATGGAGTAAGTAACGTTTAAAAAAAAGTAACATTTTTAGTGGAGAATTCCTTTAAGAGGAGAAAAAAAAAAACATTTAAATTGGGGTAGTATACCTACACAAATGGTAAAAAAAAACAAACCTGGTTTATGCAATCAAAAGGTGTGGCTATCAGCAGTCCAGAGGATTGGAAGGCAGTGAAGTGACACTACTGACATGCTTCAGCATCTGTAAGCTGACTTTAAGCTTTTACAACAGTTATAACAGAACACTGGGGACACAATATGTCTATTGCAAAAGATATGCAAATAGGTTTAAACACTCAAACACCAACTGTCCCTTCTAATGTGATACTGGAAATTGTAAAAACCCTCTGAAGGGCAAACATAAATAAATTTCAGGCTGCCAATCGAAGGGTATTATTTCATAACTAGTAATTTAGCCCGTTACAATAACGGGCGCTAGAACAGTAGTGCATAACCATTAGTAGGAACAGTCTATATTAAATGGCAAGGGACTTTGACTTCATTCTTTTTGTTGGTCGTATTTTTCTTTCTTTCAGCCTTTCTTTTGTTGATGTTTACTTGCTGAGCTGACCGTTCTTCATGCGCTGCCACCGTGTATTGTGTGTCTTTAATTTTCTGTGACAGTAATACTGTCTTGTACGGCTCTATTCAATAAAGGCGCGCACAAAAAGACGAGCTTCAAAAGGGCGACCTCAATTGAGCGCGGCGAATAAAGGCGTTCGTAGATAATTTAGTTCAAATGGCTCTGGAATATGTGAAGAGCAGCAAAGGTGCAGATCTTTATTTACGTGCGCCTTTATTCGCTGCGCCCAATTGAGGTCGCCCTTTAGAGGCTCGCCTTTTTGTGCGTGCCCTTATTGAAGGATACCGTCTTGTACGTCCGCTGGCTTGTACGTCCGTAATATACCTTTAATTTTCTCTGGCGGTAATACAGGCGTGCGCGTCGGCAATATGCCTTTAATCTCCTCTGACAGTAATACTGGCTTGTATGTGGCTGTAATATGCGTCACTGTATTGTGTACCTTTAATTTCCTCTAACAGTAATACTGGTTTGTATTTCCATAAAACACCTCTAACTTTCTCTGACAGTAATATCGCGCGTCACACCGTGCCCCGCGCATGCGCACTTCATCAGAAGACACCCACACACGGACACCTGGACGCACACAGGGATTTTATATATATAGATAGCACTAGGAGTTATGCTGCCTGTCTGAGCTGCTGGCGAGCACTACTTTTAATAATAGTTTTAACATAAAATAAATTCTTGAATTAAACATATCTGGGATTTTCAGTTATCTACTTTTTTAAACAAACTGTAGCAGATGCTTTTTTAGTTTGGAGCTTTTGAAGTATCATGAAAGCAGTGAAACACTAAAGTAAAAGAAACCAGTGTGACAGAAGCAATAATAAATCAGTATTCATTATGTCTCTGCTATATGTGCTTCAGGTGGCTATGGAGACAGATACATTCTGTTTCCACAAATTTACTTACATTTAGTAAATTAAATAAACAGTTTGACTTGTAAAAAGATTATACTATAAGAAAAAAATGAAAAAGATGAGGTATGAAATGTAGAAACATTATTTTTAAGCCGTATATGAGATATTACAAACATTCAGATTACAAAGAATCTATCTAATTCCACAGCTCATTTTTGTAGGCTTTATCACAACTTCCTAGTTTACTGTAAAAAAAGCTGGATGAAAGGATGACTTTTACCTATTTGTAACCAGTGGGGGCCTTTAGTAGAGGAATGGATATTTTTAAGTTAGTTCAATAGATTTTGACAAAAATTATTACAAGTTAAAAACATCCACTTCACACTGGTTAGACCCTTGATTGCTATTGGTCAATATCTGCCATGTATAATGTCCTGGAAGACCAAATCAACTGAAGAAAACTGACAAAGCTAGTACAGCATGCAACATTTGCATAATTATTTGTAGTCAATAAAGTTGACTGTACAAGTTTGTTCTAATGCGCTGCTTTCATTAGGCTGAACAGACATTTGCTTAAAGAAGTTAACCATCATTAAAAAACTAAAGTTAAAGTAGTTCATACAGCAAGATAAAAAAAACCCTAAACATGTAAATGTTAATAGCAAAACCCATTTTAATTCCTTGAAAGGCAGTGGCCTGGTCGCAGATTAAAGATAATATTGTATACAGTAATCCCTCGCGGTTCACTTTTCGCGGATTCACGACTTCGCGGGTTTTTAAATACAAGTGATTGCCCGCCTATCGCGGAAGTTATGTTCCAGACCCATCAGCAACTGGAGAAAATCCGCGATATAGAAAGACCATATAAATAAACATTTTTATAGTTTAAGCCTTAAAATACCCATCCCACATGCTTTAAACACATGTAAACTTATAAAACACACTTTGTTAACACATATGATATGTGGATGTCGGGCTAAGGATATGAGTAACATCTCACTATTATAAAACATTTTAACTTCACGCAAGACAAGACAGTGAGACAGGAAAATTGGTGATGTACAGGCTTTTAAATTATTGACACGCAGAGCGACAAGCAGCACAAAGCCAGCACAAAGTCCACTTCTCCTTAGCGTTCATTCTGCTCCCCACCCCCTTGACAATGCGAAGTGGCAGGAGCGTACTGCGCTTCCGGGGAGGGGGGGGTTTGAGCGAAGGTGCGTTCAGCTCTCACACACCCACACACAGACAGACACACACACACACACACACACTCCTCGCGCAGAGCGACAAGCAGGCATTTTGGCAGAAGCAGCACAAAGTCCATTTCTGCTCAGCGTGAGTTCAGCTGCCCCCCTTCACAAAGCGAGTGCAGACACATTGACGTCTGATCGCTGCGTGCAGTGTTGGTCTGAGGTGTTTAAGAATGTAGAAAGTGTTTAAGAGCATAGGAAGTGTTTATAAGAGCGTGGGAAAGGTTAACAAGAGAGTGAGAAAGGTTTATAAGAGTGTGGGAAGGGTTTATAAAGCCTTAAAATATGTATAAATAATAAAATAAATATAGGTCGCTACTTCGCGGATTTTCACCTATCGCGGGGGGCTCTGGAACGTAACCCCCGCGATAGGTGAGGGATTACTGTAATGGCAATATTTGAAGGTAAGATGTTTTTATGGTATGTAGCCACTAGATGGTATCAAAGAGCCCTAAACCCCAGACACAATGACACAGAGACAGTCCCAGGTTAAAATGAACTTATTTTTTCACACAAATACCTATCTACAGATTCTTTCTCATACTCCTCACACTTCTCTTTCACAATCATTCTTTGTCTCTCTCCTTTATGACTAGTGTTGTACTACTCCTTTCCCGACTCTGAATCTCTGGGCAAAGTGGAAGGCTTCCTTTTAGACCTAATCCTGGAGTACAAAACCACTGTCTCCCAGAAGCACTTCTTGTATCTCCCAACAGTTCCTTCTGGCTCCCTCCACGGAAGCCAGCAGGGCAGCCCTATGTTACCACAAATACCATGCTGCCCTGCGGGCATTCATTAACAGGGGCTTGCCATAATAATAATAAAAATACATTTTATTTATATAGTGCCTTTCCCATGCGCAAGGCACTTACAGAATATAAGAAGAACAGCAGGGTATACAGTATATAGCATTGTACAAACCAGATAAATAAATAAAGAAGATTACGACAATGAATTCAGAGAAAAAAAAGCCTAACAGAAAACATAATTGATGGTCTAGCACACACACATACAGGTTACATGAGCATCTTGACAGAGATGTAAACTGGGAGAAGGGTAATAAAGTCAAGTAGAGCGAAAAGCCTTCCTGAACAGATGAGTTTTGAGTTGTTTTTTAAAAGAATTCGTGGAGTCAGCTGATCTAATTCATTTCGGTAGGTCATTCCAGAGTCTGGGTGCTATACAGCTGAAGGCCTTGTCACCCATGGAGTGTAGATTAGTGAGGGGCACAACAAGATTGCCAGAATCAGAGGACCTTAGTGGGCGGGCAGGCACATAGTGATGGAGAAGGTCACTGATGTAGTTTCGTGCGAGGTTATTTAAGACTTTGTAGGATTTTATATTCGATTCTGTAAGAAACAGGGAGCCAGTGAAGACGGAACAGGATGGGTGTGATGTGCTCGCTGCTGCTGATTCGAGTAAGGACTCTTGCAGTTGAGTTTTGAATAAGCTGGAGCCGTGATATAAGATTAGAAGGGGCACCTGCCAGTAGGGAATTACAATAATCGATGCAGGATGTGATAAAAGCATGGACAAGTTTCTCAGCATTAGAGAAGTAGAGGAAGGAGCAAGCAAGGGATATGTTACTGAGGTGAAAGTAAGAAAGTTTCTTAATGTGATTTATGTGGGCGGAATAAGAGAGGGAGGAATCAAAAATGACACCAAGATTCTTTACAGTAAAGGCAGGTCTGATGAGATCACCGCCAAGATGGACTGGGAAGGAGCTCATTTTATTAAGTTGCATTTTAGTCCCAATTTGCAGGAGTTCAGTTTTGTTGCAATTTAATTTTAAAGAGTTCTGCTCCATCCAGGTTTTAATTTCACTAAGGCAGGTTGTGAGCTGAGAAAGCTCTGATGAAGTTCCACTTTTAACATTGACGTACAGTTGAGTATCATCTGCATAAAAATGATAACCCAGTCCATAGCTACAGATAATATGGCCAAGGGGAAGCATGTAATTACAGAAGAGAAGAGGGCCGAGGACAGAGCCTTGAGGAACTCCTTGTGTGACTGGCGCTGAGCTAGACCTGCTGTTGCCAAGACTAACAAACTCTTGCCTATCAGTCAGATAGGACTTGAACCACTGGAGGGCAGTGCCAGAGATACCCAGCATATTCTCCATTCTGGACAGTAGAATGTCATGTCTTACAGTGTCAAATGCTGCACTGAGGTCTAATAGAATTAATATGCTGGTTTGTCCAGTCTGCTGCCATAAGCAAATCATTGGTTACCCATAGCAGAGCAGTTTCACAGCTGTGCCGCGCCCTCAAACCAGACTGAAAGGGATACATCAAGTTATTAGAGGTTAAGTAATTGGCGAGTTGGGAAGCTACAACATGCTCAAGAACTTTTGACAGGAAAGGTAAGTGGGAAATAGGCCGGAAATTGTTAGGATTGTCAGCATGAAGACCAGACTTTTTTAACATTGGGGTTACAGAAGCAATTTTAAAAGTGAGCGGCACAGAGCCAGTGTCAAGGGATGAGTTTATTATTGTTGTAACAGTCGGGATTATGGCATGAAGGCAGGATTTAAGAAGTGTGGTGGGGATGGGGTCCAGTACACAAGTAGTCGGCTTCATCTTACAAAACAGGTTATTAACAAACGCAAATATGACTGGTGAGAACTTAGAGAAGGAGCTGGATGGAGTGGGAAAACAGGGAGAGATATAAACAGATGATGTATTTATGTTAGTTGAATTATTTAGATCTTTAATTCTGTTACGTAAAAAATGGAGGAATTCCTAACAGACTTCAGTAGTTTTAATCAGAGTTATAGAGTTATAGACGTGAGTGTGAAAATGTGGAAGTGATTAAAGTAGGATTCGTTTTATTTATTTTTTTATTCCTTTTTTTTTTATTATTTATTTATTTATTTTTTTTATTTTACTATACCTTAAAGTAGACTGTTTAACTTCATACCCTTGGTTTAATGCTTGTTCTACTATTTATACAATTACCATTATACTATTACAGTATGAATTACCAGGTTTATCCTAGACTAGTTTTTAAAATCACTCCCAGGGTTGTTTTTTTTTTTTTTAATCTTAATATCTTAACTTAAAAGCGCTGAAGATTATTTCAAGCTTAAATATTGTTAATGAGAACATTTTCGGCAGATAGTATTAAGGATTTAACTGTAAAAGATATCTCTGTTTTAATTCTGTAACGCCGCTGCAGGGTGGGGTTTGTTTTGTTTTGGACGTGCTCTGTCTCTTCGTATGTCAGAGGACTGGAACATCGCGAAGTGGGGTCTAGCCTCATGTGGGGAGGCAAAATGGGGGGGTGGGGGGATAAAGGGGGGAGAGAAGGAGAGCAGGTTATATTTAATCTATTCTTATAATCCTTATAATTATAAATATCAATGCAGCAACAGGCTAACATGCAACAACTCCTGGGGAATCTTGAAACTAAGATTAAAACTGCCATATTACCAATTAAAACTATAAAATGACATTAAAAACTCAGAATCAATGTCTCCATGATGGGACAGTTAACTTTGTGAGCTGGAATGTTAAAGGCCTGAATCACGAATTAAAGAGAAAGAAAGTATGCTCTCACCTAACAGGCTTAAACGCTAAAATAGTATTTTTACAGGAGACCCACTTACTAACCAAGGATCAGTTCAGATTACAAAAAGACTGGACTGGCCAAATGTTCCATTCTAGCTTTATAAAGAAAACTAGAGGGGTGGGAATTCTCATACATAGAACAGTTCCATTTGTAGCATCAGAGGTAGTGTCGGACCCTGAAGGGAGATATGTGATGGTCATGGGCAACTTATATAACAGTAAAATGATTTTGATAAATGTTTATGCACCCAATGTTGATGATAAGGAATTTATGCAAAATCTATTTGCATCCATTCCCAATGTGAACACTCATAAAATTATAATGGCTGGGGACTTTAATTGTGTTTTAAATCCACTCTTAGATAGGACTCCCGTGACAGGGGGGACGACATCTAATACTGCAAAGATAATTACACAGTTTTTAAATGATCACAACTTATCAGACCCCTGGAGGTTTCTTAACCCAAACTCAAGAACATATTCGTTCTACTCACCAGTGCATTATAGCTACTCAAGAATTGATTATTTTTTTATAGATAATAATTTCCTGCCTACAATTAAATCATGCAAATATGACACAATTGTTATCTCTGACCATGCCCCTCTAGTCTTGGAGCTAAAATCAATAAGCCCCTCGTACTCACCTCGCAGATGGCGTCTTAACCCTCTTTTATTGGCAGACGAGAACTGCACAGAATTTATATCCAAACAAATCAGCTTCTTCCTAGAGACAAACACGTCTACAGAGGTTTCTGCAGGAACACTCTGGGAAACTCTAAAGGCCTTCCTAAGAGGCCAGATTATTTCATATCTTTCCCATAGAAATAAATTAGAAACCAAGAAAGTGTCAGAGCTAAGAAATGAAATTACTAGAATAGATGAAGAACAAGCCAGGCGTCCAAGTGAAGCTCTTCACAGGAAAAGGCAGGCCCTGCATACAGAACTTAACATCTTAACAACTAAAGAAACTGAACAACTTATTTATAAGTCTAGACAGCATTACTATGAACACGGAGAAAAAGCTAATAAGCTTTTAGCTCAACAAATTCATAAACAAGAAGTTCACAATGCAATACCAGTAATCACCAACAAGAATGGAGAAGAAATCATCGACCATAATAAAATAATGCACACATTTAGAGATTACTATAAGTCTTTATATTCCACTGAGCCCAAAGAAGACAACACGCAATCTAATGCATTTCTGGATAATTCACAAATACCACAAATAGATGCTTTAAGTGCTGAGGAACTAGATAATCCTCTAACGCTAACAGAATTACTAGACGCTATAAAGTCACTACAAAGCGGGAAATCATCAGGCCCTGATGGTTACCCCGTAGAGTTTTATAAGAAATTCTCCACTCAGCTAGCTCCACTCTTATTGGTAACATTTACAGAAGCTAAAGACCACCAAATACTACCTCAAACATTTCGACAAGCATTAATCACCGTCTTTCCTAAACAAAATAAGGACTTGTTACAATGTGCATCATATAGACCAATTTCACTCCTGAATAATGATGTTAAGATACTCTCAAAAATCCTAGCTAGAAGGATGGAGAAAGTGCTGCCCTCGGTAATATCACAAGATCAAACTGGATTTATTAAAGGCCGACATCTATCTTCAAATCTCCGACGCTTGTTTAATGTTATATATTCACCAGCAAAATCAAACACCCCAGAGATATTACTATCATTAGACGCAGAAAAGGCATTTGACATGATCGAATGGAATTACCTTTTCACTGCATTGGAGAAATTTGGGTTTGGCCCGAATATTTGTGCTTGGATTAAACTACTGTATACCAGTCCAGAAGCTTCAGTTTGTATTAATAAAATTTGCTCAGACTACTTTAAACTAGAACGTGGTACCAGACAAGGATGTCCCTTGTCGCCACTGTTGTTTGCAATCGCTATTGAACCACTGGCGGTTCACTGCCGAAATTCTCATCAGATAAAGGGGATTGTCAGAGAAGGACTGGAACAGAAAATTTCTTTATATGCAGATGATATGGTCTTATATATATCGGACCCAGAAAACACTGTCCCTGCTGTTTTAACAGCACTAACAGAATTTCAAAAGATATCTGGTCTTAGAATTAATCTGAATAAAAGTATACTCTTTCCAGTGAACTCACAAGCATATAATAATAAATTAGACACCCTACCTTTTACCATAGCAGATCAGTTTAAATACCTAGGGGTAAATATCACAAGTAAACATAAAGCTCTTTATCAACAAAATTTTGGCGTCTGTATGGAAAAAATTAAGCAAGACTTGCATAGATGGTCAACCCTTCATCTCACTCTAGCCGGAAGAATTAACATCGTTAAGATGAATATCCTTCCTAAACTTCTCTTTTTATTTCAAAACATTTCAATATATATCAATAAATCATTTTTTAAACAGTTAGATTCAATAATAACCTCATTCATTTGGAACTCAAAACACCCACGTATCCGAAGAGCGACCCTACAAAGACCTCAGGCAGAAGGTGGCATGGCTTTACCTAATTTTCAGTTTTATTACTGGGCAGCAAACATACAAGCCATAAAAACCTGGACACAAATAAATGCACATACACAGGCTTGGTCTGCAATAGAAGTAAAATCCTGTAGTACTTCTTTATATTCCCTGCTCTGCTCTCCAATAAATGAAAGTTATCGCAAATATACTAATAACCCAATTGTGCTTTACTCACTCAGATTATGGAACCAAATTAGGAAGCATTTTAAGATGGAAAATCTTTTATCAGTGGCACCTCTGCAAGGGAACCACCTCTTTCAACCTTCGCAAGTATATCCAGTTTTTAATACCTGGAAAAGTTTTGGGATTAAAATGCTCAGAGATCTTTATATAGACAACATATTTACATCTTTTGAACAATTACGTTCAAAATTTAACCTCCCAGCTACACATTTCTTTTACTATCTTCAAATTAGAAATTTTGTTAAACAGAAATTGCCCGATTTCCCCCACCTTGCACCCTCCACAATGCTGGAAAAAATACTGCTCAATTCCGAGGAAACAAACACTATTTCCGCAATATATAAAATCTTATTAGAGTCCCTACCTTTCAAAGATCCAAGAGGACATTGGGAAGAAGATCTCTTAATCAATATATCAGAAAAGGAGTGGAAGGTAGCAAAGCAGAGAATTCACTCGAGTTCTATATGCGCAAAGCATAGAATTATTCAACTAAAAATTATATATCGAGCTCATCTGTCTCGCTTAAAACTGTCCAAAATGTTTCCAGGCCAGGATCCAACCTGCGAGCGCTGCAACCAAGCTCCTGCCTCACTGGGTCACATGTTCTGGGCCTGCACCAAACTAACATCATTTTGGACAAAAATTTTTCAGTGCCTCTCAGACAGCCTTAGTATCACAATCCCTCCTAACCCACTAACAGCTGTGTTTGGTGTCCTTCCAGATGGACTTGAATTGGAGAAGGACAAACAAACGGTGATTGCATTCACTACACTCTTGGCACGCAGACTTATTTTGTTAAATTGGAAGAATCCTAATTCTCCTCTTATAAGTCAGTGGGAAACTGATGTTTTATATTATTTGAAATTGGAAAAAATCAAATTTTCAGTTAGAGGATCTGTACAAAATTTTTTCAAAACTTGGCAGGATTTAATCAATATTATTTTAGAATAAGAGAATTAACTATTATTGCATTTAACTCCCTTCTCCATCTCTTATTTATATAGATATTTACTTCTCCCCTTCTTTTGTCTAATGTTGCCTTATTAAAAAGCTTAAAGCAATTTTCCTTTAGCTAAGCTCTCCTTCTCAGGGGTGGGGTTTGATTTGTCTTCAAATTTGTTGGGTTATAAATTGATCTGTTTGTATGGAATGATTACAATGAAAATTAATAAAATAAAAATATTAAAAAAAAAAAAAAAAAGACTTCAGTAGAAGAGGTAGTTGGGCCAGATGAGGGTTGGAGTAGTTTATTAACTACAGAGAACAAAACCCTTGGGTTATCGTGGCCATTTTCTATTATTCTGCCATAATGGGTGTTCTTGGCAGAAGTTAGTGCTTCTCTGTAAGCTCTTTGGTGGTCAGAGAAAGCCTGGATGTGCACGGTGAGGCCAGTCTTATGTGACATTCTCTCAAGGCGTCGGGCAACTACTTTCATAGATCGCAATTCTGAATTATACCAAGGAGCTGAACGTTTAAAGGAAACCTCCTTATGTTTTAAAGGAGCTGTTTTATCTAATGCTGAATGAAGGGCTGTGTTATAGTGGTCAACAAGACTATCTAGTGTTGATGGAATAGGTGAAGACAGAAAAAGATCAGAAATGGATCCAGAAAGGATAGAGGGACAGATATTTTTAAGGTTTTTGTAAGAAATTTGTTGTTTACAGGTAAGAGGAGGGAAAGGCAATGAGACAGTGAAAAATACTGCTTTATGGTCAGAGAGTCCTAAATCAGTGCTATAAATGTTGGCAACAGATAGTCCAGAAGTGCAGATCAGATCCAATATATGACCACCAGAGTGGGTGGGAAAATCAACATGTTGTGTCAAGTCAAAACAGTCCAGTAAGGATAGGAATTCATTTCTCAGTTTAGATGTGGGGATGTTGAAATCACCAAGAAGGATAATTCTCTGAGAGTAAGAGCTTAGGTGGGTCAAAAGTTCAATCAGATCGGATAAGACGGATGCATTGTATTTTGGAGGACGATAAAGAACAATGAGTGAGACTGGACCTGATTCCGTTATTAGTTTAAGAGCCAGGCACTCAAAAGACAATGGACAGTCAATTCGGATTTGTTTGGTGTTTAAGTCTGCTCTCCCAACCCCATATATGGAGGGGACAAACTGAGCAGGGCAGGCAGCCTCTCACTGCCTCATTTCCTCTGGGCTTCCGACATAGATGGCTAGCAATCTCTTTCCCAATGCCTCTCCATTCCAATTCTCCATTCATTATTCTGGCCTCATGGACAGGACAAGGATTGTCACAGCTCCATTTATGACCATCCATTACACTGCTCTCCAGTCAAATTAAGGAAACACAATCCATCATGACTGGGATGCCAGTCTCTCCATTATAGGTGATATGCTGTGCTTTATTTCCAACAAACCCAGATAATTACATGCTGGTCTCATCTGCTCAAAGGACATTATTTAAGGTAGTGAGTATGCTAGGCTGGTAACATCAATGCGACAAAAGCGTGTCAAGAAACTCTACTGAGGCTCCGTTACACGAATGGCAACAAACCTTTATAATGCATCAATATCACTGCCACTGCTCTTTTTATCTTTAGCCATGTCTGAAGTTTTTCTGTCTTTTGAGTTGTTTGAGAAGGGGTTTATCATTTGTAATAATATAATATAATATTTATGTATTTATTGCACCTCTGTAAAAAGCCAAACTCCCCTGAGGACAAATAAAGTGCTATCAATCAAACATGTGTATGTATAAACTGTATGTATGACATCTGGTAAGTTCCCTGCAATGTAACTTTGTAAACCATATTATTTCTGGAGTATACTCCATGGTAGCCTTCCATAAAACAATACATTGCTCATTCTGTTTCTGGCTGCAGAAACATGAACAGTAACATTTACCAAATGCACTGTGATCGAAAGAAGCAATAATGAAGACTTCATTATTATACTGTATATTCAAACTGGCCATACTGAACTGTGAATTAGAAAAAAAAATCAATAAAATAAGAACTTTAACAAAGTTAAATGGACTGATGAAATAACTGCTACAAAGACTGCAGATATTCAATGCAAGTATTTCTGAATTGTTAAAAACTAGCTGCAATAAAGATAAGCTATACTGATGTTTTTTCAAACAAGCTATACTAAAAAAGATCTGTTCGCTCAAACTCTGAATCTAAAATTGATTTAAACTCAATCTTTATTGATCTGAATCTTTATGTTTTCATTAAATAATTCTGCAATTTGAACATGACATTGGTTTTGAGATTATCAATCATTTATGTTATCATTTTTAATTACACACTCAGCATTAAAGGAACGCATCATCATTATCATCTCTATCCTTACATAACTATCTTTCAATAAACTTTTCAAATACATTTATTACTTTCGGTTTTATTGTATTTTATTAATTTGGCTTTATTGCAATAGTGAGCACATATGTGAATAGAAGGAGTACAATGTGGTTGGGCCAACATATAGTGATAAGCGTACATAATGTGGGTGATTTCCATAGTCCCACAGGGGTTAGTGTCTGAGACGGGATGTCTTCAATAGGTGGTAGATTGGTGAGCAATCACCTGCTTTGATAAGTGGCATAGGTGTTGAGTGATGCTCAGGTCTGAAGACAGCAGTGTAATCTGCTCATGCCAAGCTAGTTTGCCTCTTTTCTTGAAGCAGCTGTCATTGTGTGAGTGAAACCACACGTGTGGGTGCTTACAGCATCCATTCTGAAGTCTTAAAAAAAAAAACCTAACCCTAACTGAAGATCATACCGGGATTAAATACTTTCTTATAATGTTAAACACTTAATGCAGTCTAGTCAATTTAACACATTTAATTTAGATGACATGTCCCTTACAATTCCCATTTCACCAAATCATTTAGATTGTGCAAATAGAGAAAACATATTAGAATATTGCTTTTCTCTAATAACTTTTGTTTCCCCAAGTTCTACTTTCTCATGTATTTATTATTTCCTGAAATCATTTTTATTATTTAACAGAGTCAAGCACTCTAAAGACAAAAAATGATGTATATATAGTAATCTTTCTTTATAATTCTTTTGAAGGGTCTTCTCGTCAAACAAATATTAAACATATGTGGTATGTCATTAACAATTTTTGTTTGCTTGTATAATTTAGCTGCATTGTCTCAACTTGTCCCAAATTGTAGTACAATACTGTATACATTAACCCAATAAACATTTCCATGCTGCTATTAAGAATATACAATAGCATAAAATTTCAATGGCAGCTTAAGCACTAAATGAAGTATATACATTAAGTAATTATGTGAACGGTGGGCGGCACGGTGGCGCAGTGGGTAGCGCTGCTGCCTCGCAGTTGGGAGACCTGGGGACCCGGGTTCGCTTCCCGGGTCCTCCCTGCGTGGAGTTTGCATGTTCTCCCCGTGTCTGCGTGGGTTTCCTCCGGGCGCTCCGGTTTCCTCCCACAGTCCAAAGACATGCAGGTTAGGTGGATTGGCTATTCTAAATTGGCCCTAGTGTGTGCTTGGTGTGTGGGTGTGTTTGTGTGTGTCCTGCGGTGGGTTGGCACCCTGCCCGGGATTGGTTCCTGCCTTGTGCCCTGTGTTGGCTGGGATTGGCTCCAGCAGACCCCCGTGACCCTGTGTTTGGGTTCAGCGGGTTGGAAAATGGATGGATGGATGAACGGTGTAGTGAATGTCAAGTGTAGAAACAGCTAAATCAACTTCCACACTGAACAAATGATCCAAGTGACATCCAAATGAAACTATACGGTATAAAAACTACCACCTTAAAAAGGAATATTGAAATGTTTACAGAAGGAAATAAATGTTGTATTATCAGCTTTACAAAAACATAAAATACACCACCATCATTGATAATCATAACTGACCACTTTTTATTAAGTAGTCATCTACATATTTTGAAGACTTACCTGTTCCTAATCCTGCAATGAATGCTGCACCAAGGCTAGACATTTCAACATGTTTTGGCCGGTCAATTTTCTCGTTTAGCAATTCTGATGTGAGCTGCATCACAAAGTTATTACTGCAAACTCCTCCATCAGCCCTAATAAATGAAATATAATCAGAAATTTACTCAGTTGTTCTAGCAGTATTACATATTAATCTCCAAAATGGTCTAAATTAATGAGATACCAGTAAAGTATATAAACTTTGTGTGTATAAATAAAAAACTCATTCCATCTATTTTCTAACTTGCTTAATCAATTGTCCATGGACAGTTGCAGACCACACTTGTGTACTGAACCAATCTGGGCCAGTTAACTGGTAAACATACCTGATGTTGTTCACTGGAATGCAGGTTTCTCTGACCATGGTGTCATAAAGTTGTTTATTTCTTTTTTTCCACGAAATTGCCCCAAAACATTGGAAGAAACAAAAGTATTAGATCATTCATCATTCTTTTGACAAATACTGCTTGATCATTTAGTTTGAGAGGAGATAGGAGATGACTGTAAAAGACACTTACGTTTTCTTGGCTCTTTTTATTTCTACTTTGTGATCACTCTATAATTAACTGTCATCCAGCTGAGGCTTTGTCAGACTGCTGGTTTTCATCTAGCTTCAGGACCATCTGTGGTGCTAGGCTTTTAAGCTTCTGTCTAAATTGCAAATTCTATTTAAATCTGTACTTTCTAATCAATCATATGTTCTATATCTAAGTCACCTGGAAGATAGGCATTTGCCAGATAAAATAATAAAAAGACACAAAAAAGTAGGAGTGATTTTATATTTTACTCTTAGCCTCCTTAGTATAAAATTTACCCATGGAAAGGCAAGTCAACAAACTGAATTTTTTTCAACAAGAAAAAATGTCATTATTTGTAACAGAAACATGTAAATATCAAAGTGTCAACATAAATAACGTAGGAAAGGTAGGTCTGGTGTCAACCACTGTACTGACAAAGATGTAGTGTACATTTTTTGAAACAGTGACCAATGCACAGCTAATGCTGAAGTCAGGACTGTGGAGGCATGTTTCTTTGTATACTTTTATTATAATTTGTTTTTTTGTTGCACGTGCACGAGAGAGTAGAATGTCAATGCCAGAACTGCATTGATTGACATGCCTCTTGTGTTATTGTAGGCTACCACAGCACATGGCTCAGTGACTTCCCTGTTTCTCCTGACAAATGACAGTTGCTACATTGTGAACAGTGCATAAGGGGCTAACGTCTTTCTTATCCTTCTACTTGATTGCAATTATTTTGTCACACAAATCCTTGTACAACGGTGAACCATCAGGTAACTGAATTCAACAGGCATGTGATGCTTGTTCGGAGGTACAGTGCCATATGCATCAGTTTCACTATCTATGTCAGCATCTAATAACAAATTTATAACTGGCATTATTACTATTACTGCTTGATTCAAGTAACGATTCAGTTTCAGTTTGCTCTAAAACTGTTTTAAAAGCTTGTTGTTTATAAGCCACTGTTTTTGATTGAAGGCTCTTATTAATATTGATGTTACCTAATAGTGGCAAAACACATAGAAATATTCATGATTTTTTTACAGCATATTATTTTATCAACTGTATGACAGAAGAATACTTATTTGAACATAACACTGTAAAGTAGATCATTAAAGTCACCCCAAGTCTGATTTGGGCTTGACTATAATTACATGGAATTCTGAGCCTGGTTAACGGCAAGGGTGTTAATGAATGACACTATATATATTTAATTAACTGTGTATTATTTTCTTATATAAGTGCTACATTTTTTTTTTTTGTAAATTCAAAGACTTAACAATATTTCAATATTAATTAGGCTGCCAAGCCAAGATAATGGTGTATAGATAATTTCTCTCATTCGAAAACAGAAAATAAGCCTTCCCTATAGAACACTGTACCTCTTGCACCATAATTGTACCTTTGGTATAGAGGGTCCGCGGCTCTGAAAGAATGGCATTTTTTTTTTAAAAAGTCCATTGGCCTTGTCAGTCTCTGTGGGCACACTCGCACAACCACGGGGAGTTAATGAGGTAGTTGGGACAAGATCATTCTCAATCGCTTCATTGGCTTCCTGCGGTGCGTGATTGAGACACTGCACCCACACAGCCGTACGGGCCGGTACAAGAGATCGGGAGAGAAAAAAAAAAAAAAACACAGAGAGAGAGACAGAAACAAGGTGGTAGGTTAAAGAGAGAAGAAGGCAGGGGGCATTAAGTACTGGTGTGGAAGCAAGCAAGCGAGAGCAGACTCGCTGGATAGCAGGCTGCTGGAAGGGCAGCCCCTTAAGGAGGAGTATTTGACACTCGGTGGGGGCAGTAGAAAGATGTCACTCCAGCTGAGCATTTATGAGGAGGTGGAGTGGCTGGGAGTATGGACGGCTCACCGTGTAAGGCCGAGAAGGCAGTGGGAGTCGAGAAGGCTTGGACGGGAGAGCCCCAGCGTGAGGGCCTTGGTCGTTGGGCCCCGAGTCTCGAAACAGAGGGATGAGCTGTACATAGCCAGGGGACAGAAGGCTACTGGACCAGTAGAAGAGTCAGCTGCACCTGCAGAAACAGTAACTCCCCTGTTGCAGGGCCCATATGTGAGAAGCAGGGGAGCCGCCAGTCAAAAGGAGAAGCCACCAGGTTTTTAAAAAGGACAGCTTCTAGCCAATATTTTAACCTTGAATTAAAGGATTTATTTATTATGGATTTTAACCTCCACTTTGGTTTTTATGGATTTCATGAAGCACTGCACTATGAACAGTGTTTTGGTTTTGTTTTTTATAAAAGCACTTGGACACTTTCATACCATCCCCTTGTTACAAGTGTGATTTGTCCTCATCTGCCAGGTCATCCGGGTACATTAGCGATGGTGATGGGTTCAAGAGGGAGCATGGAGCAGGACCCACACTGTCACATCATGGTATGATTACATGCTGCATAAATTACTTAAACCTAAGAAAAAAAAATACCTGAAAGCTATCGATTCCAAGATTGCTCGAACAAGGTGATTTTTTGTTGTTGATGGTTTCAAGCCCATAAATGAAGCACAAGCACGAGGATCATTCAAGGGAGCCTGAAATACAAAGGGAATACAGTATATATATAATAACAGATTTACATTTTTATTTTGTGCAGTACTTGGCATCAATAGAATTTAACTATGGATTCTACTATAATTAAAATATAATTACTGGCTTACTTTCTATTTGGGATGCTATGAAGCTATTTACTTTTTTCTGCTTCTAAGAGTACTTTCAGATTGTTACAGGAGTTCTGAAAGTGATTTCTTCATGCGTCACTTTAATGAACACAGTTCAGCTTGCATGTAATCTCATTATTTTCATTTAAGGCTGCTGTATATTAGATTATTTTGAGTAACAACACCTGTGCTTTATTAGAAAAGTGTGTAGGAAGTATTTTTGGGACATGGCATAGGTATGCAAGGTTGCTACCCACAGTGGGTTTAGTCAGTGAAATTTTAGTTTGTGGCCAAAATTATTCCCATGGAGAATTTATATAGCGACTGTGCCAGCACTTTATTCAACCATGGGCAGCGCTGGGTACTACTTCTAATCAAATATAACAATTGACTAAATGCTGGGTTAGTGGCACACACATATAAAAGTGCCCTCTGGAACTAAGTTCAAATGCTCTCTGGTTTCCCTCTCCCTCAAGAATCCATGATGATAGTCATAAAACATATTGTATTAAACAAAATGTGTAATTTGAGAGTCGGGGAAAACTTTTTGTGATTATGGAAATACTAACAATTATTGACTAGGCATCCTACAAAAAGCTGTTAGGAAACTGTCTATGCATAGCCAAAAGACAAAAAGAAAGTTGAAAATTGTAGTTTTAACAAACAACCTTCTGTCTTTTTAACCATCTATTTTACAGAGTAAAATTAATATCCTCTTACATGTTTCTCCTAACTTGTTCTCTCTTAATAGGAAAATTCAGCACAAAGCACAAAATTCCAAACTACTCTGGAGAGGAGAAGAAGAGTATCTAATTAAAGCATAACTTATTTTTTCTGTTTAGAAAGAAAAAGACAAAAACCTCACGCATACACACAGAAGGCAGGACAGCTAACCACTAGCTCTCCCTTTTGTACTTTTGGCAAAAGAGCTTGGTTTTATATTTAAGCAGTTAAAGTATTTCCAATGACAAGTTGCTTTTCCATTCTCAGCTGCAAATGACACCAGTTATACCTATGAAAATACTGAAGAGTGACAACAGCGTGTTTGTAACAGCATACAAACACAAATGCAAAAGAGTATTTATACATATGATCACAATGTCTACATAAAATGTCTGTGGTCTACTTGCCACTATGCAAGAGTCGGTACATAAAAACATGAATAATATATTATGATAATAGGCTAAAAAGTATAAGATGAAAATGACAAACACATGAGTGTATGTACAGTAATCCCTTGCTATATCACGCTTCGACTTTCGCGGCTTCACTCTATCGCGGATTTTATATGTAAGCATATTTAAATATATATCGCGGATTTTTTGCTGGTTCGCGGATTTCTGCGGATAATGGGTCTTTTAATTTCTTGTACATGCTTCCTCAGTTGGTTTGCCCAGTTCATTTCATACAAGGGACGCTATTGGCAGATGGCTGAGAAGCTACCCAACTTACTTTTCTCTCTCTCTCTCTCTCTTGCTCCGAAATTCTCTGCTCCTGACGGAGGGGGTGTGAGCAGGGGGGCTGTTCGCACACCTAGACGATACGGACGCTTGTCTAAAAATGCTGAAAGATTACCTTCACGTTGCTCCCTTCTGTGCAGCTGCTTCGTGAAGCGACATGCTGCACGGTGCTTCGCATACTTAAAAGCTCGAAGGGCACGTATTGATTTTTGCTTGTTTGTTTTTCTCTGTCTCTGACATTCTCTGCTCCTGACGCGCACTCCTTTGAAGAGCAAGATATGTTTGCATTCTTTTAATTGTGAGACGGAACTGTCATCTCTGTCTTGTCATGGAGCACAGTTTAAACTTTTGAAAAAGAGACAAATGTTTGTTTGCAGTGTTTGAATAAAGCTCCTGTCTCTCTACAACCTCCTGTGTTTCTGTGCAAATCTGTGACCCAAGCATGACAATATAAAAATAACCATATAAACATATGGTTTCTACTTCGTGGATTTTCACCTTTCGCGGGGAGTTCTGGAACGCAACCCCCGCGATCGAGGAGGGATTACTGTATACCGATATTAGACAACCAAGGCAATATTCTACCCTTTCAAAAGCATGACAGTACTCTAATCAACACACCATGGGCAACCCTGTCACCCCAGGATAACAACAAATCAGTGGATATTGATTAGCTTGTGGGAGTGTTAGAATTGAGTTTATAAAGAATGATATAGTCATCATGGACTACATGATTTATCTGACTGTGTGAATGAACTTAAATTATTTGCGGACATATTCTGATCAATAACTGAAAAATAAAAATGCTACTTAAATTTAGTACTAAAATTAAAAAATTCAGGCACTATTCTAACAGTGCCAGATGAATTAAAGAATACCAGTATGCAGAGGAGACATCAGCTGGTTAATGGAGAAAACTATTTATTTGACAAGTCAAATTCAAATTTCAAATGCCAGCATTGCTTTCATTTTCCTTTTTTTTTTTTTAAAAAAAAAAAAAACATTTTCTCCATCTTTAAGGCTACCTTTCTGAAATCTGGCAAATGGTAATTATTTCCAAATTCCTGTAAAAAAGGCATCTTTTGTGTTGTTTTCAATGTGCTTATATAAATGCTCAGACTTATTTATGTATAAGCTTGTACATCAATCTTTACTGACCTTACCTGTAGTAATCACTCTTAACCGGAGACTGCATCCCATTTGTTTCTGTACTTTTCAAATACGTTGTATGTGCTTTCATTACATTCATCATAAATTAGTTGTTATACTAAAGAACGTTAATTTGGCTTGAAGAAATAAAAACCAACCTAACATCACAAATTTAGCATTTGAGGATTCATTTTCTGAAACAAAGTGTGCCGTTTCAGCAGCTCCACTAACTGCAAGCGTTCACAACTATGTGCTTCTGTCAGTACAGCACATGTAACATTATTAGATTTACCCACATGAATGTCTGGTCAGTGTGGAGGTACTGAAACACTAACCTTGCCAACTTTAGAAAAAACCTCCTTGTAGGCTGTTGTCAGTTTTTATGATTGTCTGTCAGTCTCTAATGTTTTTGTCAACTCCTTCTTACAGAACCTCTTCAAATTATATTCTGGTTTAAGTCCCCACCATCACATTTCTATGGGATTATGATTCTGACTCTGACTCAGCTATTCCTTAACCCCCAGCCCCTAAATTCTTTCTTTTCAGCCATTCTTAAATGACTCATGCATTTTGACATTGATTGGGGCAAGACTTGCCTGTAATTTCCTTGTTGTTACTTTGTGTTCTTGGAAATGTCACATAGCATCTTTCAGTAAGCTCTTGGTTTAAATTTGCTAGGATGATGTGAACTAGATAAAGAAAATTTCATATTTGTGGCAATCTAATCTGTAGATGATTTATCACAAATCATAGTAGCCTATTATATAACAAAACAGTAAAGTCTGTGTGTCGCTTTGAGCAATTAGATTGGTCAGTCTGGATTTGGCGACGTGATTAAAGTAAAAGTACAAGTGTTAGACACATGAGGAGGAGAAACAGTATGGAGGCATGCGGAGAATCATCTTCAAAGACCGCAAGTTTTAAAACAGACAGCATCTGAGAAGTAGGCTTTACTGGAACGTGCCTGAGAGAGGAAGACTAGTGAAGACACATTCACATATATGCGAAAACTGAGGAAAGCAGCTAAAAGTGCACATAAGGCAAAAGATAGAATAATTTAAAAATATTTGCTATTACCCATCTTTGACAGATAGTGTAGCTAGTTGGCTATAAATTGCTTTAAAACCTTTGCCAGACTCACAGGCATCAGCAATTTGAGCTTGGCATGATATAAACACACAACTCAATTTATTAGAGTAACAAACTGTACAATAGTGGTTTCTAATATATGTATAAGGTAAGACTCTCCAATTCACTCTTTAATAATGTTCTAATTATTTTCACCTGTGTCTGACTCTAACTTTAATCATTTGATGCAATGATAAACAGAATTAGTAAAATAACATTTCTGTTGTTTTAAATAGCACAGATGAGTGCCAAAATGTGTCTTTTTTAAAAGCACAGCACCAACAAAAAAAACTCCAAAGAGCATACTTAGTTTTTATCAGTACAAACAATGTTCATCATTATGATTTTTATGATATACATTTATTATTGATGTTTAAAATAAAAACATATTTTCAGATTACACATGCCCTAAATGTAAAACCCAAACAAGATGCGTTTTTCCATGTGGATTACAAACACCCTAGTTTTGATTTACATAGAATATGTGAAAAAAGAATTCATACACGAAATTTGTTTTTGTGCTCTCCTCTTGCACAGCCAGAAACTCTGAAATGTACAACATTTTTGTGCAATGCACAGGCTGAAAGGCCTAAATGAGATTTCAAGTTACCCATTAAATCTTGGTATGCTCACTGTTTTTCCTTCTTCTCACTGCCCAAATAGTAAATATATTGCTTTGTTACTTTTTTTTTATGTTTTAGATCAGCTTACCTGCAAACCACTGAAAGATGGAACAAAACAGACTCCTTCACTATCAGACACATTATTTGCCATTGCTTCGGTTTCTGCTGCATCTGAAAAAAGACCTGCAAAGTAAAAAAAATGACATAATGAAAAGTTACACACATTTATTTTATTTGTGGATTTATTTTTCACATGCTGTTAAGATGTAGGAGCCAGTTACATGATTAAGGAGTTTATCATAAACTGCAACATCCAAGAAAAACAATTCTAAATATAACAACTTTCCACTTGCTTTTTTACATGCTTTTTATCAGCAAAATTCTTCCATGACTTTTCCATAGCCTCTAACCAATTATCTATGACTTAATTTTTGCACTATTGTAAATACAGTTGCCCTTACAACTGCTGCAAAAAACAACACAGAAGTGACAGGTTTGTGGGATTTAAAACAGTGTCAGTTAAATAATTATAATCTTTAGGCTCCTGCTTTGCAAATCTTCCTCTTGCTCAACTCTTGCACCCCCGATTCCACTAAGGGGCTAATGATTTGTAAGTACTGGCTACAACTGTGGACTACAACTTAAGAAAGACTTGAACAGTGTAAGGTCAAACATGATTTATTAAACTCTCTTGGGGGTGCAGGGGGAGAGAACCACACACACACACAATAAATATAAAAAGTTGTTAAAACTTACTAGAAAAACACTTTTACTTGACATTATTCTTTAATCTCAACAATATGTTAATTCCTAGAAAATTAACATTTCTCAATGGTTAGCCAAAGTGGGCAGGTCAACTGTTATACGACTTTTCTCATTCACTGTATGCTTCTCGTCATAAACACAAACTACTTTCTGTACGAATAACATCCTGAAAAACTGAATGTGGAAAATTGAATATTAATACTGTTCTTTGTGAATCAGATCAGTCTCATTGATTACTGCTTTATTTAATTTAATTTCTGCATAATTTGCTTGTTAGAATCCATCAAATATGCCCTTTTTTGCAGTTTAACAGAGACAGTTTGCTTGTAGTTTCTGCTTTGACAGCATAATCATCTGCAGCATGCATAAATGATTTTACATAAGACTTCACCCTGTGCTCTCTTTCTTTTCAACTTGTCAAGCTCATCCATGAGACTCTTCCTTCAAGTTAATCCTTTGTCCTTCCGTCAGTCTTCTCTGTTCATCACTGTACACATGGCACATCTGCCTACCTCTTGCCACTGACACAAGAAGCTCTTTTGTAATCCGGACATTGCATACTCCCCCAATAGCCCTGACGGGTTAATGAAGATTGTTTGTGCAACCATCGAATGCTACGTCAGATTCTACATTACAATCTCCTCTTTCACACAGAACCCCCTGCTCCACTCTTGCTTATCCAAGAATATAGCCTCAACCTTATGAACTCTGCTTTGGTACCCTATAGTTCCATTCAAGATAGAATCTAACTTTTCTGATTTGAGATATATTTCACAGGAGTTTGTTGTGCTCACTGCAAAATCACAAAATTCCCTGATTATCTTCAGCACATCATCACAACTGCCTCATCCTCTTGATTTGCTGTGACAAACTTTTGCTGGACACTCTTCATTTTCTGAGCACACTGCTTCTTATTTTTGACAATCTGTGTTGGTTCAAGACACTGCATATTCCCGACAGATAGGAGGTTTACTGGTGCCTTTATTCATGTTTAATTGTCTGTCATATAATCTTATTAAATCTAGGGCCTGAATTTTATTTGTGTCAGATGGGGGGATTTTAGCATAGGGCTTATTAAAGAATATGATCTTTATGGAATGATTTATCCCACCATGTGCATGTAATAAATATATATACTGCTTAAAATGAATATTAAAATTCAAATATTATTATGGTGAATAGCAATATTATTCAGGATACAGGAGGCGAAAGCATTCTCTTTCACATAACAGACACATCTTTTATCCAGCAGTGTTGACAGAATTTAAGCACAAATGGGTTGCAACCTGTGATTTTAACAAAGTCTTCTCTGCATGCAGGTCTGTCTTTGACCAGCCAGTAAAGGTTGAAAATGGCATTGTCCAATTTCTATCTGCTCAATCTATATTTATCGCGAAATGCATTGTTGGGAATATGAAGTCCACATGATCCTAAGAGGATCAATGTCTTGTTCACATCACACAAACACTCTGGCTGTAACAAGTCAAACACTTTCCAGTTAATGCTGGGGCCATCCAAAGATAACTGGACAATATTTTTTAGTCCAACCTCTGCTTTGGTGTTTTTATTTGGCAGTTTTTATTTCTTCATAATGTCCCAAGCTGTTGTATGTCTCCATAAACACCACACCTACATACCTAGTTTTCACTTCTCTGCCATTCCAAATACTCATGCGTATATCTATTTGAGTGATTAAGGGTCCATCAAAATGTAGGACATACCCAGCTTGCGGAGATACTTCTCCGACAATCAATGATTTACAATATGGAGCAATATCAAATGTAATAAAATGTGTACATTTTATTTCACTACATGAAAATTTAGCTGGGATTTTGCTGTCAGTGAATACTGTATTAAACAGCTGTCTGAGACTGGTGCATGATTTGTAACAACAGTGTGAATCAATTACTTTTATAGCCCACAAATATTCAGCAGATAGAAATCCAACAGTGAAATTCTATGTTTGCCTGGCTAGTTTATTGCATAAGGGAATTGTATTAGCCCAGTGGTTCTCAATCTGTGGGTCGGGCCCCCCTAGGGGGGATCGAAGTAACAAAAAGGGGGGGCGCGAAGATGTGAAAAAAAGAAAACAAAAATTGAAAATATGAAAAATATATCTATTGAAACCAAAACAAATTAACTTAAACTATATTCTGATACTAGAAAAATACAGAGTTAGATAAATGTTGATAAAAGTTAAGTAGGTATAATAAAATATGCATCTATGATATATCATTAATTAAAAAAGAACAAATTGGTATTAGTGGGCTCCTTTCAAAAAAAATGTTAGGGGGGCACAATTAAAACCGTTTTGAAAACTCGGGTCACAAATAGTTAAAGGTTGAGAAATGCAGTATTAGCCTTTGCTTTGCTAACTAAAGAGGAGGTGAACAAGGTGTCAATTCTGACAGTTTTTCTTGCAGCCTTCTCATTGTATATTTTTTGCCTTTTGAGTGACTTGGTAGCACAGCTTCACCCATATTATTCACACCAAATATATTCATGCATATTTACATTTTGTACATCCTGTGTCACCTTTATGCAGCCATAGTTTTTATTTTTCATTTGTTAATCAGAGCTGACCAAACACTCATCTACCCAGCATTTTGGCATATGCTTTACGGGTCACTCACTACGCAATTGTCACAAGATCTCATAACATTAATAAACTCTGGTCAAGATTTTGCTAATTTACAAAATTACGCAACATAGACCTTATCTCCTGTATATTAAAAAAAATCCATGACTTTTCCAAAATGTAATGGTTACTTGATCATTTTTCATAGCTTTTCCAAGTCTAGTAAAACAAATTTCATTTTTCATAATTTTCCAAAATTTCCATGACCACAAGAACCCTGTGTCTAGCTGACCTGTGGCTTCTTTCTGACATGATGCTTCATGGCAACTCTTTGCTTCTGAAAGTCAGGATAAATATCTTTTAGCAAGAGATAAGTTAATACTTATTTTAAATACCACTTTCAACACTTTACAAATACAGTACAGCATTCAGTGCATACTGAATAATTCATAAAGACAACAATGGTGAAGCCTGAAACAGATTAAACACAGTCACTTTTGCTTGGTGTTAGTAGATGTACATGTGTACCCTATAATGGGCTTGTACCTTAACATGAGTTGTTTCTTGTCTTGTGGTCAGTGCTACTGTGATAAGGTTCACTTCATGCACACACCCACACTCAGAAGATGCCCAATTTAGAACACAAAAAACCTAACCTATGTCTTTGGGATATACAAGAAAAAAATGGAGTATCCAGAGAAAAACTCACAAACACTGGGAAAACAAAAAAACAGTTACCATGGCAAGATTCAAGCCAAGGACTATGCCACTGTGTTGCTCTGTTATCTTTAGTTATTTTAAACTTGCCTTTCTACTTTCTAGACTTGATCAGTGGATTACTCAGGTGAATGTTCAAAGCCAAAAAGTGCACCAACCATGAAGTAATTTCAGGTGCAGTGCTCACCTTTATCCAGATCTGCAAATGTTTCTCCCCATGTAAAGTATGCCCAAGAGTTAACATCTGTAGCATTATTATATTACTACTTCAGGATATCAGTAATGCAAAAGTAAACTGTACCAACGTCCAAATTTACATTTTTAAGACATTTTTTCAGCTGAAACAAATGGTAATAATGTAGATGTAGTTTGCAACACATACTGTACATTCATAAATTCTACAATTTAAAAATATTTTGCTGAGGAGCCTGTTCTTTTCACAGGGTTTTTAAGGCTCTTTTTTAAACAGTTTAAATGAAGTAGCCACCAACAATTTCTACTGTAGGCCTTTGAATGCAATAACCCTGAAGTGGCTTTACCACAATAACTGGCTACATATCCAATAATCTTCGAAACTATATTACTGACTTATTAAACTGAAGACAAGTGAATTCCATCCATTTTCAAACCCTCATCTTTCAGGGGTGCCAGAACCAATACTGACGACACCAGACACAGGACAGGAATCAATTCTTGACAAGTTACCAGTTTATCTCAGAACATGCCATAAGAAACACCAAAATATATTCATAATATGTCATTTTAGAGTCACCAATTAACCTGGGTGTCTTTAAAATTTGGAGAAAAACTGGAATACAAGCATGAATTCATGGAAAAACACAAAGACTGGGCAAGCTTTGCATAATATGGTCTGAGGATGGCTTTAAACCCAGTTTATAGGCATTGTGAGGTAGTAGTCCTAATCTCTCCTGGACACTGTTACCTGAATAGCCAATGACTGCATGTTATTTGATAATGTACTATATTTCTTATTTTGTCTTTTTCACTGTTAATGAAATAATCGGCATTATAAATGATTCTAGTCACACTACCCATAATCTAGTGCAGTAACAGTACATGGTGAGTCAGTGTAAAATTAAACAAGACAGAAGGTAAAGTACTTGGACTTCACCATAATGACCATTAACAAAAACAGTTTCTTTCCACCAAAAAGTAAACTGAATCCTTTTTGTTACTATATTTGTCCATTTAAGTGGAATGAAATATTTAAGCAGTGCCTATACTGTTGCATAATGCCTGCAATTTCATATGCTTGTGTCTGCCCTAGTTCATGCACTAACCACCTTATACAGATTAAAAGAAGCCAAACCAGAAATAGGTGTTGCAGGGATGAAGAAGAAATAAAAAAAAAAAGCTATGCCGTCTCATAATAAAGAATAGGCTGACAGCACTAGCTGCTCCTGTAAATGATACGCAAATGAGATGGCAGACTAAAACATTCTATAATGTTGCTTAGTGGCAGAGAGGGTTCTGAATATGTTTAAGTATTGCATGGTAAAGCAAGCCACAGTTCTTATAGATTCGAAGGGCAGTTTTGCCTTCAAATGAGATTTTATTTTAAATCAAGTGATATTCACTATAAGGCACAGTTAATATATATATATATATATATATATATATATATATATATATATATATATATATATATATATACACACACACATACACATATATACATACACACACACATATACACATACTGTATATACATACACACACATATACATATTGTATATACATACACACACACACATATATACATATTGTATATACATACACACACACACATATATACATATATGTATATATACGATGATTGTTCCATAGTATACAACAATGCATTCAATTAAAAGGTTAATTATCTAGTTTACTCTTTCATACAAGGCATTATGAAATTCCTTAATTTTTAAAAGTGTACTAGGCATCTGCAACTCAAAATGCTGTAGACATAAAAACCTCTCCATAAGCAGTAATTGTGCTATACAATTACAATTTACTTACTTAGTTCTTGTGCCCATTTAACTGCTGTGCCAGTATCAGCTGAATTGCCCTCAGCTAGGTAGACCAGTTCTTGTCCAATTTTCCACCCAATGACTGGATATAATCCTAGACAAATTACACCATAGCAAAATAATTTACCAGCAACAGCACGATTCAAGTGTTAAACACAAAGTAGTTGTATGGTGAACTTAAAAAAAAATTAGGCTCCACACTTCCCATGTGCATATAATTTACCATTTAGAAAGATTCTATGCCGTTTAAAGCCATCTTTTAAAATTTGTATTTCTATTATAGAAATTTCAATTTTTCAGTTCCAATTGACTGAACAGCTAACATCTCTCCAGTACAATTTGTCAGTAACCTGAACAGCATTTATAAATTATTCCAACAATGTTAAAGAAAAGGCTCTATTCACTAGTTTATATAAGCAATATCTGAGTCAATTCAGTAAACAAACATTCTTCATAATTATTCATTTTACTTTAAACAGCAATGACACCATACCTGAAATAGTAAAAATCACTTTAAAAGTGTTTTTGCTAAACTTAAGGTACTTTTTTACTTTTAAATTGAATTTTTGATTGTACTTTTTGTTTTTAATTATTTTTTTTTATCATTTTTTCAATTTTAGTTTTGTTTAGGTGTAGTTTTTCAGCAATTAAGAAATAAGTTCAGCAATTTAACTCGAAGTTACTTCTTCACAAACATAGTATACATGCAGATGCCACGCAAAATTATGTTCTAAAATTAAACTTTTTTAAAATAAATTTTAAAAAATATATAGGCAGTCCTGGATCTTATTGGCACAATTCTCCAACAAAAAATAAAAGCATAAAAACTTACCAAAAACATACATTTTTCAGGCAAAGAAAGTATCGAGCATTGATCCATGTCTTGGGTTTACACATATATCATAAAATAGCTTATACAGATCATATTCCAAAAAAAGAAAGAAAAAAAAAAAAAATATTGAGAGATTCAGCCATTTTAAAGAAGACTGGATGTGTCCTCTATACCTAAGTATTTGTTTTCTTCTGACACATCCTTTCACCTTTTTAGGATTGTGGTTTCCTCTAATGTGTACAGGTGTACCTGTGAAAAATGTGAATTGTTGGGCAATGAAGACAAATGACTCTATTGCAGGGAGTGGGAAATGCTGCCTTTACCACTGGAAAACCTAGATGTGTCAGGGAGCCAAGACTACTTGGTTACATGACCCTTTTGCCTGTGTAACTGATGAGGATGAATTTTCTGCCATAATGAACCCTGCAATTCTGAGCACATTCTTTCACTTTCCAAAGCTGAACTGAAAAAAAGTAATCAAAGCTGGAAAGAACAAATGGGCAGCTTTCCTCAGAGTAAGTTTATTTGTTGATCTCTTATTTTTCTTTAGCAGTAGACTGGTTGCTTAGCATTGAATCGTTAAAGATCCAAGTAACTGTAGATAGAGACTACATACTTTCCAGTGTGGATGTGGGGTATGTTGAAAGATGTTTATGTTACAAGTAGATTTAACTGAATATATTCTGATGTAATACAATGCTCAAGGTGTACATTTTATTAAAGCAATTTTTTAAGACAGTACAGGCTTGTTGCTGGTCCTGAAGTGGGCAATGAAAGGTGAAGTTCTTGGCCAAAACCAAAGAAATATGTTTAGTCAAGCTGTATTGTCTCCACTGTCTGCGCAAAATACTCTCCACCAACTGGTGTGTATATTGCATACAAAGATGTACAAGAGGTTTTCACATTGCTCGGAAAAGATAACTACTGTAGATGTAAATGGGTCTTCCTGAACTCATAAAATATTGAATAGTTATTATCATTTTTTGTTTATCCACCTTAATAAATGGTTAAGTGTCTGTCCTGTTGCTATGTCTTTGTCATTCCAACAGATGGCACATCACAAACATTAACATTGCTTTTATGAGTTCCATAGCAAATGGTATATAAAAGAGACATAAGCATTGCATGATGCCTGAATTGTGAACACTGATAATTGTAAATACTGTATAGCAAATCCTACAATATATATCAATGATGTATTATCTTGCCACTGCAGTAACATGAGACTTACTGATTCATTCATTTCTTAAACGGTGTAATTGAATACAGGGTCAGGAGCCATGTTCCCTATAATTTCTTTTTCTTTTTTTTTTTTCTTTCTACTCAGCTGTTCTGAAGTGCTGTGTAAAACTGATGTGGTTGGAATGATTTGTGCCTTTCCTGTTAGCGCTGGTTGAAAATCAGGAAATTACCTAAGAAGGGCACTAGCCTATCGCAAGGCCAACTCCCACTCATGCCAATTTGGAATTACCAATTTACATTAGCTGCATGCCTTTGTAAAAGAGGGAGAAAATATAACTCTGACTTGGGGAGGATATGCAGACTTCACAAGGACAAGCAGGAATGAAGTACAAACCCAGGACGCTAAATCCACAAAGCAGTACACCTTACAATGGTATATGCACGTTGCAATACATAAGATCTATGCACCTATTCAGTATGCACCTTGCAAGTAAACATATTCATTGCAAATAGTGCAGTTACTCACCTGGAAAACGTTTGGACCTGCAGTAGGCTTCTACAATGGACGATCAGGTAAATGTTTGTTGTGCTTCTTTGGCTGTAAATAGTCATCCACAGAAAAATGAAAGCCACACACTCTCTGGTGTGAATTTTCATAGGTCTTCTATTCGGCTGTTCACATTCAGACATTACTTTAAGGTATCGTGATTACCATATGGAATTTGTAAATGCTGTGTTTGTCATTTAATTTTCACATCCTGGAATTTGAGCATTTCTGAACCATTTTTCTTGAAAGATAAAATCACACTAAACTAACTTTTTGTGCCACGGGGTTTATATCGTGGTGATTTACAGTAATTCCATATTTATGAGAAAATTCCATCCATGAAGGCCACTGCTATCACATAACTGAATAGGAAACACTTGATAAAAATAGTACTAGGAATATGTGATAAAAAGGATTATTTCCAGATCCATTTTTTGTCACAAACATGCAAAAAAAACATGGAAGGTATGTTTTCTTTTATTGAAACTTAAACAGGACATATTTAATAAACTTTTATGCTCTTATTTTTCACTGGGACACCGTGCCCCATAGAATCCACTATAAAACACCAGGACTGGCTATGTATTTTTAAAACTTGATAGAAAGCGCATACATTTAAAACACAATTTGCATGGCAAAGCCATATATACACACACACACACACATATATATATATATATATATATATATATATATATATATATATATATATATATATATATATATATATATATATATATACACACACACATATACATACATATACATATATATATAGATATATATATATAGATATATATATATATATATATATATATATATATATATATATATATATACACAAATACATACATATACATATACACACATATACATATACATATATACACATATACATATATACACATATACATATATATATATATATATATATATATATATATATATATATATACATACACATATATAGTGTTTGTGAAGAAATACCTGAATTAAAAAACACTGAGATTATCCATTAACTTTTAGTTTTTCTCACATTTTATTAATTTTGTTTTACCCACTAAAAATTTCCCCACAGTCACTATTTTGCAAGTCTAAAAACATAGTATTCTTTATAGTTGTCAAATAGTATATTCTTACTGAACCTGTCAACTTAACACATACCTGTGACAAAACTCAATTTTCTCATGATAATGTAATAGTTCAAGGTTTCTAATATAATTGAAAATGCAGGAATTAAATAGATAGTATGCTCTAATGTCCATTGTTAGTTTAATCCTCAATAAGTTAGCAAATGGTCATTTAAATTACAAAAATGCTTTCACTTTTTTTTTTGAGATTCCCTTTGCAAGCAGTAAGATCACTGCATGCATATACTCTTAATTTTATATTTATTATTGATATTTCCTAATGCGGACTATATGTCATCTACTCATCTGCAAACTTTGAATGTATATTTTTTCAAGGAATTCTTAGTTTGATTGTTTTTGAAATACTGTTGAAGTCACTAGCTGAACTGTGTTAATAACATGAATTACAAATACAGATTAAAAAGTTTTTCCATGTATGCAGTAAATTTCTATAAGTATCTGTTACAGCAACATGTCAGATAATTCACTTAAGAAAAAATATGCAAAATCTGGAGAGCTCCCTGTAGGCCTAAATGTGATGAATATAATTTAATAACAGCACATGTAACAATAAACAGATTTTGGCACTAGGGCTGACTGATTTGGGCAAAATATCTAGTTGTGATTTTCCTGACAGATATTGCAATTTGATTTGCTATATAATTGTTTAAAGTCAAGCTTCAGTTCAATATTCACTATGTAATAGATTTAAAACATGATGGGAGCATTACCATATTGGATACCGTCAAAATATTAACTTTTTATATTCTAATGCAAGGATGACATATTTACTGTATTACATTTTTTTTAATTGACGCAGAACAATCAAAGAAAGAATAAATATCACAAAAGCTGTGACTTGTGGCTCGGGAGCAGCATCTTAATACTGCATAATCTATAATCAACAGAACATTATTTACTGATATCCAGCAGTATAATTATCAAAAAAGTGATCACTAAATATAACAGAAATATAATCTACAGTAAATGTTATATAAAATATTTAAATATTGCACATTAGAAAAAAACATTTTTTGCAGATAACTAGTATTTAACTTCACAAAGGCTGCCACTACAGGATATAGTGCAGAACAACTAAAACCTTAAAATTAATCCAAATAACAGAAGCCTTACATAATGCTTAATTCCCTGACATCTCTGCTTCTTCTCAACACTCACTCATTTCCCCTAGCACTATACAGTCTCTCTGATGGTGAAATTGTGTCTGGTATGCACAGGAATTTGCAAGCCAATTTGCTCAGCATCAAAAAGTGCCATCAAAATCCCAAGCAGCTGCACACTATACAAGGGAAGCATCCATCTTATCCCTCACACTTAACTCTTCCTAAAGATGTTTCCTATATGCTCACAAAAATTGTTTTCCCCTCGGTTCAATCACAACCCTGCTTCCCATTCCTCACAGCTGTCTATGCAGAAGCAAGACATGTCATAATACACCAATTGGTCACTAAAAAGTGGACCCAAGCAACATTGTCATAAGCACTTCATACTTTGCAGTCTCACCAGCAAGTAAAAAATATTTATGTAGCGAGGCGCAATGCCAATGTGTGTGCCTTGTAAGGATTTAGGCCCCTTTTCACGTGGCTGCTTTTATGGCTTGCTGTTCTGACAAGGATTAAGACAAACAATGGCCAGTCTGTTAGCAAGACTGAGACAGTGTGAGAACAGTGAACAAAGTAAAACAGCAGGCAAATAGAAGGCAGACTTATTTCATTATTTTGGTGGTGTCAGCTACACAGTGGTCAGCAGCAGGGTACATTTAGTATCACAAAATTAAAAAAAAAAAAAAAGGTTGATCCATTAGGGCTACAACGATTAGTCGATGTAATCTACGATGTCGACTACAAAAAAATCACTGACGCAGATTTTTTATTGTCGACGCGTCATAAACAGAACCTTCAATAGAGGCCCCAGTCACAAAGAACCACATTGGTTTTTGTAACTAAAATGCACTACATTAACGTCTGGGGGCAGTATCGTTTGTTATTGTTTGTCAAGACTGCACACAGTCCTACCAATGAAGAACGACGTCTGAGAAGAAGAAGAAGGTAGAGGAAAATAAACATGGTTGCAATGGCGAGTTGGATAGAGGAGGGGGAAGGAGACAGAAAAAAATTGAGACAGAAACTTTCTAAAGTGTGGGAGCACTTCACCGAAAAAGAAAAAAAGTTGAATGCACATTATGCAAAGCGGAGCTTTCTTTTCACGGCAGCACCACCGCGATGCATGAGCATCTGAAACCCAAGCATCCTGGAGCTGTGATGCCACCATCTCTTGAGAGGTAAGTTTTAGCGAGTAAACTTAGTGTCATGTGTTAATGTTGATGTTTGTACTATAATGTGTATATCAAGGTTTCGACAATGATAGTTAAGTGAATATAATAATTTCAGTTATGTTTGCTAACGTGTTTGGAGCTATAGTAAACGAGTGAATAGGAGTAGCTGAGCTGTCCTAGTTTTTTTTTCTTCTTTTTTCATGTAATATTTGAGTTCATATGAATAGTAAACCATCTCTAACTAACGTTAGATAACTTGTGTTTTGGAGCATATCAGTAATTAGCTTCTTACATATTTTAGTCTGTTATTTTTTATTTTGGCATAATATAGAACATGATATGATAAACTACAACAAACTAACATGATTAAAACAAAATGTATAAGTGTAAAGTTGACTCGATGATAGCACTAATTGTAAGTAAGGCAGTTATTTATTTTCCCTGAGTGGCATGAATAAATATCCATAGCTGGCTACTGCGCTCTGAGCCAAACACTAAGAAATTCAAGATTTTTTTTAAATTTCCACCTGTGTTTACACTGCTTTGATAGCTAGATATTACTACATAATATAAAAACAATAACAAAAATAACATTATTATTTTAGGACATGAAAAGGAGGAATTTTCAACAAATGTATGTAGCCTTTTGATATGCATTGCATATATCATAGTACACTTTCATTTCTGCTTATTTCCCAATACACAGTCACAGAGTTGAGACATTTAGTGTCTACCATGGCAGTTTTAGGCACAAGGCAGGAACAAGCCTATCAAAGGACACACTCAAGTACACGACTTTAACCCGTCTTAATGAGTTGTGGTCAATCTAACATGAACTTCCTTAGGATGTGTGACACAGAGTCTCAGGAAAAATATTCCACTACTTAAAACAACCAAACCTTAAATTCTACTCTTGAGCTTGTATTCAGGGAGCCCCTAGTACCTTAATGACCAAGGGCCTTAAATTATTTTTTAAAACTTTATAGATAAATTTAAAAAGTGTTACTTATCTAAGCATTACAGTTGAAAGCAGTGTAATCTTTAAACACTGTATTAAAGTTTCACAACTTTAAAAAGGGAAGATCTGAAGTCCAGTTAATGTTTCAGTTTGTACTGGAGTGATCACTAGTTTCCTATTTGTAAAATCTACAGTATCTGCTTGTGTAATACATAAATAAGGAAGTTCCACACAAGTTTTGAAACCATACATTTTTTTCCATACTAATACTTAAAGCTTTTTTATACTTCAAAACAGCCAAGGCTGTGTAAGACACTAATTAATAATGTCCAAACCAACATGAAGAATACATTGTTATGCTAAAATTACTGAAGAATTCTTTTGTTAAAATACATTTATATCAGAATTATGCTGAAACTTATTAAATTCTATTTAAACTGTTCTTCAATTATGCTAATCATTTCATATATTTATTAGTATGCTAGTCCTGCTTGTGAAGAGCATGAGCCTCATTACTGTAGATTATGCTCAAATGCATCACATTAGTGTAACAAAAATATACAACCTAACACAACTACTGTATTATATATATGGTGGTCAAGTTGCTCTGTTTCTCTCCAAACAGGTAACGGTTTCTCATGCTTTTCAGTCATGATTTAACAATTTCAATGAATAGTTTCATTATGCTCTTCTTTGTTTCCAATGATTTCCAAACATTATCTGCCTTCTCCCAGTATGTGGATTGTAACACATTGTAACTATTGACCTACTGTATGCAAACGTTAAAGACGCATACAGCGCCACCCCACTGCCTGCGCTTGGGAAAGCAGATCATAACCTGGTTCTGCTTCAGCCTCACTACAAACCAAGAGTGAGGAAGCTACCTACAACCACACGCTCATTCAGGAAGTGGTCCCCTGAGGCAGAGCAGTCTCTGAGAGGCTGCTTTGGAACTACGGACTGGGAAATCCTGCAGGGATCATATAGTGAGAACATTGAGAAGGTTGTTGACTGCACTACTGACTACATCAACTTCTGTATGTACATTGTAGTTCCAGTAAGAACAGTATGCTGCTATGCTAACAACAAGCCATGGATTACAAGTGACATCAAGGGCCTTTTGAACCAGAAGAAAAGGGCTTTTAAAGGTGGTGATCAGCATGAGCTCAAGCGTGTGCAGAAGGAACTCCGAGTCCAGCTCAGGGAGGCGAAGGAGCAGTACAGGAGATAGCTGGAGCAGAAGGTGCAGAATAACAGCATGAAGGAAGTGTGGGATGGGATGAAGATCATCACTGGCTGCAGCTCGAAGCGGGGTGCCACCACTGAGAGAGAGACGTGGGGAGAGCAAATCTGATGAACAACTTCTTTAACAGGTTTGGCCACCCTAACCCACTCTAACCTCAAAGTACTGCACCCTCCACCCATCCTTCTGCTGAAACCAACATAGGAGTGGAGGAGAACTGTACTGGTGCAGATATTTAAGAATAAGGGGGATATGCAGGACTGCAGTAACTACAGGGGAATAAAATTGATGAGCCACAACATGAAGTTATGGGAAAGAGTAGTAGAAGCTAGGTTAAGAAGTGAGGTGATGATTAGTGAGCAGCAGTATAGCTTCATGCCAATAAAGAGCACCACAGATGCAATGTTTGCTCTGAGGATGTTGATGGAGAAGTTTAGAGAAGGCCAAAAGGAGTTGCATTGTATTTTTGTGGACCTGGAGAAACCATATGACAGGGTTCCTCGAGAGGAGCTGTGGTATTGTTTGAGGAAGTCGGGAGCGGCAGAGAAGTACATAAGAGTTGTACAGGATATGTACAAGGGAAGTGTGACAGTGGTGAGGTCTGCGGTAGGAGTGACGGATGCATTCAAGTTGGAGGTGGGATTACATCAGGGATTGGCTCTGAGCCCTTTCTTATTTGCAATGGTGATGGACAGGTTGACAGACGAGATTAGACAGGAGTCCCCGTGGACTATGATGTTTGATGACATTGTGATCTGTATCGATAGTAGGGAAAAGGTTGAGGATACCCTGGACAGGTGGAGATATGCTCTAGAGAGGAGCGGAATGAAGGTCAGTAGGAACAAGACAGAATACATGTGTGTAAATGAGAGGGAGGTCAGTGGAATGGTGAGGATGCAGGGAGTACAGTTGGCGAAGGTGGAGGAGTTTAAATACTTGGGATCAACAGTACAGAGTAATGGGGATTGTGGAAGAGAGGTGAAAAAGAGTGCAGGTAGGGTGGAATGGGTGGAGAAGAGTGTCAGGAGTAATTTGTGACAGACAGGTATCAGCAAGAGTGAAAGGGAAGGTCTACAGGACAGTAGTGAGACCAGCTATATTATATGGGTTGGAGATGGTGACCCTGACCAGAAAGCAGGAGACAGAGCTGGAGGTGGCAGAGTTAAAGATGCTAAGATTTGCACTGGGTGTGATGAGAATGGACAGGATTAGAAATTAGTACATTAGAGGGTCAGCTCAAGTTGGACAGTTGGGAGACAAAGTCAGAGAGGCGAGATTGCGTTGGTTTGGACATGTGCAGAGGAGAGATGCTGGGTATATTGGGAGAAGGATGCTAAGGATAGAGCTACCAGGGAAGAGGAAAAGAGGAAGGCCTAAGCGAAGGTTTATGGATGTGGTGAGAGACGACATGCAGGTGATGGGTGTAACAGAACAAGATGCAGAGGACAGAAAAATATGGAAGAAAATAATCCGCTGTGGCAACCCCTAACGGGAGCAGCCGAAAGAAGAAGACGACTGTAATAACCTGTGATTCTCTGAGTCAGGCCTGATGTATCCATGTAAGTAAACGTTTTCAAGCAACCATTTATATACAAAAAAAAAACCAAAAAAAAAAACAATTAATTTTCTGTGTCATTTACGTTTAAACTTTGCTCTCTTTATTGTCATTTATCATTTCAAATTAAGTTTAAATTAAAACAGGTGCTTTATTACATTTTTCACTGGGTGCTTATTAACAAGAACTATATTGTATTGTGTTTATTTTACTGCCTTGTTTTAAACAGATGCTTTTATAAATAAACTAGACATTAAGCCCATTACAATAACGGGCGCTAGAACAGTAGTGCATTCTGTCTGAGAATTTTCTTTACGCTCATTTTCCTGTTCCTCTATAGATCTATTTGCTCTTCTGAGTCTTTCTCTTTTAGCGTTTTTCTGACGTTCATTTTCTTTTTCTTCTTTTTTGGGTGGCATGTTGTTAGTAGATAGTCACAGTATTATAGGCTTGTACATCCGTAATATTTTCTGTTACAGTAATACTGGCTTGTATGTGGCTGTAATATGCGTCACTGTATTGTGTGCCTTTAATTTTCTCTCGTAGTAATACTAGTTTGTATTTCCGTAAAATGCCTGTAATTTTCTCTGACAGTAATGTCCGTAATATGCGTTTAATTTTCTGTCACAACAGTGGGCAATCAGCAGATTCTCCCCAGCAACTGATGTAATGTGTGGTGTGTAGTTGATAATTGTGCTTGTGGCGTCTCTCCAGCAAGTACTGTGCAGTTCCCCAGCAAGTATTTTAATGTGTTGTAATATCATGAAAATTCGTATATTTAGGAAAACCCCTTCAACGACTGACACTTTACCGGGCCAGGCTTCTTAATCGCAAATCTGACATCCTCAGAGTGAACACTTGCACAACCACAAACACTAATCCCACCTCTTTGGGGAATCTGGTCTCCGTGTCTCAGTACCCGATTGGATTTTTCGTTCCCTTTGTTTTAAGTCTTACCTCATTTCCAGAAATCCGATTGGATTGGCCACGCGATATTTTATAGGTCCCGCCCTCTCTGTCTTGTTGATGCGTCAGGTGGCCTTTGAAGCATCTACTTTGAAGCATCGCACCGTGCCCCGCGCATGCGCACTTCACCAGAAGTCACACACACACGGACACTGGACGCACACAGGGGTTTTATTAAAAAGGATATGTCTAGACTTTGACGTGACTTGATAACTACTTCAAAACGACTAAAACATTTCAAAAGAGAAAACAAAAAAAACCCCTGAAATTTCTTATGCATTCCATATAAAACAACAGGAGTTTTCCAACAATTTTCAATCACAACCTTCATTTACATAATCTTAAAGTCACAGTGAGTCCTGGGCAGCTGGAGCAAACACTCAGGATAACCTTAATCATGTAGTGTGTCACCCTTCAGCAGCACAAACAGATTTGATTTTCTCACAGTAAGTTGCTGACTGTAGGGGGTGGGTCTTGTGTGTGAGAGTTGATGGCCAATGAACACTCAACTAGGAGTGAATATTACCCACAAACAGTCAAGAACAAGAGGGACAGTGTAGGAAAGCAAGTGCTTTAGACTGTGCCAGTGGAGGAGAGACTCTTTGAACCTTGTTCATTAAAAAAACAGAAAAAAAGATGTGCTGTTAAACATGGTAAGTACTTGTTCAGTCAAAAGGCTAGCTATGAAAATTAGATCTTGCAATATCTTTTCTCCATATTAGGAGACTTGAAACCGTGATGGAAATCTATGCATGAATCAAGTAATCAATCACCTCCCAAAACTCCTACCTATGATATCCTAAGATACAACGAGATTTCGCAGCTGAAGTCTGTAAAGATGACATGCGCTCCAGCTTCAGATCACGTCAGGTTGCTTAGCATTACATGTAAGTAGCTGCAATATAGCCAAAAAGCCCTATCACAGTATAATTAAAAATTCAGAGTATCAGTAGCGAGCTAGTGGAATGCATTTAAATACATATACTTCTAAGACTTATTTTTAAACAAATGTACTACTAATAAACTGTGTTCAATGACATGCCTATTAAAACTCTGCTAACTCAAATAGACTTGACAACAGGTATTTAACTTTAACAGACCAATAAAGTCACTAACTCACTTGTGAGGCCACCACTGCTGAACACAGCGCAAGATGTTGCTCCTACCTTGCTGTTTGCGTCAGTAAGCTAATCAGGTTGAAACACACATCACTCTGAATAACATACTTAAAGGGGTCAGTTCACTTGCAGCACTCAATTCACATACAAGTCCACACACAAAAATATTACCTTTAAGACACGAACACACCAGCAGAAAATCACATTTCTCATTTCCATTTGCTTGTAGATTTTGTGTTTTACTGTCTTCCACTAATTTTTAACATACAGTATGGATGCAATATAAGTTTTACTGGTAAGAACCACCTAATCTGGTATATTGCCCACTCCTAGCTTGATGCTCCTAGCTTAAGCACTGCTAGTGAATGCTATACCTAATAAGAGTAAGAGTATTAATACAACAAAAATACTTTACCTGCAATTGATGTGTGCGGTTTGCTGCCAGTATTGATATCCATGAATGTACCAGTACCCATTGTAATTTTAATGTCTCCTACATTAAAGCAGCACTCGCCAAACATAGCTGCCTGTTGGTCAGCAACCTAAAATAATTTGAAATATTCATTGATGTTAATTTTACCATCGCTTATATGAATGCAGCATTAACCAAATACAGAGGTCTATTTGTCAGCAATCTAAAGAATAATCTGATTTACTGATATTAAAACATTTAAGCCTAATATTGGACATTTTTCATTCAGCTCTTCAGTGAAATCAACACAAGAATAATTACCTATAAATGTCTCCCATATTGTTCAGTAGATACCTCTTTTATGATTTAGTGTTAACTTCTGTTTATGTTAATATTCCTCCAGCTTATATTTAATAAGGTTTCCAATTTAGTTAGCCTACCCATAACATACGTGCAGCTACTGTATGCAAAGTATCAGTATATTTTTCATTAACCACAAACATGACAAATAACAATTCTAAAATAAACAGGAATAAACAGAATTAACTGGCATACAATTTTGCTTCTTAAAGGGAAAAAAAATAATCAGGAAGATACTGGTAAGAAAAAAAAATCACTGATTATCAAAAAAAAAGTATGGAAAAGCTTAAACCCACACTAAATCGTTTATGATATGTTATAATAATTAAAGTAGGATAACTGTGTGTAGCCTAATGTTATCATGAGAATAACATTAGTGATGCACTTACTATCTGCAAGGAAACTGCGGGTCACTTAAAACCACTCAAATTTACCTTATTCACAGCTAGATAAATAGGTAGAACTGAATATGCAGCCTGGATGTCTGCAGAAAGATTTGCAAACAAGAAGCAAATGCTCACATTATACAAAGAAGGTCCTCCTAGTACAGAAAAGAGCCTAGTCTGAATATTTAGTTGAATATGAACTTCCAGCCACTCCGAATGCAAACCAATTTAAAACTACCAGGAAAACCTTTGCCACAGTTCCTGTCAGCCGCCTCAACAAGAGAGGCATGGAACATGGCCCATTCGGACTCAATGTCCTCCACCTCCCTCGAGATGTGGTCAAAGTTCTGCTGGAGGTGGAAGTTGAAGCTACTTCTAACAGGGGACTCTGCCAGACATTCCCAGCAGACCCTCACAATACGTTTGGGTCTACCAGGCCTGTCCGGCATCCTTCCCCACCATCGAAGCCAACTCACCACCAGGTGGTGATCAATCGACAGCTCCGCCCCTCTCTTCGCCCGACTGTCCAAGACATGTGGCCGCAAGTCCGATGACACGACCACGAAGTCGATCATCGAACTGAGCCCAAGGATGTCCTGCCAGTGTCAAGCTGAAGAACGAGTACTACAGGACCTTTTGTCCTATGGACTCCGGAGGCAGCTAATAGGTACCGGCAGGCAAAGCAGAATGCGGCTTAGGCGGTTGCTGAGGCAAAAACTTGGGCATGGGAGGAATTTGGGGAGGCCACGGAGAACAACTTCCATACAGCTTCGAGGAGATTCTGGTCCACCATCTGGTGTCTCAGGAGGGGAAAGTGGTGTAGTGTCAACACGGTGTATGCTGCGCTGCTGATCTCGACTCGGGACATTGTGGGTCAGTGGGGGGAGTACTTCAAAGACCTCCTCAATCCCACTAACATGCCTTCCAATGAGGAAGCAGAGCCTGGGGACTCGGAGGTGGGCTCTCCCATCTCTGGGATTGAGGTCACCAAGGTGGTCAAAAAACTCCTTGGTGGCAGGGCCCCAGGGGTGGATGGGTTCCTCAAGGCTCTAGATGTTGTAGGACTTACTTGGTTGACACGCCTCCCAAATATCGCATGAACAGCGGGGACAGTGCCTCTGGATTGGCAGACCGGGGTGGTGGTCCCCCTCTTTAAGAAAGGGGGCCGAAGGGTGTGTTCCAACTACAAAAGGATCACACTCCTCAGCCACCCTGGAAAAGTCTATTTGGGGGTCTTGGAGAGGAGGGTTTGTCAGATAGTCGAACCTCGGATTCAGGAGTAACAGTGTGGTTTTCGTCCTAGTCGTGGAACAATGGACCAGCTCTACAACCTTGGCAGGGTCCTGGAGGGTGCATGGGAGATTGCCCAACCAGTCTACAAGTGTTTTGTGGACTTGGAAAAGGCATTCGACCATTTCCCTCGGGGAATCCTGTGGGGGTGCTCCAGGTGTATGGGGTACTGGACCCCCTGATAAGGGCTGTTCGGTCCCTGTACAACCAGTGTCAAAGCTTGGTCTGCATTGCTGGCAGTAAGTCAAACCCATTTCTGGTGAGAGTTGGACTCCGCCAGGGCTGCCCTTTGTCACTGATTCTGTTCATAACATTTATGGACAGAATTTCTAGGCGCAGCCAGGGCGTTGAGGGGGTCTGGTTTGGTGGGTCTCAGGATTGGGTCACTGCATTTTGCAGATGATGTTGTCCTGTTTGCTTCATCAGGCCGTGATCTTCAGCTCTCACTGGATCAGTTCGCAGCCAAGTGTGAAGCGGCTGAGATGGGAATCAGCACCTCCAAATCCGAGACCATAGTCCTCAGCCGGAAAAGGGTGGAGTGCTCTCTCAGGGTTGGGAGCGAGATCCTGCCCCAAGTGGAGGAGTTCGAGTATCTCGGGGTCTTGTTCACGAGTGAGGGAAGAATGGAGCGAGAGATCGACAGGCGGATCGGTGTGGCGTCCGCAGTGATGCAGGCTCTGCATCGGTCTGTCGTGGTGAAAAAGGAGCTGAGCCGTAAGGCAAAGCTCTCAATTTACCAGTCGATCTATGTTCCTACCCTCACCTATGGTCATGAGCTGTAGGTAGTGACCGAAAGAACGAGATTGCGAATACAAGCGGCTGAAATGAGTTTCCTCCGCAGGGTATCTGGGCTTTCCCTTAAAGACAGGGTGAGAAGCTAGTCATCCGGGAGAGGCTCAGAGTAGAGCAGCTGCTCCTCCACATGGGGAGGAGTCAGATGAGGTGGCTTGGTCATCTGATAAGGATGCCCCCTAGACGCCTCCCTGGTGAGGTGTTCCGGGCACATCTAACTGGGAGAAGGCCCCAGGGAAGACCCAGGACACGCTTGGAGGGACTATGTCTCTTGGCTGGCCTGGGAACACCTCGGGATTCCCCCAGAAGAGCTAAAAGAAGTGCCCAGGGAGAGGGAAGTCTGGGCATCTCTGCTCAAGCTGCTGCCCCGCGACCTGATCTCGGATAAGCGGAAGAGGATGGATGGATGGATGCATGGATGGAGGAAAACCTTTGCATTTTTATAGTCCCAATTGAAGGGATGATAAGGAAGGTGAACTCTTCAACTGCATTTTCAGCTTCTGTTTACTTAAATGAGAACACACTAAAGCACACAAACCATGGGAATAACAAGGCGGACAAGGGAGTTATGACAATGAAGTGCACCCTCCTTAGTGCTGTATACAAACAGTTCAGTGACATGGAGACTGAGCCATTGTACTAGGTTGCAACCATTCTACTTCTAAGATATAAAGACAGTTATGTATGATTACAACTGTCTTTGTGTGTGTGTGTACAGTAATCCCTCGCTACTTCGCGGTTCACTTTTCGCGGATTCACGACTTCGCGGGTTTTTAAATATACAGTGGAACCTCGGTTCACAAATGCACACTCGGTATACGAATAGCCGTGCTGCTGAGAGAGAGAGAGAGAGAGAGCGCCAGAGTGCGCGTGCAGCTGAGAGGAAAGGGGGGAGGGGGGGTCTGACGTGCTGCTGAGAGAGAGAGAGAGAGAGAGAGAGCGCCAGAGTGCGCGTGCAGCTGAGAGCGAGCGAGCCTGCGAGCCTGTTTCTTTTCAATAAAGTCAGGCGTTAGGCAAGTGTCATCATTTTTACTGCGCAGCATATTCATCACCATCATCACGTCATATATAGCTACGTGTACTTCGCTATACAGTAAGTGTAAGCTTATCTACCGATTTCATATTGCTTAGCAGTTGTCCCTGTTATTAATAGAGTAAAGGGTGGGTTGTAAACAATACAGGGAGGGTTTAAAAACGTCCAAATACACGTTAAATAAATAAATATGGTGTCCCTACTTCGCGGAAATTCAGTTATCGCGGTCGGCCTTGGAACCTATCTCCCGCGATAAGTGAGGGATTACTGTATACTATAATTGGGCTGTCACATTAGCCAAACATTAATGTCCTAATATTTATATATAAAAAAATAAGTATATATTTGATCACAAGTTAAAAACTGTAGTTGCTACATGTTGTCACACACGTGCGCATGGGAGGCAGCTAAAGGGCTTGAGTGACGGCAGTTCTGAGATATGCTGGGAGGTGGCAGAGTGCACTGACTCTTTTTCTTTCTTGCCTGCAGACCATTCCCGGGAGATTCCACCTGGCTCTCGTGACATCATTTCCGGGACCGAGCCAATGGAAGGAGTCCTTACTGGCTCCGGCCCCTCTGACGTCACGTCCGGGCCCGAACCAATGGAGAACAAACACGTCCCTGATCCTTATGACCTCACTTCCTGTCTCCCCCTTTAAAACCCTGCCCTTTGTCCTAATTCCTCAGTCTTGTTTTGGACTCAGTTGTATGCACACCAGTGCTGTTTCTTCGCATAAAACGACTTTTGCAGCCAGGTTTAAAGATTATACGGGTGGCTGCCCTAAACCTTTATACGAGTATGTCTCGTCTTTGTGACACTGGCGTAGTTGGCAGGATGAAGAAGTCCTGGAAGAGAAGGGGACAGGACCTGCAACACATCCAGGTGGGAGCGTACCGGGACCGAGTTTCCAGGCGGGGAGGGTGTCCCGTGGTTCGATGTGACCCGGTGCAGGCTCTGCCTCCGGCAGGCTCCATTAGGCAACCTAGGCAGGCCGGGGAGTGTGCGGGAGGGGCTCACAGAATTGGGCTGCTTCAGAAGCGGGAGGCAAAGACGGCTGTTTGTGTTCTCTCGGGAGAGAGTGCCCGCCTCCCTGTAAAGCCAGAGCCCTGATTTCCACCTAGGGGTGCCCCAGACTGGCAGGTGAATAGAGTGAAAGCCTGGAGGTTCGACCCAGAGAGGCCGACCCCGCAACAAGCCTTGAGCTTATGGACAAAGGTAGGGCTGTGGCTACGGCCACACGAAAACACGTCCTACCAAATAATTGAACAGGTGGCTTGCTATCTGTTTCTAGACGCACTACCCCAGCGCTTCACCCAGCTGGTTTGGGGTAGAGAATTCATAAATATGGCAGGGCTCATAGAGCTCGTGGAACAACAAAGGAGGGCCTCCCGACCTGGGAGAGCTGAGCCGTCCCTGGGTCAACCTCAACTGGAGTACATCCCAAACCCTAGCCTCCCTCTGTACAACCCAGAGCTTGCACCGACGTCCCCAGGGCCCCCAGAGGAGGAATGCAGGTGGAGGGGGAGGAGGGGTTGGTGTGCTCTGACAAACCCGTTGGCGGTCCCGCATACAGGCGTGGTGGTCGTTAACGGGTATAAAACATCTGTATTACTAGATACCGGCAGCAACATGTCCATTGTTGCCCGCTGATTTGTGCTGCTGCAACAGTGGTTAAAGTTTAAGACTGGTATAACCTGTGTCCAAGGAGACACCCGCTGGTACAGGACCGCCGTTTGTATCATCAGTTACGGAGGTTCAGTTCGGAAGTTAACCGTGGCCATCCATCCTGAGCCTCCACACCTGGTGATACTAGGGCGGGACTGGTCTACAATAAAAAGCGGTGAATCACATACCACTCCTGGGGATAACTTGGGCCTAGTTATAGACGGGGATGAGCCATCTCAAGTTGCCTCCATGCTGTTTTTTGGAAAGATACGGCCCCTCCTTAAAAGTCACATGGAAGAGGCCCATTATTATAACCGTGGCACGTCTCTCCAGGAGTTCTGCCCGGGAGATCGGGTCATGGTCCTAGTGCCTACCTCCCACTCGAACTTGCTTGCCCATTGGCAAGGCCCATACGAAGTTAAGGAGAGGAAGGGACTGGTCGACTATTTGGTGAGTCAACCGAATCGTTGGCCGAAAGAACGGGTTTATCATGTGAATTTGCTGAAACCGTGGAAGGACAGGGATCCCGATCCCTCCTCCGGCCAGCCCCGCTCACTCTTCGCTCACACCCACAGCCTTAACTTCGGTGCGGACTTAAGTCCCCGACAACGGCAGGAGCTGGAAACAGTTATCCGGGCCGTTCAGGAGGTAGTCAGTGAGAACCCCGGACGGACCTCTCTGGTTGAGCATAACATTGTGACAGAGCCAGGGGTTATTGTCCGAGAACGCCCGTATCGCCTTCCCGAGGCAAAAAGGGCTGAAGTGGAGCTTGAGATCAAGCGCATGCTGGAACTAGGAGTGATTGAGGAAAGTTATAGTCCCTGGTCCAGTCCCATTGTGCTGGTCGGTAAGCCTGATGGGAGTTGGAGGTTTTGCAATGACTTCCGTCGGCTTAATCAAGTCTCCCAATTTGATGCCTATCCAATGCCACAAGTGGACGACCTCCTCGAGAGGCTTGGACAGGCTCGATATTTGACCACACTTGACATGACAAAAGGGTACTGGCAGGACTCTGCAAAGGAAAAAACGGCGTTTAGTACCGCTAGCGGACACTGGCAGTATCGTGTCCTTCCATTTGGGTTACACGGGGCCCCTGCAACCTTCCAGCGTCTGGTGGACAAAGTGCTCCCGCCTCATAACTCATACAGTGCTGCCTACCTGGATGATGTGGTCATCTATTCCAGCACATGGAAGGAACACCTACAGCATGTCCAAGCGGTATTGCGAACACTTGGTGAGGCCGGTCTCAGGATTAATCCCAAGAAATGTTTCTTCGGATTAACCGAGGCCAAGTATTTAGGCTACCTGGTGGGTTGGGGTACCGTAAGGCCACAGTGCTCCAAGGTAGACACCATTTTGAAATGGCCCCGTTCGCGAACCAAGTGGCAGGTCCAAGCCTTTCTCGGGCTAGCAGGGTACTACCGCCGGTCTGTGCCCCGGTTCTCAGAGAGAGTGGCGCCCTTGACTGATTTAACAAGGAAGAGGGCCCCGAACATTGTGGTATGGACTGAAAAGACAGGCGCTGCATTTAGTGACTTAAAGCAGGCCCTTATGTCTGCACTTGTTTTGATGGCACCTAACTTTTCTTTGCCTTTCATCCTCCAGACGGACGCTTCGGACACAGGCTTGGGAGCAGTGCTGAGCCAAAGCGCTGATGGTGTGGAGCACCCCATCATGTACCTGAGCCAGAAACTGTTAGACCGGGAGACCAGGTATGCAGCGGTGGAAAGGGAGGCTTTGGCGTTTAAGTGGGCGATTACTCAGCTTAGGTACTACCTGTTGGGCCGGGAATTCACCCTTGTCACGGACCATGCACCCCTACAGTGGATGGCCCTGCACAAGGAGTCGAATCCATGGGTCACCAGGTGGTCTCTTGACCTACAGCCATATAAGTTTTTGCTCGTGTATCACCGAGGCTCTCTCCATGCCAATGCTGATGCTCTTTCCCGAGTTCACGACCTCTCGGTTAGGGTCGCCTGACCCGATGGGTCTGGGCTGAGGGGGGGGCCTTGTCACACACGTGCACATGGGAGGCAGTTCTGAGATATGCCGGGAGGTGGCAGAGTGCACTGACTCTTTCTTTCTTGCCTGCAGACCATTCTCGGGAGATTCCACCTGGCTTTTGTGACATCATTTCCGGGACCAAGCCAATGGAAGGAGTCCTTACTGGCTCCGGCCCCTCTGACGTCACATCCAGGCCCGAACCAATGGAGAACGAACACGTCCCTGATCCTTATGACCTCACTTCCTGTCTCCCCCTTTAAAACCCTGCCCTTTGTCCTAATTCCTCAGTCTTGTTTTGGAGTCAGTTGTATGCACACCAGTGCTGTTTTTTTTGCATAAAACGACTTTTGCATCCAGGATTCCAGATTATACGGGTGGCTGCCCCAAACTTTTATTTGAGTATGTCTCGTCTTTGTGACAATGTACATTTATACTTTTTGTGCCTTTTTTATATTACTAATTTATTTTACTTTTTCCTTGTGGATCGTGTTTAAAGCATTAAGTGGTTATGATTTCTGCACCATCATTTTAAAGTTGCACAAGAAAACAAATGTGACACAAAAATACAGCCATTCAGAAGACATTCTTTTTGTGCACAAAGTGGCATAGTCAAAGAGAAAGTGGATCCGTGAACACTTCACACTACCTGAACTGCACATAGAAACCCATATGAAATATCCCCCCAGCTGTGCTTTTTTAAAACTCCTTGATACAGTGACTGCCCTTCTTTTCTTTAAATATTTGGAGACACTGAGGAAATATGTACTTTCCAATACTGCTGCCTTAAAAATCTTTTTGCGCACATCACTTCCATGATCAGCCTTAAGAAATATTTGGATATATTATAATTTTAAAAGCTTAGCTTATGTTGTCATTAATAAAATGTATAATGTCGTGTTACTTAAAAATTTATTTTAGGGGTTGTATTTAAAAGAGGTGCATTTAAATAAATCTCCAGAACCCTATAAGTATCATGCTTCTCCTGTTCTGGTTCACTCTTGAACAGTTAAGCATCCATCGCAGCAAGAAAAGCTGGTTTCCTTTCTCATTGATAATAATGGAAAGTAACTAGCACATTTTCCTTACAATGCTTTAATTTATATCAAAAGAGACAGGCAGTTACACTATGTCTTCTGACCTCTAAGAGAAAAAAGGTGGTTAGCTAGGGGGAAAATATAAGTGATTGTTTTTATTATGTTTGAGCATTGACAAACACCTGCACCTCAGTATCAGATTTACAATACAAGCAGTGTGAAGTGTCACCTAGTCTATTTTCTCTTTCAGCACTTAGAAAATCCATTTTTTTGTGAAGGACTTATTTCAAAAGTCACTTTCATATGAGTATTCATATTCTTCTTTTACGCTATATTGCATGAGTTATAAGGTCTTTCTGCTTTACAACTACACCAATAGGGGAAAAAAGTAAAAACAGTGATAGTTCAAATATAAAGAGGCACATAAAACAGAAGTGTACATGTACTGTATCACCTGAGATTTTTAATCTATATTTGAGTATGTATCTATTATTAATATGAATACTGAAACCTTCATTTTTGGCTAATTTGACAGCTTTATTATGGAGAGTGAGAAGCTCTTTAGCATGGTTTCAGATATAATTCAAGAAAGAAGGCCCAGACTAAGCATTGAGTAAACTGGATTGTGGTTTATTCTGAATAAAAATTTGCCCCTCATGAAACATGAGTAGACAAAGAGATCTGTAAAGGACTGAGACACTAAGCAGTGTTTTTCTGTTTTTAAATTTGTTATAGGCAAGACAGTTAAGCTAAGTCATAAGGTAAAAACTTATATAAACATGATTTTTTTTCAAGATTTACAATGCAAACTTTATAACAGTTATTTAGAAAAATGTCAAAGTCATAAAAAAGTGGTCCTTTTTGGTTCATGGTATGGTAAAGTACATAGAGATGTTTTCGTTATGATTGATGTTTTTGGATGTGCAGGTAGTACACTAGAATTGCAATTCTTTTAATGAAAATGCTTTGAATTTGCACAAATGTTTTTAGTTGGTAGCATGCTTTTTATACTACATTAAAAAATTGTAGGGTTTCAAATATATATATGTAAAAATAAACATTTTAGAAAGTATAACAGAAAACACTTTCATAAAGTAAGGTTTAAGACAAACCAAATGGAACACATGAGAAACCATTTCTAACTGTTGAACCACTGCGGTACCCAAATATTTTAAATGAACCTTCATGAAATTAAACATGAACTGGATGATAAAAATATCATTTGTAATTAAAAATTTCCAGTACTCACCATACATTTAATGTGAATTGGATAATCAAAAATTTCAGGATCTGAAGTGCCAAAGCTGTGACTTTAAAACAATAACAAAAAACATATTTGTAAACATTTGCATATTTTATAAATTACATGAAGTAAACAAAGAATTGTTCAATACAGACAATATAATATTTACACACTAGCCAACCCGCGGTGTAGCATACGCCGCATAATTATGTATTGATGGGTGAACACTTCCTGAAAGACACAGTTGTCCAAATGGGGTTGGTTTTGAGGATACGACTGTAGGTGAATGAAAAGATGCAACTCTGGAGAGGGCAACATACAATACAGCGTTTTACACGCTGCATACAGCGATTCACATCGAAGTATAGACACTGCTAAGACCATGGAATACCCCTCGCAAACTGTTTTACACGCTGCATACAGCGATTCACATCTGCGACAAACAAATTGTTTTACACGCTGCATACGGCGATTCACATCCGCGACAAATATGATTCTTCTTAGATGGTGCTGTCGCGTCCACCCTCGCTCTCGAAGCATACACACTGCCTGGTCATGTGCCTGCTCGCAAGAGCAACTAACAGAGACCCGCCCACCAACTGTAAGACTATGGGATACCCCTCGCAAACTGTTTTACACGCTGCATACAGCGATTCACATCCGTGACAAACATGCCTCTTCTTAGACAGTCCTGCTGCATCCACCCTCGTTCTCGAAGCATACACATCACCTGGTCATGTGCCCGCTCGCAAGAGAAACTCACCGAGACCCGCCCACCAACTCTAAGACCATGGCGTGTAAAACAGTTTGTGATGGTGGACGCGGTCGTGCGTCATAACCGAAAAGAATACAGTGGAACCTTGGTTCACACCATAATTCGTTCCAAAACTCTGGTCGTAAACCGATTTGGTCGTGAACCAAAGCAATTTCTCCCATAGGATTGTATGTAAATACAATTTATCAGTTCCAGACTGTACAAACTGTATGTAAATATATATTTTAAGTTTTTAAGCACAAATATAGTTAATTAAACCATAGAATGCACAGGGTAATACTAAACTAAATGTAAAAACATTGAATAACACTGAGAAAACCTTGAACAACAGAGAAAACTAACAATGCAATAGTTTGCGCTATAGCGCTACCAACCGCTGGCTAAAAACACTTTTTTTTTTTTAAATGAGTTTTAAGCGCAGGGGAAAAAATGAACATTTGAAAAAATCCGTAATTTAATAAACCACCAAGAAAAGCAACATTGCAACAATGCACACTACGAACCAATCGCTGTAAACAGAAGTGAAAACAAAATCAAGCCCAGTGCATTCTTTAACTGCCTTCCTACCTTATGAGTCCAACCCCCTCTCTCTCTCACTGCCTGTGTGTGTGCCTCTGTCTCTCTCTGGCGCTGCCTGTGTGTGTGCGCGGCTCTCTCTCTCGCGCTGCCTGTGTGTGTGCCTCTGTCTCTCTCTGGCGCTGCCTGTGTGTGTGCGCGGCTCTCTCTCTGGCGCTGCCTGTGTGTGTGCCTCTGTCTCTCTCTCTCTGGCGCTGCCTGTGTGTGTGCGCGTGTCTCTCTCTGGCGCTGCCTGTGTGTGTGCACCGCTCTCTCTCTGGCACTGCCTGTGTGTGGCTCTCTCTCTTGCGCTGCCTGTGTGTGTGCCTCTGTCTCTCTCTGGCACTGCCTCTGTGTGAACCGAGGTTCCACTGAGGTTGACTAATGAAAAGTCAACGTGGCTCAGAGGTACATGTGGAGTCTAGCAGAGACGAATGTGAATGACGCCCTGTGTTGTGAGGTGCTGCGTCCGAGGTGGTGGGCGTGGCTTGGCGAGTTGTCGTCGTATCCAATGACGTCGTGTTTTGTGAGTTGCTGCGTCCGAGTTGGTGGCCGTGGCTCTGCGAGTTTTCGTCGTATACAATGGTCTTAGAGTTGGTGGGCGTGGCTCCTTCCTGCGTTCTTTCATGGGTGTCTTGCTTTGCTCTGCGTTCTTTCATGGGTATCTTGCTTGCTCTGCCGGCGGCTTAGTGAATCTATACTAATAAAAGGCAAAGCCCTCACTGACTGACTCATCACTAATTCTCCAACTTCCCGTGTAGGTAGAAGGCTGAAATTTGGCAGGCTCATTCCTTACAGCTTACTTACAAAAATTAGGCAGGTTTCATTTCGAAATTCTACGTGTAGTGGTCATAACTGGAACCTGTTTTTTGTCCGTATACTGTAATGGAGGAGGCGGAGTCACGTATCGCGTCATCACGCCTCCTACGTAATCACTTGAACTAAAAACAAGGAAGAGATTTACAGCACGAGTCAAACGCGGGAACGAAGGTAAATGACGTTAATTTTTGAGTGTCTTTTAATACTGTGTAAGCATACATATTAACACATGTGCAATTAAACGTGTGCATTTACGGGGTGATTTCTCAGGCTTAAAAGCTCGCCTTTTCTCAAACGCGGGAACAAAGGTAAATGACGTTAATTTTTGAGTGTCTTTTAATACCGTGTAAGCATACATATTAACACATGTGCAATTAAATGTGAGCATTTACGGGGTGATTTCTCAGGCTTAAAAGCTTGCCTTTTATTAAAAAGGTAAATGCTAACTGTTTTCATTCTGAAGGGCACAAACCACGTTGGATTTTGTAATGATAGTTGATTAGTAAGGTCTATTAAGGGATACTTACAGAATGATTAGTAATGCCTGTGAATGCCGATGCAAGTAGGAGAATGGGTGTGAACTAAAGAACAATTAGTAACTTGTACAGTAAATGTCTCTAAAGTCTGTCTATTAAAAAGTTATTATATCTTTCAATCCTGTGTATTGATTAAACTACGAACCTAACAAGATCACTACATGGCGTCAGAAGTGGCGGATTGGAAGAGGAATCTGAAGAAGAGTTTCAGCTTTTGAACGAGTCGCGTGTCTGTGAGTAACCTGAAAACGTGATCAGAAAGCGCTAAGACGTTCTAGCAAAAGAGAAAAAAAAATATGTTAGGATTACAGCCCCCACCAAATCTCCAGTTAAAGGGAAATGTAGCTGAAAATTGGAAAAGATTTAAACAGAGATTCGAGTTGTATCTTGCTGCAATTGAAGCAGATAGGAAAAGTGAAAAAATGAAAGCGTCTATGCTTCTACGTGTAATTGGCGAAAAGGCGCTAGAGGTGTATAACAATTTTCAGTTTGAAGAAGATGGAGACAATATGAAATTGAACAAAATAGTTAAAAAATTCGAAACGTATTGCAACCCAAAGCGCAATGTGATGTTTGAGCGGCACAAGTTTTTTTACATGTTTCCAGAAAAGCGGAGAAACAATAGACCAGTATGTGACGGAATTGCGTAATAGGAGCTGTTCTAAGAAGAAACCGTCAAGACATTTAAGGACCAATAATCTCTAATCAGAACACTAACACCAGCGAAACAAATATTAACAAGAAAACAAGTATAAATCAGGAAAGAACATCTCAACTGCAAACACAATTAACCAGAATATCAAAATGTCAAGTAAAACCACCAGAACGACTCATTGAGACATGTTGAGGATTAAAGGAACATTTTCAATTAAGAAATGCTGAATTCCTTTAACAGTTGTGCTTTTTATACATAGTTTGAATGCTGGATGTATGCCTGAAATGTTCTGGATAGTTCAGTTGTTTGAAGTGATCAAGAATTAAACGTGTGCATTTACGGAGTGATTTCTCAGACTTAAAAGCTCGCTTTTTATTAAAAAGTTAAATGCAAACTGTTTTCATTCTGAAGGGCACAAACCACGTTAGATTTCAGCCGTTAAATGCGCAAAAATGTCGGTACACCAGATAAATAAGCGCAACATATTATCAGTTGTATTGTATGCTTACAATACATATAGAAATGTGTTAATCGTTAACTAATAGTATCGGATGGTGGTTTTCGACTCGCGCCTTGATTTAAACGATTGCATGTCTTGGTGGGTTTGCATAGCTTATTGTCAATATCTTTACACCTCTTTTTAAGACTTATTGACTGAAACGGGCTTTCATGAAAAAACTTAGGGCTTTGCTACAAGATACACCCTCCACAAGTTAAGGAAGTAAAAATAAAATGTATATATTTCTGTTTTATTTAAACCTTTTAAGTTCGTATGCATAGCCCCATTTGGCTGTTTTAGGTTTTTTTTTTTCTTCAGTAATATTTAATCTCCTTAAAGAAAAACAACATATGCATTTTACTTTTTTTGTATCTCTTTAGTAATATTTTAGTGTGAAAGGATAACGAGTATTTAAACCTTTTATGTTACTTTATAGTTATTTTACACAATGTTGAAAAATTAATAAGAAAGCTACATATTTTGGCAGCTGCTGCTTTAATTTTCAATGAAATGAAAAAAGCTCTCCAAGAGAAAACCTCAATGAAGAAGAAACAGTTTGCACTATCTAAAAAGGAGAAACCCTCATTTATAAAGGTTTGCTGCAGATGACTTAACTGAAAATAAATGAATAGTTCCTACGTGTATAATACATATTTATCTATTTGACTTATGCCTTTATTCCAGCAGCTTGCAACATCTGAGGTACAATTTGTTACATTACTTTGGTTTTTTGCAGCACAGGCAGGTGAAGTGACTTTCTCAGGGTCACACAGTGGTGTCAGTACCAGGATTTGAACTGACAAGCTCCGGGTTTGCTGAAATATTACTGAAGAATGAAAAAAAACGAAAACAAATGGGCAAATGGGGCTATGCATACAAATGTCCATCCATCCATTATCCAACCCGCTATATCCTAAATACATGAGCCAATCCCTGCCAACACAGGGCACAAGGCAGGAAACAAACCCCGGGCAAAGTGCCAGCCCACCGCAGGGCACACACACCCACACACACCCACACACCAGGGACAATTTAGAATCGCCAATGCACCTAACCTGCATGTCTTTGGACTGTGGGAGGAAACCGGAGTACCCGGAGGAAACCCAGACAGACACGGGGAGAACATTCAAACTCCACGCAGGGAAGCGAACCCGGGTCTCCTAACTGGCACCTTTCACTGCACCACCATACTGCCCGCATACAAACTTAAAAGCTTTAAATAAAACAGAAATATATACCTTTATTTTTACTTCCTTAACTTGTGGAGGGTGTATCCTGTAGCAAAGCCCTAAGTTTTTTCATGAAAGCACCTTTCAGTCAATAAGCCTTAAAAACAGGTGTAAAGCTAAACTTGCAGCACCGCTAATCAATTACACTTGCCTAACGCCTCTTCTAAGGGGACATACTGTGGGATCTGGGCATCCGTCAAAGCACCAATCACAGGCCCGATTAGAAAGCGGGAAGCTGTGATTTGTCGTCTTCCTCTCATGTAACAATCACAGCCCGTGTTACAACGCACTATGAATGTATGTATATATGTATATGTGTGTGTTTATGAATGTGTGTATATGTATGTGTATATATATGTTGATATGTGTATATATATATATGTATATATATGTGGATGTGTATATGTATATATATATATATATATGTATATGTATATGTAGATATGTGTATATGTAGATATGTATATATATGTATATATATGTTTACATAACCTCTTTAACACACTACTTCTCTGCTGCGAAGCGTGGGTATTTTGCTAGTTATATATATATATATATATATATATATATATATATATATATATAGATAATTTTAAATTAAAGGGTAATCTGTTTTAATATTTACGATACCATGCATTTCAAAATTAATTTATTCATACTGTCTGCCCTTTAGCATGCAGACACGATAGTATTATCAAAGGTCTTATTTTAATAATATTTGGAGGCTAATTATTTTAAGCTCCAATTACTTTTACTCACAGACATTTAAGCTTAAATATTTGTTTCTCATCTTTTACACTTGTGGCAGATGGCTGGGGACCCTACCCAGCTGGGACACCTGGAAGGTCCACGAGAGGGACAATACCTCCCCTGGGCCACGAGAGGGCAGCCGTCCTGGTCTGCTTGGGGGCCACCGGAACAAAGCTGGGAAACTCATCCCTGTTGGGGCCCGTGGCCACTGCCAGGGGGCGCCTGGATGACTATGGAACCCTGGATGGCAGCACTTCCACCACACTTGGAGGTGCTGCCGGAAGGAATTCCAGGGACACACAGAGTGCTTCCGGGTGCTCATGCGGCACTTCTGCCACACCAGGAAGTGCCGCTGGAAGATCGTCACAGAGCACCTGGAGCACATCCGGGTACTGCATAAAAGGCGCCGCCTCACTCCAGTAGATGAGCCAGAGTCGGGAGGGAGAAGACAGGAGCCTGAGGAGGAGGAGGTGGTGGCCAAAGAGGAAGAGAGATAGAAAAGGGGCTGAGTTGGTCGGTTTAGACATTGTGGTGCTGTTTGTCATATTGAAAGAAATAAAAGCATGTGTATTCGGGACATTCGGTGTCTGTCTGTCTGTGGCCGGGCTGGTCTATCACACACTTAAAACACAAAAAAAAACCCAGCAGATTTTCACTAAAAAGACTCGATTGGTGATTGGCAAATTGGCCGAACACAAAAGACGATGGTTTCAGCTTTACGGTAACTTAGTCGCAGTCCTCCTTTACGTATGGTATTATGGTAGTTGAGCCAGTGTAATCTTTTTTTTTTTGCAGCAAATTTCTGGCTGTGTAAACAAAGAGCAGCAAGTCCAGGCTTGTTTTAGCAGTAAAGACTCTTCCATATAGCAGAGAGCAAGGGCCAATTTGATTATTATTAAAGAAAGTGGAGAAATAAACTCAACTGAGAAAAAGGAATTGGAGGAGTTGTCCTCCTGTGCAGTTACACAAAAGGCAATAAAAGCTACTTCAATGAATTCAGATCTTTTTAGTTTCACTTTGGACTGTGTGCTTGTTTTAAGCGCATCAGTTTATATTTTTAATTGAAAAGTGAATTACATAAAGAAGAATTTTAAATTGTTGCTTACTAAACAATAGGCTTGTTAGCTTAACAGCATTTGTATATTTTACTTATAAACCTGTTAGCCTTGTGTCTTCTTGATGAACAACTTATGAACATTTGATACATTTTCAGCTTTTTAAAAAATTTGTACTGTATTTATTATTTGTTGCTGTATTTCATATAGCATAAGTATAGGTAGGAAACAAGTACTACATAATTAAAATGGTAACCCATATTTATAATAACACATCAAGAATTATGAATGTCTAGCTGATACAGTGAAAAAAATACACTGTGCAAATATAGCAAATTTATATTTTAACAGCAAAAAGCTGTACTGCAATTAATCATTTAAAAGGATTACAACCTGTAAGTGCATGTATATTTAAATTTAAGCAGTGTTTAATTGCCAATGTCAATTAATTGTGTGAAAAAAAACATATATGAGAGAAAGAGAGAGAGAAAAATGGTGAAAGACTACTTTTTTTTTTTTTAAATTAAGCTTTGCTTCAGATAGGTACATTACAAAAAAAAAACCCTATATGATAGCACGTTTGTAATTAATAGAAGCATATTACTTTCTTTTATGCCATATGCATTATGGAAACATATTTTATTAGTACATATTTTGAGTAAAGTTTATTTATTTTAGTATTTTATGGTCACTGAGCTGAATAAAAAACAGTCAACACCTGAGGTCTATAGCTTAATTATAAAAAATACACTTTAATATAAGACATAAGGCTTCTATGCGTCTGGTTATGGAGGTGCTTAGTGTAAAAAATGTTTAAAGGATAAAGGGGAAAAAAAATTGGAATCAGCCAATCAAGTAACATGAAACTGGTGATTGGTATCAGACTTTAAAAAACCTGATCGGAGCATTGCTAAAACTTACAATAAAAAAAAATCAAAAAACAGAAGAAGCTTAGGTATAGGCCAAATAAACAACACATATAGTAATCATATATTTTACACAAGGCCACATAATCTTTACAGGAAATCAAAAATATTCATTAGTTTACCTTGTATTCTCAACCTTAGGAAATATAGACAGCGGCAAAGATATGATAGAGCATAAAAACTCACTCCAACACAACTGAAATTGGAAAGAAAATCATACATCATAATTACTTTTAGGAACTCAGCCATTTCAAAGCAGGCACAACCAAGAGCAACATGTTAATTTTATAGGTAGTTTCTTAAACATACTTGACTTGCATTATCAAGAGTTACATGGAATATGAATTTATGTATTTAATCAAATAGCAAAATTTGTATAATTTAATATGAAAGAAACACAAAAACCTGATATGATACCTGATAAGAATCATAGATCCCAGTGGAACTTGCATTTGAGTAATCAGTCGCATGTACAGCACCTGAATAGTAAAAAAAAAAAAAAAAATTATGCAAGCAACATTTCTAGCTGTTATATACAACAATCCATAGAAATATTGTATGCCTGCCATTAGAGCTACAAGACAATTCAGTTCTGCTATACAGTATACATTACACAAATGTTTTCAGAGGGTAGGTATGGTGTCAAGGAGAGGAATGAAGAAGGTCAGATGATAGTGGATGGACATGACTGTGGTGAATACGTATTTTAAGAAGAGGGAGGAACATAGGATGATGTACAAGAGTGGAGAAACATGCACCCAGGTAGATTATATTCTATGCAGAAGGGTCAATCTGAAGGAGACTGAAGACTTCAAAGTGGTGACAGAAGAAAGAGTAGTTAGGCAGCACAGGATGGTGGTCTGCTGGAGATCAAGAAGAGGAAGAAAGTGCAGGCAGAGCCAAGGATCAAAATGATGGAAGTTGAAAAACGAAGACTGCAAGTTTGAGGTTGAGGTAAGACAGGCACTGGGTGGCAGTGAAGAGTTGCCAGATAGCTGGGAAACTACAGCAGAAGTAGTAATGGTGTCAGCAAGAATGGTGCTTGGCGTGACATCTGGACAGAGGAAGGAGGAAAAGGAAACCTGGTGATGGAATTGGGAAGTACAGGAGAGTATACAGAGGAAGATGATGGAGAGGAAGAAGTGGGATAGTCAGAGAGATGCAGAAAGTAGACAAGAGTACAAGGAGATAAGGCACAAGGTGAAGAGAGATGTGGCAAAGGCTAAAGAAAAGGCATATGATGAGTTGTATGAGAGGTTGGACAGTAAGGAGGGAGAAAAGGACTTGTACCGATTAGCTAGACAGAAGGACCAAGCTGAGAAGGATGTGTATCTGGTTAGGGTGATAAAGGATAAAGATGGAAACGTACTCACAGAAGTCAGGAGTGGCAGAGAAGTACTAAATGTTGTACAGGATATGAACGAAGGAAGTGTGACAGCGGTGAGGTCTACGGTAGGAGTGACAGATGCATTCAAGGTGGAGGTGGGATTACATCAGGGATCAGCTCTGAGCCCTTTCTTATTTGCTATGGTGATGGACAGGTTGAGAGACGAGTTTAGACAGGAGTCCCCGTGGACTATGATGTTTGTTGATGACATTGTGATCTGTAGTGATAGTAGGGAGCAAGTTGAGGAGACCCTGGAGAGGTGGAGATATGCACTAGAGAGGAGAGGAATGAAGGTCAGTAAGAACAAGACAGAATACATGTGTATAAATGAGAGGGAGGTCAGTTTCTGAGGATGCAGAGAGTTGGCTAGGTTGTTTAAATACTTGTGATCAACAGCACAGAGTAATGGGGATGGTGGAAGAGAGATGAAAAAGAGGGTGCAGGCAGGGTGGAATGGGTGGAGAAGAGTGTCAGGAGTAATTTGCGACAGTCGGGTATCAGTAAGAGTGAAAGGGAAGGACTACAGGATGATAGTGAGACCAGCTATGTTATATGGCTTAGAGACAGTGTCGCTGACCAAAAAACAGGAGAAAGAGCTGGAGGTGGCAGAGGTAAAGATATTGAGATTTGTACTGGGTATGACGAGGATGGACAGGATTAGAAATGAGTATATTAGCGGGTCAGCTCAGGCAGGACAGCTTGGAGACACAGTCAGAAAGGTGAGATTGCATTGGTTTGGACATGTGCAGAGGAGAGATGCTGGGTATATTGGGAAAAGGATTCTAAGGATAGAGTTGCCAGGCAAGAGGAAAACAGAAGGACTAAAAGAAGGTTTATGGATGTGGTGAGAGAGGACATGCAGGTGATGGGTGTAACAGAGCAAGATGCAGAGGACAGGAAGATTTCGAAAAAGATGCTCCGTTGTGGAAACCCCTAACGGGAATAGCCGAAAGAAGAGGAAGAAGAAGAAATGAATACTCAGTTTTTAAGTCTAATGTAAAAAAGATGAACAAGTAAGTAGAAAGTATTAAAAGGCACCCACCAAAATTCTAGATATAAAACTGTAACAAAGAAAAATAAAAACAAAAACCGGAGCACAAGTATTATTGGCTAGGAACATTGAGTTAAATGACTATATAATTTATGAATTTTAAGAGGCCTTCTAAAAAGAAATAAATGGAGTCAGCAGGAAACATAAATACCATTCATAAATCAATTATACAGCATGTGAAAAAGAACCATAAGACTTTATTACTAACAGAACAAAGTTTAATGAATATATTGGGGTGTAATGATAAGACACATGGATGATGTAATCAATTTCGAGTCCAGCTAAATATTCAGAAGTTAGTAAAAGAATCTTGTACTCAATCATTAATGTCACAGCAAATGCTCAATGCTGCATATATTTGTGTGCATGGTTTTATAACAAATGACCCTGGGCTAACAGACTAAATTGGGCACCTGTAAAACAGAATTACAGAAGGCAACAAAATCATGAGCAAATGCCTTATTGTCAAAATAGAAAAGCAATGACCAGACTCCAGTGAAACTACTTAACTTTAAGTAATTTATACTGGAGTGTGGCATTATCTTCAAATACACAGATTTACTGTTCTTTAACTGGGCCTTACTAACAATTAAATGAGCTTGTTCTTATAGCAATTTAACTATATAAACCTGTTTTATATCACATTTATTTTCACTCCCAGGCAGGTAATGGGGAATACTAACAAATACCCACTTTTAACAGTGCTTTTGTTGTTGTTGCTGCTGCATGTTATTTATCTAAAAATAATTCCCAACACCGCCCATATTAGAAATCATATGTGTATACTGTAATTACACAATGCTTCTTTCTGGAATTTTAACTCTGAAACAGATGTCATCAATGTATTGATGAAATTCTTCTTTATACAAATTAATGCTTGTTGGAATAATAATCATGCTTGTTGGAAAACCTTCCATAACTTTGTAATATGTGTAAGGTAGAAAAAGCACACTTTTGATAATGTAGAAATGTTATCATGGTCAAGTACACTGGTTTTCCTTGCACATCTCAAATGGCCTCATATGACAGAGGGCAGATGTACATATCATTAGGCCCTACAAGGGCTTGGTACACAGTCATAGATTGGTTCTTACCTTGTGACTGAGGCTTAAAAGATGAAACTGAAAACTTTAGCTTTCAAATGAATCTGAAACCTGAAAACAAAGCCCTTCAAAAACAGTGCTTACTGTGAGTGCAAACTGGTCGTTTTATTGTGATTGGGTCCCAGTGTCACTCTATTCTCACTTTCAAACTCTTTATTACATAGACCTAAGCAGAAACTGCCGAATCCCAACTATAGCTCTTGTGTGTTTACTCTTACCAGGTGATTACATGTCAGGGTTAATTCGTACTGTAACTAAATACTTCCCACTTCCTTTGATATACAGATCTAAGGCAACAAGACAGAACACCAAAGCTTGCAGGAGAGAAGGTTTACACTTTTATTCATATCTTATAGATTAACTTAAAAGTTCCTAGATATGCCCAAAAAGAAGCACAGAAGTGTAACAACATAATACCATTACTATCTGAATAGTTAGCAGTTTTTTATTTTTTTTAATTAGAGGTCTAAACATTTAATATGCCATTACTAGATAGCTTTTTTTCTTAATAAGCTGATTGATCTTTGGCCTGGCATGGTCTCTTATCCGCCATGACTTCTAGATCATGGGTGGCCAGCAGGTTTTCATTATAACCCTTTTTTTAATGAGTGACCTGTTCTTGCTGCTAATTAACTTCTTTTGAACTACTTTTAATTGACTTGTTCTTGAAGACTCAGACCCCTTAATTGTTTCTTTTTCCTTAATTAGCAGCCAAACAATATTGAGATACAAAATGAGCCAAAACATGACCAGAAAACTGTGTCCATCATACAATATATACAAAATAAAGAAAGATGAAGGTCTCAGGAATGTCGATCTGCTCAGGTCCCTAAAACATTTTAACAGTGCTCTTAGAAAGAGAAAATCAACAATTCCGGAAATGTCTGCTATTGCACAATGAGAGCAGCAACAAGCCACGAAATTAAAGAACGGGTTTAATTAATGACAAGAATCAGCACCTCATTAAGCAGCTGGCTGGAGTGAAATTGGTTGGAGTTTGAGGCCCTGACTTCGTTTGTCTTCTGTTGGCTCCTTCACTTCACATTTCATTTCTGTTTGGGTGCCATTCAAGGAAAGAAATTAAGCAATTCACAAGAAGTTAATTAGCAGCACAAACAAGGCACTCATTCAAAAAAAAGGGTTAGAAAAAAAACCTGCAGCCACAGTGGTCCTCCAGGACCATACTTGGTGACCCCTGCTCTAGATGGATGAAATAGCAGAAACTCCAGGTCTCTGACCCAGCATGGCCTCTCGATGGATGAAATGTCAGAGATGTTGTTTTTTTGGTTAACCTGAATTTATTGTGCCGTTGTGCTTACTCTGAGTTGGACTAAAGGGGATCGGAGTGTATTTTTCTTTGACGAGTATGGCAAATGTGTAATATACAAGAGGTCAGAACTAGTATAGACAAGATCATATGAAAAGACCTGTTAAAAAACAAGAACCAATTTCTAAAAGTATAAAAGTGCATATTTTATCATACATATTAAATTACACCATCCACATGACACTGGTGTAATCAAAAACAAACAAAGTGGAGCTGGGCACATTGGCTCTGTCTATCTGCAATGCACATAAAAAACACAGACAAATTTACTTACACTTGAAATACCTGAGTAGCTGTGTCTCCCAGCACTGGGATGTTGCAACACACAAACATCCATCCATCCATCCATTTTCCAACCCGCTGAATCCGAACACAGGGTCACGGGGGTCTGCTGGAGCCAATCCCAGCCAACACAGGGCACAAGGCAGGGAACCAATCCTGGGCAGGGTGCCAACCCACCGCAGGACACACACAAACACACCCACACACCAAGCACACACTAGGGCCAATTTGGAATCGCCAATCCACCTAACCGGCATGTCTTTGGACTGTGGGAGGAAACCGGAGCGCCCGGAGGAAACCCACGCAGACACAGGGAGAACATGCAAACTCCACGCAGGGAGGACCCGGGAAGCGAACCCAGGTCCCCAGATCTCCCAACTGCGAGGCAGCAGCGCTACCCACTGCGCCACCATGCCGCCAACACACAAACAATTAAAAAAAAAAAAAAAAAGGTTTAGGGGCAGCCAAATTGTATGAGTTAGGATACTGGAAATATCATGTTTTCATGATATTATGTGAGAACACATTAAATTTTGCAAATGTACACAGCACATTTTGAGTGTGCATGACCAGTTTTTTTTTTCATGCATGTAGTACACAACAGTTTTTGCAATTGTTCGCAAAATATTTTGCAAAACTTTCAGGTGTCAAAACGTTTTATCAGTATTCTTGTGCAACATTACTGCCAAAAGAACCCAAGCATGAAAGCAGAAAGGCTGAGTTACAACTTTATTTGTCTAGCCAATGGGAGTAGTCATTGGAAACTGGAGGGTATTCAGGATAAAGGTTTTGACAAATTGACAATGTGATTAAATAAAGGTTTGATTTTTAAATGTGAACATGTTAAACAAAAAGCATTTAAGCAAGGACGTAAACAGTTCACTGCTTGCTCAATCCACTTTTCATTTGAATGTCGCTTGAGGAGTCTGTGCGTCACTTAGTAGCATAAGGTTGGCGATAGAAACATCACAATACTGGCAAGTAAACAACTAATATCTTTTGAGAAGAAAATGGCATACTTTTGCACAGCTCTGAGTCTTGAGCTTGAATAAATTAGGTGTGATTTCATTTGAAAGCAGGTATGTAGGTGTGCCTTGCAAATGCAGTGATTACTCTTGGCTGTAACAAAAATCTTTGCCTTTCTGTTTCCATGCTCAGATTCTTTTGGCAAGAAATGTTGCACAACACCACCACCAAAAGCCACAAAACCAGAAAGCTTTGCAAAGGGCAGTATGTGCTCTAAAAATGGCTTATGTATGTGCACTTGCAGAAAGTTTTGTGCTCTCAAATATACTTTTGGTAGTATTCCAACTCCTGGAAATTGGTAAGGCTGGCATAGAGGATGTTATATAATTTCCTATTTTTAAAGGTCATTGCCGCCATTATAAAAAATCTAATGATAATCAACATTAACTTGACAACATTGTAGAGTTGTAGAGATGTTTTGCAGAATCTGAAATTTTCAATGTGTTGCAGTAGAACTCAGACTCTGAGTTTTTCAAGACCCAAAAGCCAAATGGCTTTTCTCTAACTTTCACCCAATTGTTTTTTTCTGACATTTTCTCAACCAATATGATTATCTGCTCCAAAAGCCTGACTGCTGAACATAACCCACCCACCAAAGAGTTACCCATTCCTTTGAATACTATGATGGGTGAAACTCTTTTCTATCATCAAGAATCCTCCACACAGATCTGTGAACTGTTCAATTCCAGAACCTTTTGCTGGCTTACCATTTTTGACAGCAGTGCAGTCAGGCCTGTTGATTTACCCATCTTCATCAGCACTTTTTCTACCTCAAAACTTAGGGTTTGGTTCTGTTTTCCCACAACCATTATCATTTTGCCACTCATGATTCAACAACTTCTCCATTTACTTCCTTCCAGGTATGAATATTCCCATTATAATCAATCATGGTGTTTCATTTAGCATTTTAAACAATACACACCTGCTACACTCTGTTTCTTTCATTACTTTGCAGCTCACTTACAAACACCTGTCTCTTGGTCTTCCACACTCCTGTAACTGCCTTTCTACATTTTTGTTAAGGTTCTTTATAGATCACTCTGTCACACTCTGCTTTTGTTTTATCCATCCATCCATTTTCCAACCCGCTGAATCCGAACACAGGGTCACGGGGGTCTGCTGGAGCCAATCCCAGCCAACACAGGGCACAAGGCAGGAACCAATCCCGGGCAGGGTGCCAACCCACTGCAGGACACACACAAACACACCCACACACTAAGCACACACTAGGGCCAATCTAGAATCGCCAATCCACCTAACCAGCATGTCTTTGGACTGTGGGAGGAAACCGGAGTGCCCGGAGGAAACCCACGCAGACACGGGGAGAACATGCAAACTCCATGCAGGGAGGGCCCGGGAAGCGAACCCGGGTCCCCAGGTCTCCCAACTGCGAGGCAGCAGCGCTACCCACTGCGCCACCGTGCCGCCGCTTTTGTTTTATGCCACTGCTTAATATTATATCCTGTTTTCTTCAATTTCAATCCCTTTCGCAGCATTCCACCACATTTCCTGGTGTCTCAGCAATCCATTGGTACACCTGCTGACTTTTTCCATATTCAACCAGGCATTCTTCATCACCTACCATGTGCTATTCATGCCTGATGCTGCAAAAACCTTATATGCCTTACTACTTGTGTTTCAGCAAATTAACATCACACACTCATATCCCTCAACCCTTAAATCTTCTGTGGCGGTACATACTAACTAGTGCCCAACAGATACAGATTTTTTAGACTGAACAATATTGATACAAGCATAATAAAGATGGCTGAATACCAATACATATCGCACTAATATTGCTTAAGTATCAAGTTTTCCTAGAAAAATATGAATGAAACACATGTATAGTGTTTTCACATGAACATGTTTTGATTTAACATTTAAACAGGTTAAATTACTGCTTTTTTTATAAACCAAAAGAACAGAAACATCAGAAGTTTGTCATTCTCTCAAAAAGTGATAGATTTGCTCCAGATTAACATTTGGGAGCCATTTCAACATGGACAGATTGACGTGCATTTCTTAACAAATACATTGTCTTATCAAGCAATTGCTGCAACATATGAAGTCTACATGCTTTAGAAAGTCAAGCATCTGATCTTTCAAAACCTGACAGACTGGGCATGTGAAAAAAATCAGGCCAAATAATAACCCCTGTGTCATTGTGATAAGAAAACAAGCATTGGAATAGTGGTGAATGCTATTCTGAAAACTATCACAGCGCAAGTGCTGTGTTAAGCAATTGATGTGGCATACAGAGAGAAATGTATAACTATTTGAAAATGAAACTTCCACTGTTTTGTACTGGACAGGCAGCAGACCTAAGAGACAAAGATAATCTTGGTTAAAGAGTGAAAACTGTGTGCATGCTTAGAGTGGGCCGTGGGGCAGCCGTTTTGGCAGGCTGTATAGACAATGAGTGAACAAAAGTGTTCATGGAGTACACAGCATTTTAATTGGAAAATTGTGGACTTCAAGTAAGTAAACAAATGACTTTTGTAAATCGTTGCCTTGTTGTCAGTTCTGGGAAAATTAATGCAGGCAAATAGCATTTTGAAGCTCCTATAACTGTTTAGTAGTACTTTGTTAGCATTCATTTTGTTATCAATATCGCACATACTACTCCAGGGGAGTGGCCTCTCAAATGAGGCAGTTTATACTAGAAAAAGCAGCTAATAAAAAAGTTTATCATGATCATCAGCCCAGGGTCTACTGAGGCCAAATATCTGCCCAATACGCTGTCAACCAATATAAATCACTAGGGTGCCCTAATACTGACCAAGCGATGCTGTGATAGAACTATCTTCTTCAGGGATCACCTTCACATTTTTCACCATTCCCTGAGATCAACTCACATCACCAGCAATTAGTCTATTATTCTCCTTAAACCACCAGATTCATATGTCATCAATTGCTTTCTTACTTCTTAAATGTGGTGTTGCACAAAAAACATTTCTACTGAATCACAAAACTATCAACCTCAACATTTATGGTACCCAACTGTGGACTCCTGCATAACAACCAGCACTGGCTCCAAAATCCCCATTAAAGCTGCCACTTATTATAATCACTATTTCCAAGGTACCCCAGACATCACTTCTGTCAACCTGTTGAGAAATTTATATTTTTCCTAAATGCTCCTGCTAATCTGTGGGCATATGTTGAGAATATATTCATCAGTCATTTACCAAGTCACCTTGAAAACAACAACCTTCTTCACCTCCATCACTTTGTCTACCCATTTTTCAAAAAACAAGCACACCATCCTCCTTCATTCCCATTACTGTTCTCCTGCCAGAAAAACTTGTACTTTCCACTATTCCCACCTTAGAGCTGGGAGATGTGGCAAAAAAATAAAATAAAAACAATTTTTAAAAATTTATGGACGATTTGTGATTTTTTGAATTTTTCAACACAGAAATTACTTTGAAATCTGGAGAACTAAAAATGTAGAACTTGGGTTTAGCAGAATACAACAGGTTGTATCTGATTTTGGCTTTGCGTAAGCATTATTTAATACTGTAAAATGCAGCACGTTTAGCAGCTGTTGGAAGGTGAGAAATCAGGGAAAATACAAATGTGGTTATTTTCAAAAATAATCTTTTGTTTGAGTCTGAGAAGCAACATCAAATTTAATTTAGACTGCAGTTTATCAAAACAAACAATAAGTCTTCTAGGTTTTGAGGTATTCGATCCATGTATGCAGTAAGCCTCTGATATCTCGGTGTCTCATTTGAGGTCTTCTCCAATTATTTTAGATAATAGTTCAACTATTTCAACGGTTTTCAGGGAGACAATCGATTCTGATATTATTTCTTCTGTATCCATGTCTCAACGCAGCTTGTCTCTCACCAGGCACTTTGCATTCAGATTTTGAAGCCACTGCTTTTTTGTTAGCAGTAGACACCAATTCAACTATTTCAATACGAGTTGTGAATGTTTGCTTAATGTCTTCAAGCTGAGCACCATGCGCTCTAATTATATTCTCAACCTCACTCACATTTTCCTATATTTTTTCTTCAATTCTTCTCTAGCATGCCTTTAAAGGTTGCCTCAAAGCAATTACCCATTTCTCCTGGTCTTTAACATCCTGAAGCAGCTTCTCATTTGTCATGTTTATGTCTTTTATATCTTTATATATGTTCTGTATATCTTTCCTTATATCCTTTATAGTACTCTTTCTCTCATTTATTTATATTATTAATATTTATTTATTTAATTATAACTTTTTCTTCACTCTAAGGGGACTGTTTAACATTAAGCCCTTGGTTTATTCTATTAGGCTTGCACTATTGTATGTTATCTGCTTCTCCATGGGTACTATTTAACATCATTCCCTGGGTTTATTCTTTTGGGACTGTTTAAGATTATATTCTAGGTTTATAGTATTTGGACTGTATTGCCAATAGATATCTCTTATACTTTATTCTTTCTACACTGCTGCTGGAGGGCTCGTTTTGTTTTGGATGTGCTCTGCTTCTAGGCGTGTCAAAGGACTGGTACTTAATAAAGTGTGTTCTAGTTTTACTCGGGGAGACGAAATCTATCCTCTTTAGCCCCACAATTGTAAGTGCCAACACAAAAATAGGCTTCACAGCCATAACTCCTGGCAAAATTGGAAATTAAGGTTAAAGCTATCTTATCTTTTAATTTATGACTACAAAATATTAACAAAAATTTAGAAGTAATGTCTCTATGACCAAACAGGGAACTTTGTGAGCTGGAATATCAATGGTCTCAATTACGAAGAAAGAATTCTCTTACCTAACAGGTCTAAACTCAAAATTAGTATTTTACAGGAGACTCACTTAATAAGCAAGGAACAGTTTCGGTTGCAAAGAGATTGGACTGGCCAAATATTCTACTCCAGCTATACAAAGAAAACTAGAGGTGTAGTTGAAAGTAGGGGATTATCAGAGAAGGACTTGAACAGAAAATATCTCTATATACAAATGGTATGGTACTGTATATATCAGACCCACAGAACAATTGAAGGGCGATATGTGATGGTGATGGGTAATTTATTTAATTGTAAAGTGATTCTGATAAATATCTCCGTACCCAGTGTGGATGACACAGACTTCAAACAAAACCTATTTGCATCTATTCCTAATGTGAACACTCATAATACTTATAATAGCTGGTGGCTACAACTGTGTTTTAAATTCAGACCTGGATAGGTATTTAGCTACAGTGGCGATAACAATGAAAAAGCAATTACAGTTTGTAATCAATCATAGCTTATCAGACCCATGGAGATTTCTAAATCCAAACTTAAGAGCATATTCCTTCTTCACACCAGTACAACACTGTTACTCAAGAATTGATTATTTCTCATAGATAATAACATTCAAATCTTGAAAGTACGACGCTATTGTTATCTCTTACCAAGCCTCTCTGATCATGGAGCTCAAATCACTATGCCCCACACAATCATCTCACAGCTGGCGTCTTAACCCCCTGTTACTAGCTGATGAGAACTGTACAGAATTTATATCCAAGCAAATTATTTTTAGAGACAAATGCACCCTCAGAGGTCTCTACAGAAATACTCTGGGAAACTATGAAGGAATTTTTAAGAGGACACATTACTTCATATCTCTCCCACAAAAATAAACCCAAGTTAATCAATGAAATTACCAGAATTGATCAAGAACTTGTCTGGCCTCCAAATGAGGCATTTTATAGGAAAATACAGGCTTTGCAATCAGAATTCAACCCCTTGACAACAAAAGAAATTGAATAACTAATTTTTTTTTATCACAACAGCATTACTGTGAATGCAGAGAGAAGGCTAATTAGATCTTAGCTCAACAAATAAACAAGCAGAAAGTCTGCAATGCAATATCAGTAATTACCAACACAGATGGAGATAAAATAATTGACCATAAAAATATAATGCACACATTTAGAGAATACAATAAGTCCTTATATTCTACTCAGTTAAAAGAAAACAAGACACAATCTAATGCGTTTTTTGATGCATTACAGATACCACAGCTAGATACTTTCAGTGCAGAAGGACAGGATAAACCTCCGACACTCTCAGAATTACGAGGCACTATAAACTCACTTCACAGTGGGAAAGCAGTAGGCCCTGATGGCCACCCTGCTGATTCTATAAAAAAAATTCAATTAAAGTTAGCTCCCCTATTATTAGCAACATTTATAGAAACCAGGGACAATAAAATTCTACCTCAAACTTTTCACCAAACATCAATTACCGTATTTCCTAAGAAAAATAAGGACTTATTACAATGCTTATCACACAGACCAATCTCACTTTTGAATATTGATGTTAAGATGCTCTTCAAAATTCTAACTAGAAGGACTGAGAAAGTGCTTCCTTCAGTAATATCACAAGACCAAACCAGATTTATTAAAGGCAGACACTTAGCTTCCAAACTTCAAAGCCTGTATAATGTAATATATTTACCCACAAAGTCTAACACCCCAGAGATCTTATTATCTTTCGAATGCAGAAAAAGTATTTGATATGGTTAAATGGGACTATCTATTTACCATATTGCACAAATTTAGATTTGGCCCGAACATATGTACATGGATCAAACTACTGTATACCAGTCAAGAAGCTTCAGTTTGTATTAACAACATTATTTCAGACTACTTCAAACTAGAATGTGGTACTAGACAAGGACGCTCCCTATCACCACTGCTCTATGCAATCTCCATTGAGCCATTGGCTGTTCACTTTCAAAATGCATCAGAGATAAAGGGGATTATCAAAGAAGGACTTGAACAGAAAATATCACTATATACAAATGGTATGATACTGTATATATCAGACCCACACAATTCTGTGTCAGCATTCTTACAGCACTAGCAGAATTTCAAAAGATATCTGGACTCAATTCACTTGAATAAAAGTGTGCTTTTTCCAGTGAACTCTCTAGCACACAATATTAGATTGGATGCATTTCCATTTATCATCGCAGATCAGTTTAAATACCTAGGGGTAAATGTCACAAGTACATATGAAGCTCTTTTTCAACAAAATTTTGCTGTCTACATGGAAAAATTTAAACAAGATGTGCATAGATGGTTTACGCTCCCTTAGCAGAGAGAATCAAAACTGTCAAGATTAATATCCTTCTCAAGCTTCTTTTTCTCTTTCATACCATCCCCATATATATTAACAATTTTTTTAAGAAACTAGATTAAATTATAACCTAATTTATTTGGAATATGAAACATCCAGGCAACCAAAGAGCAACCCTACAACAACCTAAAGGAGAAGGTGGCATGGCACTACCTAACTTTCAGTTTTATTACTGGGCAGCAAATATACAAGCTATAAAAGCCTGGACATTTGATGAACACACACAAGCCTGGCCCACAATAGAAATAAAATCTTGCAATAGTTCTTTATATTCATTGCTTTTGTACGCCAGTATATACAAGTTATCGTCAATATACCAACAACCCACTCAGACAGCATTTCTATAATATATAAAAACATTTTAAAGTCATTTCCTTCAAAAGATCCCAGAGTACAGTGGGAAAAGGATCTATTAGTCAACATTTCAGAAAAGGAGTGGGAAGCAGCCATGCACAGAATTCACTCTAGCTCCATATGTGCAAAGCATACAATTATTCAACTTAAAATAGGACATAGACTTATCTTGCTTAACTGGAAGAATCCTAGCCCACCTCTTTTAAGTCAATGGGTAACTGATGTGTTATACTATTTGAAAATGGAAAAAAAACAATTTCTCACTTACAGGATCTGTTCAAAACTTTTTTAAAACCTGGCAGGATCTAATCAATAGTCTGAATCACAATCTGATTATTAGGTGGTTATCTACCAGGTAATACTCCGATCTTCACCCTGCCAAATAAGCGAACTAGCCACCGTTAATTCCGGGGATCGATCCCCATAAGGGGATGCAAAAGTGCGTACACCTGATGAGTGCTCTCTGTATATTTATATATTATATATTATTTATATATTATATATCTATACTAATTAATAACAGGCAAAGCCCTCACTGACTCACTGACTGACTGACTCATCACTAATTCTCCAACTTCCCGTGTAGGTGGAAGGCTGAAATTTGGCAGGCTGATTCCTTACAGCTTACTTACAAAAGTTAGGCAGGTTTCATTTCGAAATTCAACGCGTAATGGTCATAACTGGAACCTCTTTTTTGACAATATACTATAATGGACGGCAGCTCGATGGCCGTGGGAGGTGGAGTTGAGTGTCACGTCATCACGCCTCCCACGTAATCACGTGAAAAGACTGTGAACGCAGTAGGGAGAAATGAAGGAAGAGCCGCAAACAGCGAAGAACAAAAAATTCATTACACTATTGAGAAGGGAGCGAAACAATAAGAAGCGAGCGAGTGAAGCATACAAGCATCTTCATAAGGGAAACAAAGCACGGTGTAAAACGTAAGTTTAAATTAAGTTAATAGAAACGCTCCCGCTGCGGATTGCAATAACATATTCGCGAGATAAAAGAACGCAGTAGGGAGAAATGAAGGAAGAGCCGCAAACAGCGAAGAACAAAAAATTCATTAAACAATTGAGAAGGGAGCGAAACAATAAGAAGCGAGCGAGTGAAGCATAGAAGCATCTTCATAAGGGAAACAAAGCACGGTGTAAAACGTAAGTTTAAATTAAGTTTATTGAAACGCTCCCGCTGCGGATTGCAATAACATATTCGCGAGATAAAAGAACGCAGTAGGGAGAAATGAAGGAACAGCCGCAAACAGCGAAGAACAAAAAAATCATTAAACAATTGAGAAGGGAGCGAAACAATAAGAAGCGAGTGAATGAAGCATACAAGCATCTTCATAAGGGAAACAAAGCACGGTGTAAAACTTAAGTTTAAATTAAGTTTATAGAAACGCTCCCGCTGCGGATTGCAATAACATATTCGCGAGATAAAAGTTTAATGAGAAGACACGAGGTATAAACGAACCACACGCCGTAGCGCAACGTTAGGGGCTTCACCTCTGGCGCTGACGTTCGAGATTCGATTCCCGAGAGGGGATGCAATGAGTGTGTACGCATGAAGAGCACAGAATTAGGGTGAAACACGTGTCGTGTACTCTTTGCATAATTTGAAAGTAAACAATTTCAACCATTCTATGATCTGCTTCTCGCAACTGAAAGACGGCACATGGCGGATGTTAGCCGACTTGCTGACCGCAACGTTGGGGGCTTCAACTCTGGCGCTGACGATAGAGATTCGATTCCCGAGAGGGGATGCAGTGAGTGTGTACGCCTGATGAGCCCAAAATTAGGGAGAAACACGTGTCGCATACTCTTTGCATTATTTGAAAGTAAACTATTAAAACCATTCTATGATCTGCTTTTGGGAACAGAAAGAGGGCACGTGGCGGACGTAAGGCGACTTGCTGACCAACCACAAGCGTAACCTGGCAGGTAACCACCCATGCAATCAGATTGTGATTCAGAAAACGAATGCCATGAATGTAATTACCACGATCTACATACTGTCAAATAAACGAAACACACGCCGTAGCGTGACAGCTGTGAAAAGGGAGCTTCACAAAAAAACAGATGCTTAACAAATTGTTATTGGTATATTTTCGATCCGTTTAAAAAGGTTTTCTTTTCTTCTTAATAAAAAATTAAAAGCAGTACTTCGCCGCAACGAAGCACGAGAATTTGGCTATATATATCTGCTTCTCGCAATTAAAAGAGGGCACGTGGCGGATGTTAGACGACTTGATGACCAAGCATAAGTGTTATCTGCCAGGTAACCACCCATACAATCAGATTGTGATTCAGACTAGGAATGCAATGAATGTAATTACCCCGATCTACATACAAGGCGAAAGTCTTACAACATTCAAAGATGATGGTTTGGGATAAGTACACCATGGAACATAAAAGAGCTTATGAAGCCTTGAACCGAAAAAAGCAAGATCTCAGAGATCGTAAAAAAAAAAATAGGAGGTAATGTCGTTTTACTCGCTGTAGGAATTGATTCTACAATAAAATAAAATAAAGATAAAAAGAGTAATACAATCATCACCCATAAAGCGGATAGCAGACGTGACGTATTATATGTGTACCACATTTCAAGTCAATACGTGAAACGGTTTGCAAGCTACATGTGATTTAAAATCCTGGACAGACCAACGAAATGCCACGGTAGCAAATTATAGAAGAAGATTTTACTGTTTAATAATTTATATTTATATGAAATGTGCTTCTTATATATTACTTCATATTCTCATATGATAATGATGTTAATGTTGTTTATATTGATTTCTATGTTATTGTAAGTGCATCTATGTGTGTATATGTATGTATGTATGTGTATATATATATATATAAAAATATATATATAAAAAATATATGTGTATATGTATATATAATATATCTGTATATGTGTGTATATGTGTGTGTATATGTGTATATGTATATATATATGACAGCAACACTCATAACAATGACAACACAATTACATTGACAACCATGTTACGTTATTTTTAAAATGTTTCCTTTACTTTTTCATAACCTCTTTAACACACTACTTCTCCGCTGCGAAGCGCGGGTATTTTGCTAGTATATAATATATGTATATATGTATATATATGTATATATGTATATATACATATATATATATATATAATATATGTATATATATGTATATATGTGTATATATATATATATATATATATATATATATATATATATATATATATATATATAAAATATATGTATATATATATGTATATATATATATGTGTATATATATATATATATATATATATATATATATATATATATATATATATATATATATATATATATATATATATATATATATATATGTATATATGTATATATACAGTGGTGTGAAAAACTATTTGCCCCCTTCCTGATTTCTTATTCTTTTGCATGTTTGTCACACAAAATGTTTCTGATCATCAAACACATTTAACCATTAGTCAAATATAACACAAGTAAACACAAAATGCAGTTTTTAAATGATGGTGTTTATTATTTAGGGAGAAAAAAAATCCAAACCTACATGGCCCTGTGTGAAAAAGTAATTGCCCCCTTGTTAAAAAATAACCTAACTGTGGTGTATCACACCTGAGTTCAATTTCCGTAGCCACCCCCAGGCCTGATTACTGCCACACCTGTTTCAATCAAGAAATCACTTAAATAGGAGCTGCCTGACACAGAGAAGTAGACCAAAAAGCACCTCAAAAGCTAGACATCATGCCAAGATCCAAAGAAATTCAGGAACAAATGAGAACAGAAGTAACTGAGATCTATCAGTCTGGTAAAGGTTATAAAGCCATTTCTAAAGCTTTGGGACTCCAGCGAACCACAGTGAGAGCCATTATCCACAAATGGCAAAAACATGGAACAGTGGTGAACCTTCCCAGGAGTGGCCAGCCGACCAAAATTACCCCAAGAGCACAGAGACGACTCATCTGAGAGGTCACAAAAGACCCCAGGACAACGTCTAAAGAACTGCAGGCCTCACTTGCCTCAATTAAGGTCAGTGTTCACGACTCCACCATAAGAAAGAGACTGGGCAAAAACGGCCTGCATGGCAGATGTCCAAGACACAAACCACTGTTAAGCAAAAAGAACATTAGGGCTCGTCTCAATTTTGCTAAGAAACATCTCAATGATTGCCAAGACTTTTGGGAAAATACCTTGTGGACTGATGAGTCAAAAGTTGAACTTTTTGGAAGGCAAATGTCCCGTTACATCTGGCGTAAAAGGAACACAGCATTTCAGAAAAAGAACATCATACCAACAGTAAAATATGGTGGTGGTAGTGTGATGGTCTGGAGTTGTTTTGCTGCTTCAGGACCTGGAAGGCTTGCTGTGATAGATGGAACCATGAATTCTACTGTCTACCAAAAAATCCTGAAGGAGAATGTCCGGCCATCTGTTCGTCAACTCAAGCTGAAGCGATCTTGGGTGCTGCAACAGGACAATGACCCAAAACACACCAGCAAATCCACCTCTGAATGGCTGAAGAAAAACAAAATGAAGACTTTGGAGTGGCCTAGTCAAAGTCCTGACCTGAATCCAATTGAGATGCTATGGCATGACCTTAAAAAGGCGGTTCATGCTAGAAAACCCTCAAATAAAGCTGAATTACAACAATTTTGCAAAGATGAGTGGGCCAAAATTCCTCCAGAGCGCTGTAAAAGACTCATTGCAAGTTATCGCAAACGCTTGATTGCAGTTATTGCTGCTAAGAGTGGCCCAACCAGTTATTAGGTTCAGGGGGCAATTACTTTTTCACACAGGGCCATGTAGGTTTGGATTTTTTTTTCTCCCTAAATAATAAAAACCACCATTTACAAACTGCATTTTGTGTTTACTTGTGTTATATTTGACTAATGGTTAAATGTATTTGATGATCAGAAACATTTTGTGTGACAAACATGCAAAAGAATAAGAAATCAGGAAGGGGGCAAATAGTTTTTCACACCACTGTATATATTATATATATGTATATATATATATATATATATATATATATATATATATATATGTATATATATATATATATATGTATATATATATATATATATATATATGTATATATGTATATATATATATTATATATATGTATATATATATATATTATATATAATATATGTATATATAATATATATAATATATGTATATATGTGTATATATATATATATATATATATATATATATATATATATATATATATATATATATATATCCATCCATCCATCTTCCAACCCGCTGAATCCGAACACAGGGTCACGGGGGTCTGCTGGAGCCAATCCCAGCCAACACAGGGCACAAGGCAGGAACCAATCCCGGGCAGGATGCCAACCCACTGCAGTATATATATACTAGCCAACCCGCGGCGTAACATACGCCGCATAATTATGTATTGATGGGTGAACACTTGCTGAACAACACAGTTGTCCAAATGGGGTGGGTTTGTGGATACCAGTGTGAGTGAATGAAAAGATGGACCTCTGGATAGAGCAACATACAATTGTCTGTGACTGAAAGCGGGATCGTCTGTGATGATGGAGGCCTCGCTGGTGAAAGTTACTTCCCAGCCCCCCCCCTCTCCCTCTCCCTCTCTCAGCAGCACGCAAGCATCCCCAGCCCCCCCACCCTCTCTCTCAGCAGCACGCAAGCCTCCCCAGCAGCCCCCTCTCCCTCTCTCTCAGCAGCACGGAGCCTCCCCAGCCCCCCCTCTCTCTCAGCAGCACGCGAGCCCCCTCCCCCTCTGTCTCTCTGCTTCGGGCATTTCTCCCCTGTGCAGTGTCTGAGCGAGTGAGGAGAGAGAGAAAGCCGGTACGTTACAGTGAGCGACAGCAGGCTCGAAGGCAATGTGTTCCTGTGGTATAGCGGGTCCATAGCTCCCCTTCAAAAGGCCATTTTTAATCAGGCGACTGACAGTAGTGGAGTCAGGCACAGAGAAGGTCAGCTGCAGAGAGAGCGTCTCGACTGTTGCAGGGCCTGAAGCAGGTGAGACGCTAATGAAAAAGAGGCACAGGGCTTATTGGTTTTTAAAGACTGCTTCCTTCATTGTGTTTTAACTTCAGTTTTAAAGGATTGCGCGGCTCTCTCTTGCGCTGCCTGTGTGTGCCTCTGTCTCTCTCTGGCGTTGCCTCTCTGTGTGTGTGTGTGTGCGTGCCCCTCTGTCTCTCTGGCGCTGACTGTGTGTGCGCGGCTCTCTCTATCGCGCTGCCTGTGTGTGCCTCTGTCTCTCTCTGGCGCTGCCTCTGTGTGAACCAAGGTTCCACTGAGGTTGACTAATGAAAAGTCAACGTGGCTCAGAGCTGCAACTGTACTGTGGCACAGACAAACAGAAATGACGTAATGTTTCCCTTGTCTTCGCGTCCGAGTTGGTGGGCGTGGCTCTGTGATTCTTTCGTCGTATCCAATGGTCTAAGAGTTGGTGGGCGTGGCTCCTTCCTGCGTGCGCCATTGGCGTCTTACTTGTTGGCGGTTTAGTGAAATCCACGCCCCTTCCGGCGTGCTTTCCATGGTCGGCTACTTGTCTTCAGTGAATCCACGCCCCTTCCGGCGTGCTTTCCATGGTCGGCTACTTGTCTTCTGGCTTAGTGAATTATATATATAGATATAATATATGTATACATGTGTATATATATATGTGTATATGTATATGTATATATATATATATATGACAGCAACACTCATAACAATGACAACACAATTACATTGACAATCATGTTACGTTATTTTTAAAATGTTTCCTTTACTTTTTCGTAACCTCTTTAACACACTACTTCTCCGCTGCGAAGCGCGGGTATTTTGCTAGTATATATATATATACTGTATATACACATACACAGGTAGTCCCCAGGTTACGGACATTCAACCTATGACATACAAACGGGGCCACAGCTGCAACGCATGCGCCTCAGTAACTGCCACTCCATCATCTTCGGCCTGCGGATGCTGCAATCGGTGGCTGGACAGAGCCTGTCAGGGGGCGATTTCGCTGCTCAGTTTAGTGTCCCTCCGGTGGCTCCCGGCGGCAAGAGGTTTCACTGCCCACCCACCACACACGGCTGCCCAGCTAGGTGCACAGCTGGTAATGCTGCAAGCGGTGATCCGGTTTTGGCTGAACATTGGGGGGTTAGCATTGTAGTGTGCCTCGGATGGCTGCGTGTTGAATGGGGGCGGTGGTGTTGTGTACGCTGCAGGCAGCATACTGTAGTGGAGGTGACTGTGAGGTGGGCTGGTGATGAACCGCCGCCCCCTCGCTGCCCCCATTCATTCTTAATAGCAAGCCTGCTTGTACTGTTACGCACATAGCAGGAAGTTGGCTCTTGTCAGTACAGGGAGGTCCAGATCTAATTCTGCAGATCCAGATTGTCTGGATGACTTTAATTTATGCAGGGACGATTCCAGTTCGGCGCCAAGACGATTTTGCACACTTCTCGATGGTCCAGGATTTTCTGGGTGATTTTTCTATGTAATAAACTAAATAAGTTATAGCGTAATGAAAACTGCATAATTAGATCTGGAAAACCCTCTACATCAGATGTGTTGTCGACTAGTGCCTTCCTGCTGTGATAGCGTATACAGTGCTGTACAGAAGAGCTCAACTTAACCTTTTGTCTTCACCCTTCAACAATGTCTCTGAAACACAAATCTGATGCAAGTGCTGGTGATATAGTAAAGAAGAGAAAAACCATCACCATTGTAAATAAAGTAGAAATAATAAAAAGGTCAGAGAGAGGTGAAACTCCATCATTCATTGGCAGAGCACTTGGTTACAGTCGGTCAAAAATAGCATTTATTAAAATAATGTACCTGTTCCGACTTACATACAAATTCAACTTAAGTACAAACCTACAGTCCCTATCTTGTACGTAACCAGGGGACTGCCTGTACAGTATATAAGGAAGAGAGAGGAGTTGCTTATGCTTGTAAGAGGATCACCCTCCAAATTCTTACAGGGCTGAAAGGGGGTACTACCGTTAACTGTCTTCCTCCACAGTACAGAGTAGATGCCCAGTGAAGGCTACTGGCTCCCCCCTTCCACTCCCTGGGCTATAAAAAAACAACCACCTGGAAGTAGGTGTCACTTCTACACACAACGACCAGAGCTAAGGAGCTCCATGACTTTCTGAAGGCAGATAAGAAAGCCTGACTGACTGCACCACATTATTTTTGTGGCTATAGTTTTGTTTTCTTTCACTACATCGTGTGTTTGTTTTCGTCTTGAGTAAGAAGTAAAAGGGAATGGCTGGGTTTGTGCCCCAAATGAGGAAAGGTGCAAAATAAGAAAACTACTTCTGTGCAGACTTTTCTGCACTTTTTTCCCCCTAATTTGTTCTTACAATTGCAGCCCTGGTTCCTACTCTCTGTGGCCACTACACTCCTTTCACATCACTTACAGGCTGCTTTCCTTAAGCTCTGCAGTTTTTTTAACAATTTTTTTATTTTTGCACCCCCCCACTGCTCTTCCCTTTTTTTCTTTTCCAAACAGTTTATACTGCAGGCACACCAGCCAGGTCCTTCTCTCTACTATAACTGGAGTGGCGTGCCTATAGAGGAGTTATTTCCTCCAAGCACACTTGTTGTAGACTGCCTGCTTGTTGTTTTCCACCATTGTAGCCACAGTAACACGCAAGGCAAGAAGGCACAATAGACAGCTGTGGCATATTCTTCCCCCATTCCTAGACCAGACACACTCTGCTCCTGGTGTAATCATGCTGTATAACTTTATATAAAGTAGGGAATGTGCCTTGTGCAATGCATGCAGAAGCAGGGCGAAGAATACTCAAGAACTAGGTCTGTTGGGGAGAGGCTTTATTTTGTCTCATCCTTTGCCAGTTCTGTTCATTAGCTCTGTTCCGCTGGGTATTTCTGTATAAAGTGCCGAAATAAATTGGATCTGCTGCCATTTTTAAATGTAATCATCTTTTTACAAACTCTACATTTTAGTTTGTTGACAGTGTCCGATCTTTCACATCCAACCATTTCCAGACATATGACTAAATGTTATAGCCTTTTGTTGAATAAGCTCATTTGTAAGAAAAGTGTCACTCTTCATATTCTTTGCATTAATCTGTTTTGACTGTGCACACCTTCGAATTCAACAATTTAAATCGGGAAAAAAAACACCTAGTCCTACTTCAACTCAGCGTTCTTACACTTGACCCTTTCTATCTAATGGCACACACACAGAATAGACTCTACTTATGCTTAACATATCCACTGCTTTGCCAGACTTTCCCATCATGCTGAAAATATTCCATGTCATAATCTTTATACTCTATTTGTCTCAACCTGTTCTCCCTGCGTCTTTATCTCTCTTGCCACCAAGCCAGCACTTGCACAGCACATCAGACCCAGGACCATCATATACTCAGTTCCCCCACTTGTGGTTTGGATGATTGTCCAAATTGTTTAGTTGTTGCTTTAAACAAAAAACAGAAAAATACTAGTTGTAATCAATACAAATTAAAACAATGAAATATAACTGAGTGAGAAGCACGGTCCCAAAGAGAAACAGTTTGGTCACTATCAATTTGCAGATGTAGGGATTCAATAAACTAGCACAGAATGGTCTCCATTCATTAGCTTCCTCATTGGCGAAATATTCGTGTCCTTAATATTGTACAATACACCAGAAACAGCACTTCAGGTTACTACCTTAAAATCCAAAAAGCATATAGGAAAGAAAATCTGCTGCACTATGGCTTAGACCAAAGAACACTCTCACCAGATGGCCTCTCATTTCTCATCTTTATGGTCTCCCCTCCCTTTTCCTTTTAAACATAGCAGTTTGTATACACTATACATATTACATGCAATTTACAAAATTCAAATGGGTTGACATTGGGCTAAACCTGAAAGACAAATACAGTGGAACCTTGGTTTGCGAGTAACTTGGTTTACGAGTGTTTTGCAAGACGAGCAAAAATTTTTGATAAATTTTGACTTGATAAATGAGCGAGGTCTTGCAATACGAGTAGTATGTATACGCTTTGTCTGCTGAGCGTCATGTGATCACAACTGAGCTGATGGCTCTTCTCTCTCTCTCGCTGTGGGATTGTGGGCAATCATCTATTCTCTGTCTGAATCGCGTGCCTCACTCATAGTAAACATTCGTACAAGCGTATATTGTTTACTACAGCATTAGCATTGTGACTGTGTGTGCGCGCGCGTGCTTGTGTGTGTATGTGCTCACTCGCATGTGTGTGTGCTTGCTCGCTCACGTGTGTGTGTGTGTATGTGTGTGTGCACGTGTGTGTGTGTGTGTGTGCTGTGACGTGCGAGTCCCCGTCTTGCACACTAAAACACAAAGCTGAGTCTCAGTACTTTACCAACACCAGCTTTATTCAGCTTGAAACAGACACAGCATTCAGGCAGGGCCCTGCGCATTTACAATGTTCCTTGTATCACCCATCGATGGCAGGCGCTTATAGCATGTCCGCGATCTTTTCGGATTCGCTTTTACGGCGAACTGCTACAGCGCTGGGAGATTGCGATTGCTTTGGGACGTTCTTCCGTGTGTCGTCCCGTTGGGTGGAATCCCTCAAGAGTTTAGAAACTCACTCACACCAGCCATGATTCTTTTCAAAGGTAAAGTGCAGGTTAATTTGTTTTATGTATTTTTACTTTATGTTTTGTATTAATCATTTTTATATGAATAGTTTTGGGTTGTGGAACAAATCATCTAAGTTTCCATTATTTCTTATGGGGAAATTCACTTTGATATACGAGTGCTTTGGACTACGAGCACGTTTCCGGAACGAATTATGCTTGCAAACCGAGGTTCCACTGTATAGGAATCACCTACTAACCACCAGTTGCAGAAGCCAAGACACAAGTATAGATTAAACTTCCAAAAAATACATATACACAGTCAATTATTCAATATTTTCTAAGCTCAAACAAACATAAACAAATTCTATATGGCAATGCTAAAAAATGAAAAACAGGATTTAATAAAATGGAAAAACATTTGAAATGATTATTGAATGTACAAACTTAAACACTTGGGGGAAAAATAAAAACTCATTGGAAAAGCATGACATCATTTTTCACACAATTCTCACGGGTGCAGAGAACTGGGGGCCCATAGAGCACTCCAATACTAGGCTACTGTGCCAGTTGTCTAATGATGGCTGGCACAAATCTTGGAGGTGACTCAAGTTTGTCCAAAGCGCACCATATCCTAAAGACACTTCATCTAAAATTCTATAAACATGTGAGCTTTGCTACATAAGGGAAAAATGCATTGGTCCTTGCTTATGCATAAAGCTACCTCTTGTCCTCACCTAGGCAACTTGGATTATATTTCTGTTATACTGTTTCCTGTATACAAGGCACTATTCAAACAAACCAGTTACAAAAGCAATTACAATGTGGCCAGAGTGATCCATCTCAGTACTTCTGGATTTGAATGCAAGGGCCAGTACATGTTCAAAGAGGCTGCAACTTGTAACCACTCCATAAACTTGAAGGAATACTAGCGACTGGGAGCCCGATCGAATCGGGCTACAAATTCTACATTTGTGGTGGCTCTGAGGCTAGGGATCTGCACTGGCAATCGGAAGGTTGCCGGTTCGAATCCCGTAAATGCCAAAAGGGACTCTGCTCTATTGGGCCCTTGAGCAATGCCCTTAACCTGCAATTGCTGAGCACTTTGAGTAGTGAGAAAAGCACTATATAAATGCAAAGAATTATTATTATTACTTTCTCTGCAAAAGAGAAAGTCCCTGAAATGATTTTGTTCTAATATATAGATTTGAGCAAATTTTGGTGTTTCACCCTCTCCGGGGTGCAATGGTCCAGACTGATGGTATATTTGGCCATGTATTCTGTAACAATATGGACCATGGCCTGGAGGCAGTTGTACTTTCTGATATTTTCCAAGAAGTGCTTGGAGTTTGGGTCTAAATATGTCAACAGGTTCTTAAACCTGTCAGGGTATCTGTAAGGGTTAATTCGAACTCGACCTTTATGGCAGAAATTGTATTCTCCACCTTGCTTGTTCTCACAGGTGAAGTTGAATGAGTTGCAATGTTTGCACAGATTGTCAAATGTGCCAGAGTGGTGCTCCGGAACTTCGTCCTCAATAATATCTGTGTGATTGCACATGGCAATGGCGTGCTGCTGAGCATTTTCACGCCGCAAGGCACGGGCTGCTCGATGTCTTTCAACCCGTGCTGCATTTGTGGCTGCTTGAGCTTCTTCAGTCACTTGTGCACGATTTCTTTCAGCATTAGTAGCATTCTGTAGCGCACGTTCTTCATCTGTCCTTTGTGTCCGATTTGCACGATTTCTTTCAGCATTAGTAGCCGCACGCTACTCATCCGTTTGTTGTGCACGTTGTGTACGTCTGGTCACATTTACAAGTCTACGTTCCTCGTCAGTCATGTGACTTTGTTTCCTACACATCCTTTCCGCGGCCGCTGCTGTTGTGGCTGCATTGTGATTGTCACTACTTTTAGATCAGAGATCGGCTAAAATGTAAACAATGACCCAGCCGTCATTACTCATGCTTTTAACGTGTATTGAGTCGAGGTATTGATGCGAACAACATACATACGGGGTATTGACGCGAACACCATACATACGGATACTATCAAATTATATACAGTATAAGGATCCTGCATCTGAATCACCTTACATTAGTAAGTGCATAAATTATGTTGCGGTCATTAAACGCATCACAGTAAGAGCCAATCAGAAACCCTGTTATTAGAAGTATGCACACTGCTGAAAATCCAGGATGCTGCCTTAAAAGGAAGGAAGCCCTCAGAAAAGCTAAGGCTAACCTGTCATATGCCATCAAACAGGCAAAGCATGCATCTTCTTTTTCGACTGCTCCTGTTACAGGGTTGCCACAGCGGATCATCTTTTTCCATCTTTTCCTTTCCTCTGCATCTTGCTGTGTTACACCCATCACCTGCATGTCCTCTCTCTCCACATCCCTAAACCTTCTCTTAGGCCTTCCTTTTCTCCTCTTACCTGGCAGCTCTATAGCATATGCAAGAAACATCCACAGCCACCAAAGAAACTAGATACTTATGGAAAGGTATCAAAACTATTCCAGACTACAAGCCAACTCCATCTGGTGTCAGTGATGATGATTATGCCTCTTTCCTGGGCATGTTGAACAACTTTTATGCTCAATTTGTTCTACAAAACAGCAAACCTATAAGGAAACACTCCCTTTCTTAAATGGATACATGATCTGTCGGACTACAGCTGAGGTGCAGAAAATCTTATCCAAAAATCAGCCCACACAAGGCTGCTGGACCAGACAGTATACCTGGTTATGTGCATTATATATCTGTAACCCATTGCGCAGCCAAGCAGCTGTTTCCAAATGTTTTAAGACTACCACTACCATTCCTGAGTCCAAACAAGCAACAGTAACTTGCCTAAATAACTATTTTCAAATTGCACTCACTTCTGTCATCATCATGTGCTCCCCAGTCACCTTAACCTCCTCCAGTCTGCCTACTGCCAAAATTGGTCCACTGATGAAACTATTTATCATTTGGACAGACAAAAAGAATACTTATGTAAGAATGTTGCCCATTGATTTTAGCTCAGCATTCAACAAATAATCCAACAACTTTGAAACTCAGTGGACTAGGCATGAATGCAGTATTATGTAACTGGATTTTGGATTACCTTACTAAACACCCTCTGTCAGTTAGACAGGCACTCTCATTTCCAGCACAATCAGGCTACGCACTGGTACACCACAGGACTGTGTCCTGTCTCACTCTATTGACCTGCAACTGCACTGCCAGGTCTAGTTCCAATTACATCATCATTTGTTGATACAGCTGTAGTAGACCGCATTAGCAAGGTTAAACTCCTGACAAGCTAGTGCACAGACAACAATCTCTCTATCCATGTGGAAAAAAAAAACAATAAGAGGACTATTAACTTTAGGATGTCTTTCTATGCATTAAACTCACTTTATACACATGGATCAAATGTTGACACTGTTCAAAGATTCAAGTTCCTTGAAATGCATATTACAGGGGACCTCACCTTGGAGCCATAACTCTTCTTCTCTTGCAAAAAGGTTAAACAACTGCTTTACTTTCTGATATGGATGAGGAAGGCAACCTTCCCTTTCTCAATTGTCACTACATCTTACTGGCGTGTTACAGAGACAGTGCTAACCAGCTCTATTACCATGTGGTTCGGGAACTGGAGCATTAATAATCATAAGATGCTATAAAGGATTGTGAGGAGTGCATCACTGGTATGTCTCTGCTTTCCCAGCAAAATATCTTTAATAAACATTGACTTTGTAAAGCATCCAACATTGAGGCCTATTTATTTCACCCCTAACTTAACTTTTTTGTCTTCCAATCGTCCAGTAAAAGGTCCTGCAGTATCCATGCCCGCTCAACCAAACTGTTTTAACAGCTTGTACCCCAAGGCTGACAGCCTCCTTATTGCCACCAATAACTACAGCTAAACTTAACTTTTTACGCTTTTTTCTCCCCCTTTAATCCTTACTCCTGCTTATATTCTAATTTTATGGAACTAGGACAGTGTAATAACTTTGTTTAATAACCCAACAACTAAGGATATGACAATTTCTTAATAAAATATGTTTATGCTATTGTCCGGAACCTGGTTTTGCACTGTGCTGTCTTCAGCACTTTGTTGTATAATGTGTTGCACTTTATGCTGTCTTATGTTATTGGCACATTACACCATGGTCCTGAAAATACACAGGTTGTCCCACCATCTACTTGTATATAGCTGCAATGACAATAAAGAATACTTGACTTGTCTTGATCCCAGGTAAAAGTGCCATGCTAACTTGTGTTGAGGATTGTTTGAGTCAAGAGTTGAAAGAAGAGATTAAGAGAGAAAGCTAACACTGGGAAGAACAGGTCACAGATACAAGAAAGAGTTAGACACAGGCTACGACAAAGTGAAAAGGCACTGCTTTGGTGTAACACCTGAAAATATGGCAAGCACAGATTTTTAGCCTGCTTAGGGGAGCTGGTTATCTAATTTTGTCGATCTTTTCAACTTTGTATTTTCCATCTGTTGGGCACACTATATGTATATGCATTTGTTTATTTAAAATATCATTTAAAATGTCATTCCCTTGTCACTGTTCCATATAATAAACATGTAAAATATCTGTATGAAAACTAATGTGGCATTAAAAGGAATAATATTTAGACTGGAGTCTGAACTTAAATAATGTGCCTTCTCTGGGGAGCTGTATGTTGTTCTGAGACTTTTCTTCTTTTCCTTTCATATTTCCAATGCAATGGGTAAAGCAGGTGGACAACTGTAAATTAGGAAATGCAGACCGTGTGTGTGAAAAATGATAGTGTCTAATCCTGGTTTACTTCTTGTGTTGGGGATTTTTCTAGCTGGAAAGGCTCCACCTCTCATGTTATTAAACAATGTTAAAAAATACAACATTAATGCCATAGCCTCTTGTAATGTGCAACTCACTATTACATATGTTTTACCCATCTAAAACAAAACCTTTAGATTCACAGACAAATTTCTGTTACTATTTTACTTTATATTTTGGTTTAAATTTTACTTGTATTAAATTACTTCAGAGAAACAGACAGTAAATCCCTAAATAAAGTTAATTTTCCCTTATTACACTCAAAGTACCAGAAAAAATAACATTTATAAGGATGCATGGGAAATTGCTCACCATTGTAAAGTTAATACAGGTTTCTTTTCAATCCATTTCTCAATCTATCAAATAATATGCTAAGTAGAAAATGAAAGCTATTTATGTTTTACATTTATACTTTTAAGTAACATTTTTGATGATGTAATGCATAAGGAGCAATATATACATAATACATGCTTAACAATGACTAATTCCTTTAAACTTGTCAAAATTATATTTTGTTTGCGTGGAGCTTTTATTAGCATTTCTTTTAGTGTTCCCTATATAAGAAGTGTTTAACTGACAAACCATTGGTGAGTCTGTACAGTAGCCACGTATCTATTGTTCCAAAGCAGCAGTCATCTTTTTCTACAGCTTCCTGTGCCTGTGATAGAGTAAGGAAAACGAATGTCACTTGCAATATGCACAAACAGAAAAAATGTTGTTGTTCATCATCGTGTATGATATAACCAGATAAAAACTTTGAAGTACAATTAAACCAAATGATCCAATATCACAAGACATCACCTACCGCTGGATACAAAATATGGCCTAAGACTTACTAATTTAGTCAGTATTTTACTAAATGGTTAAAATTTTCAATGCCACTGTATTATAGATAACATACAGATGGAAATAGAAATATGTACTATATGATACTGCTGTGCTCCATTATTGCTAACCAGTTTCAAACCACTTTTTTTAATGTCTGTTTAAACACAAATCTGTCTTTATGTGCACTTATTATGTAATTAGTAATTTGTAAAGTGTGTATTTGTATCTACCTGTGATCTTGTTACAGTGCTCTGTGTTCGCACTCTGTGAAGAGTGCCTTACAAAAATAAATGTAACTAATATGAATAAAACCATACGTCACAATAAAAGCACCAGATGTTACATTTTTATCTTCGAAAGTTGCAAAGCCATTAATGTCCTATGCCGACATCCTCACTGATAACAAAAACTTAAGTTTAACTATAATTTAAATATCTGACTAGGTGTTGGCAGAACCAGACAGAGGCCTAGAACTACTGCAAAAAACAGACAAGCTAGGTATTCTAATAGAATTTCCCACTGGTTATAAATCTTCCTTTGCACTTTTCTGTCACATTCTGAATGCATAGTAGGTTTTAATCATCAAAACATACTGGAAAAAAGGTTTTTGAATAAAGCTTTAATAAAGTACTATTATTGTCTTATTCATGCTTGCAAATACTGGGCAGAATAAATATAGCAAAATTCTTACACCGGTTTTCAGAGCAATATGCATTGGCATATTACCAATGCAAATATTAGCATTATTATTCGTGTGCCATTTCTTCCAATAGTAAAATTGGCAATACATTGCAGTTGCTAGAATAGAGGCAATGGTTAGGGCTGGAGGTGAAAGTGAACAAATACAAACCCAACCAATAATTTTTGTAAATCAGAGCTGAAACAAATATATGTCACAGTATGAGAAAAATGTTTATGCTCATTACCTGGTTTTATCCTTATTTTCTGACTTCTTGGTCTTTAATTTTTTGTGAGCTTTTTGTATTGTCACCTTTTACCTCAAAAACATTATTTCTTAGATGTCAACATCCAAGTTCATCTGCTTAAACACATCTGGTGGCAAATTACTCCTTGCTACCAGATGAAAGAATACTGAATTAACCACTGCATTGTGAATTAACAAAGCATTCCGTAATCCCATCCAAAAATTAGATTATGCTAGTTCTATTGTTGGACTGTTTATTGCCGGAAATGTATTTCAGTGGGGGGGTTTCAGTGGACAGGCTTCACCATTATTCCTGCTGGTATGTTATAGGACTTAGGACATGGCTAGAAGATGGACATTGTGTGGGTTTATCTTTTGTGTAGTTACACAATTTCTTGCTAATATATATTGTTTAATATTTGATTATATTAATAAAAACTTGATAAAAAAAAGGGTTTTATCTGTTCAATTTATTTTCTTCTCAAAAACCTTTTGGGTTCAAATACTAAAATGTCCGTTAAGTCAATCAAAGCTTATTTCTTTCCTATAAAAATGTACATTAACAATAAATGAAGGTGGGAGAAAGTAATGTGATTGCATTTCCATTAACAAACATACCCATAGTATATACCTTTGAAATAAAGGTAAGTAAATGTGTGTTATGGTCTTGTTAAAATTCTTCTCACCTGTTTTATGTTCTGCAAGACCCAAGCCAGACGAAATGTGACATGCTGGGTTGAAAACTTGATAATACTTGCAGCAAGAAATCTTTTTTGTCTGGTTAGAAAGTGCAACATTTTGCCACAGCCATGAATTACCTAAAAATAAGAAAACAGAATTCACAGTGTTTTGTATTTTAATACAATACAATGGGATAAGCTTTTAAGTGTGCAGACAGACGAGGAGCAGTGGAACAGGTTTGAAAATGTTTTACATGTAATGCAGGACAGATACATACCTAAATTTGGAATTAAAAGGAAATTAAAAAAAACTCCACAGTGGATTAATAAAGATTTAAAAAAGAACTTGCAAAGGAAAAAACTGTTTGATAAGGCATATAAGACTAATGACTGCAAAGTGAATCGTAGAACGTATGAGAACATGAGAGCAACCATTAAGAAGGATATCAGGAAGGCTAAATACAGCAGATAAGGCAGAAGAAGACCCTAAGAGATTCTTTCAGTATTTTAGTAGTAAAAGAACAGTCAAGGAGGAGGTCGAGTACATCAGAAATAGTAAAGGGGAATTAAAAGATACAGACAATGAAATAGCAGATGCCCTAAACTTAGATTTTTCTGAGGTGTGTGCAAGTGAGCAAGTGGATTACCTCCCCTTTGGTAAATGTGACTACTAAGGAGGTACTGAGGGATTTAGAAATTGTAGAGGGAGAAGTGCTGCTCAGATTAAATAGGCTGAAATCAAACAAATCACCAGGGATGGATAATATTTACCCTCGAGTTCTTAAGGAGGCTAGTGAGTACATATATAAACCCTTGACACATATTTTTAGGAAGTCACTGCACACTGGAGAGATTCCGAAGGACTGGAAAATGGCAAATATCATCCCATTATATAAAAAGGGTAACCGGGCAGATCCAAGCAACTATAGGCCAGTAAGCTTAACATGCATCGCAGGAAAATTAATGGAAGGAATTATTAAGGATAAGATTGAGCAGTACATGGCAACGACAGGAGTTATTCCGAACAGTCAGCATGGGTTCAGAAGAGGGAGGTCTTGTTTTACTAACATGCTGGAATTCTACGAGGAGGCAACAAAAAGATTCAATCAAAGTGGAGCATACTATATGATATTATTTATCTTGGCTTTCAGAAAGCATTTGATAAGGTGCCACATTAGAGGTTAGGCATCAAACTAAAAGAAGTGGGAGTTCAGGGTGATGTTTTTAGATGGGTGCAGAATTGGCTCAGACAAGGGAGCAGAGGGTGATGGTTCGAGGAGCCTGATCAGAATTGGTTGATGTTAAGAGTGTTGTTCCACAGGGGTCAGTGCTAGGGCCGCTGTTATTTTTAACACACACACACATAAAAATATATATATATTATATATAAGATGAAGACCCCTGACAGGGGTTGAAAGCTCAGGAATAAAACTATTTTATGATACGTGATTCGTTTTTTCTCCCTTTGTGGATCTCCAACTGCAAATATATTATATATATATATATATATATATATATATATATATATATATATATATATATATATATATATATATATACACACACACACACAGTGCATCTGGAAAGTATTCACAGAGCATCACTTTTTCCACATTTTGTTATGTTACAGCCTTATTCCAAAATGGAATACTTATGTACATGTGATTTCTCAGTTTTTTTATTTTTTAATAAATTTGCAAAAACCTCTAGTAAACTTTTTTCACGTTGGCATTATGGGGTGTTGTGTGTAGAATTCTGAGGAAAAAAATGAATTTAATCCATTTTGGAATAAGGCTGTAACATAACAAAATGTGGAAAAAGTGATGCGCCGTGAATACCGATACTTTCCGGATGCACTCGACTGATAGACCCGGTTTGCTGCGTAAAACATCCTGTGGGGGGACAACGGCAGTGTACTAATCTTTCTTTCTTTACTTCCTTAGAAAGGCAGAGATGGCGCAACCGTAAAGAGCGCCCGAATGGCTCTAGAAAGCGCACACTTCCGGGTTCATTCCTTCCCTCTGCTGACCCATGATGACGTCATGCTCCCAGAATCCACCACGACTCTTCCCAGCATCCCTCACGTTAATTTCCTGTCCGCCACCATAAAATGTCCGTCCTCCCTCCCTTCAATGTCTTTTTGAGTTTATGAAAAACAAATTGACAATTTATTTTGCAGTATACGGGGCTAAAAACCCCAAAACTTTATCATTGTTTGTGTCCTTATTCACTATATATTAGTAGTGTAACGAGATCTCGTGGTACGAGATCTCGCGAGATCAGATTTGTCTTGTGAGATGCGTCTGGTCTCGCGAGAACGTGACGATATCCTTGCGTTATTGGCATGATGGAGTGTGAGGGAGAAGTAAGGATAGAAGATGTGCCCGCAACATTTAAATCGTTGGTGTGGCAACATTTTGGATTCCTTGTGGAAATAAGAAACGGCGAAAAAATGACAGACAAAACAAAGACAATTTGCAAACACTGTAAGAAATTAATACCATACACCTCTGCTAACACAAGCACTATGCAAAAGCATTTAGAAAACAACCACAGCTCGTTACTAAAAGCTGCGTCTGTGAAGAAAACGGAAAGCAATTCAGTTCGCATGAAAGGGCAAACAACCATAACAAATGCCTTTGCAGCTAAACTTCCACCATCCAATGCAAGAGCCAAGGCAATAACAAGAGACATTGGCGTTTTCATTGCAGCCGATATGAGACCATTTTCAGTGGTGGAAAATCTGGGATTTCGGCGACTCATCCACACACTGGAACCAAAGTATGCCATCCTGTCACGCGCACATTTTACTCGCACGGTGGTCCCGACTCTCTACAGGGAGTGCAAGGTAAACGTTGCACAGGCTCTGAAAGAGGCAGAAACCATCGCCATAACTACTGACGGTTGGACTTCTAGGTGTACACAGAGCTATATCACAATTACAGCCCACATTATCAACAGTAATTGGGAAATGGTACATTTTGTACTGCAGACGCGCCCACTTTTTGAATCACACACAGGGGCAAACGTCGCTGAAGTTTTACAAGAAGCTGTCACACAGTGGGGTCTTAAAAAGCCAAACCATTGCATCGCTATTGTAACAGACAATGCGCGTAATATGGATGTGGCTGTGCGCGAGGCAGGATTTGAGCCGCACATCAAATGCTTCGCGCACACAATAAATCTCGCTACACAGGCTGGCCTCGGTGTTGCACGTGTCGCTCGTTTGCTCGGGCGGGTGAGACGTGTAACTGCTTTTTCTCACCGGAGTTCGACAGCTGCCGCGGTATTGACGTCTAAGCAGAAGCTGCTACAACTGCCACCGCACAAATTAATAATGGACGTCACCACGCGATGGAATTCATCATTGGATATGCTGGTTCGTTACCTGGAGCAGCAGGCTGCTATAGCAGCAGCGCTCACCAGCCCAGAAATAAGACAAAATGCCCGAAACATTGACACACTGGATACCTGCGACATTGTCAATGCCGAATTTCTTGTGAAAAAATGTAGACATGCTTATATTCTTAAAAAAGAACATGACCATATCTTAGGCTGTTCTGTATAGGTCATTACCTCATTACCTAGGTCTTAGCTCTTTTTCCATGCTTAAGAAAATTTTGTTCATTGTTTTGCACTCTGAGTTTTAAGAGAGCACTACTTTGATAGTTACACTAATTATGGTTAATTGCACGTAAAGGGATATTTGTGTTGTTTATTATTTATTTTTATTTATACTATTTAATTTTATTGTGCAATTAATTGCCTGTCAGTTTGTGGCAAAATATTTTGCAGTGTTTACATGTTATTACTGCATATCATTCATCAAAATAGAAGTTTTATTTCATAAAGTTGATTTCAAAATGGACATGCATTTTTTGCATTTTGTGTTTTTCAGTTAAATAAAAGGCTATTTTTGCTATATATTTAAACATTGAGGATTTCTTTAAAAAGAACCCAGTCTCGTGTCTCGTCTCGTGGGAAAAGCGTCTCGTCACACCCCTACTATATATATATATATATATATATATATATATATATATATATATATATATATATATATATATATATATATATATATATATATAAATAATTTAGATAGGAATATAAGTAACAAGCTGGTTAAGTTTGCAGATGATACCAAGATAGGTGGATTAGCAGATAATTTGGAGTCCGTTATATCATTACAGAAGAACTTGGATAGCATACAGGCTTGGGCAGATTTGTGGCAGATGAAATTTAATGTCAGTAAATGTAAAATACAGGTAAAATTCCGTTACCACAAACTTACAGGAAACTAAAAAATATTTCGTTGTAATGAAAATTTCGTTTTAATGAGATTCTGTATTTGTTGCTACAGTGCTTTCTTCAACTTGCATCCAGGTGTCTGCAATCATTTCAATAGATTCTTTCGCGTTAATTTTAACCTTCTCCTCTCTACAAGTTATGCTGACGAGAATTTTTCTCAGCATTTCCTTGCGATAATTTTCAGGGTGCGAATGATGCCCAAATCCAATGGCTGAAGCACTGCTGTGCAATTGAGTGGGAGGAATTCAACGAGAACATTATCTAAATGCGGAAGCATGTTGTGGGCAGCACAGTTATCAATCAGAAGCCGAATCAATCTTTTCTTCTTCTTCATATTGTGAGGTTTCTGAACTCTTTTGGGATCCCTCTCACCCAATGGGAACGTCATGCTTAAGTGCGTCCCGAAGCGTGATTGCCGCGTCTGTGAAAGATTGTTTGTCCGTTTTTTGGGCAGGGCAACAGCAGGCTCACAGCAGTGCAGTGAGGTGCCACAGAAGCAAATCCTAAAAGATCGGGGTCGCGATATAAGTACCTGCCTTACACCCCAAAACACGAGGCTGAGTCTCAATACTTTAGCAAAACCAGCTTTATTCAGCTTGAAACAGGAACAGCAGTATTATTTATTGTAGCGTGATCTGCCACTCTCCTATAAACAGAAACAGCAGTCAGGCAGGGTCGTGGCCAGGTTAGTGGCCAAGTAATCCTGTTCCCGGCATTTACAAAGTTCCTTCCATCACCCATCGAATTTGCTTTGGCGTTAATTTTAACCTTCTCCTCTCTACAAGTTATGCTGACGAGAATTTTTCTCAGCATTTCCTTGCGATAACTTTCAGGGTGCGAATGATGCCCAAATCCAATGGCTGAAGCACTGCTGTGCAATTGAGTGGGAGGAATTCAACGAGAACATTATCTAAATGCGGAAGCATGTTGTGGGCAGCACAGTTATCAATCAGAAGCCGAATCAATCTTTTCTTCTTCTTCATATTGTGAGGTTTCTGAACTCTTTTGGGATCCCCCTCACCCAATGGGAACGTCATGCTTAAGTGCGTCCCGAAGCGTGATTGCCGCGTCTGTGAAAGATTGTTTGTCCGTTTTTTGGGCAGGGCAACAGCAGGCTCACAGCAGTGCAGTGAGGTGCCACAGAAGCAAATCCTAAAAGATCGGGATCGCGATATAAGTACCTGCCTTACACCCCAAAACACGAGGCTGAGTCTCAATACTTTAGCAAAACCAGCTTTATTCAGCTTGAAACAGGAACAGCAGTATTATTTATTGTAGCGTGATCTGCCACTCTCCTATAAACAGAAACAGCAGTCAGGCAGGGTCGTGGCCAGGTTAGTGGCCAAGTAATCCTGTTCCCGGCATTTACAAAGTTCCTTCCATCACCCATCGAATTTGCTTTGGCGGAGAGACACAGCAGAGCTGTGAGCCTGCTGTTGCCCCGGCAACATATAAACAGTCTTCCAAAGACGCGGTGATCGCACTTCAGGACGCTCTGCGGCTTGTTGTCCAGTTGGGGGAGGTCCCAAGAGAGTTTAGAAACCTCACATTTACTTGAACGAGTGCCGCATTAATAGGAATGTTTCTTGAACGAGCATCACTGAACCACATAAAAACGGCCTTTTCGACGTCTTCAAATGCAGCAGTTCACATACATTTGCAACCCGAGATTTTTCTTCTTCTTTTTTTGCTTGGTCTTTCAAGAACGTTGACAGTGTTGATGACAAAATTCTGAATTCACTGGCAACGTCTTTTTTCCGCAATCGAGAGCTGCAAAAATGTAATTTGTTTTTTCTAATATGAACGGTTATCGTTTTTTCGTGTCTGCCATTTCTATGGGAGGGTGACAATGACTTAAATTCCAATGGATGTTTTTCAAATGTTGACGAGCAATAAACAAAAGGTATCACTGAAAACCACCAAAAACAAAAACAGCAAAAAAACAGTATGAGGAAAGTTCGAAAAAATAATTTTTTTTTTTTTTTTACTTTACAATGTTTCTGCTTGGGGATCGTTGTGCACAACTGAGCTGCAACCACAGAACTAACTGCTCTGTGGATGATTCATTCAGGCATTTCAAGGTCTTTTGGGCACTTCATAGTAACGAGATTTCTATAGAATCGTGTCATATGGGGAAACTTTCGGGACCATAAAAATACTCAATTGCAATGAAAATTTTGTTGTAAAGATATTAGTTGTAACGGAATTTCACCTGTATTACACATAAATGTTAGGTTTGAATACACAATGGGCGGCCGAAAAATTAAGAGTACACCTTATGAGAAGGATTTAGGAGTCATAGTGGACTCTAAGCTATCGACTTCCTGACAGTGTTCAGAAGCCACTAAGAAGGCAAACAGAATGTTAGGTTATATAGCACGGTGTGTGGAGTACAAATCCAAGGAGGTTATGCTCAACCTTTATAATGCACGGGTGAGGCCTCATCTGGGGTTGAATTATGAGGAAAGATTAAAAGAGATGAGCCTATACAGTTTAAGCAAAAGAAGATTAAGAGGTGACATGATTAAAGTGTTTAAAATTATGAAGGGAATTAGTACAGTGGATAGGGACTGTTATTTTTAAATGAGTTCATCAAGGACACGTGGACACAGTTGGAAACTTGTTAAGGGTAAATTTCGCATAAACATTAGGAAGTTTTTCTTTACACAAAGAATGATAGACACTTAGAATAAGCTACCAAATAGTGTGGTAGACAGTAAGACTTTAGGGACTTTCAAAACTTGACTAGGTGGCTAGGACTGGTGAGCTTTGTTGGGCTGAATGGCCTGTTCTCGTCTAGATTGTTCTACTGTTCTAATTTGCAAACAAATCTGACAGCACTACAAATAAACGAGCAACCACATATCAAAGAGTTGGGTTTGTCTTCCAATCATCTGGCCTTATTATTATTATTATTTTTTTTTAAATCAGTGGGTGCATTTAATTGTTTTATGGGTGGGGGTGCTATGGTAAGTAGTTTATGGGTGGGGGGGTGCTATGGTAAGTAGCTTTAGTAGCATAAAAAGAGACAGAACATTTCCAAATTAAGAATATGCTTACTTATTTGAAGAATGAGACTTCTCAGTAAACTTTATTCATTTTTATGTAATTAAACATAAAATAACACATTTATATATATTAATTTACCACTCTGGAGCAATCTACATAATCATTTGTGGAAATAAAGCATGATTTGTTCCTCTGTATTTTGAGTATGGCCCACAGTTACACTTCCAGTATGTTCAAAGCTTAAAATAATTCTGAATTGTACCATTTACAGTAGGTTTATAAGATCATTACTGTCAGGTTTACAGAGTACAGTGAAATTCTTACTCGCATGAGTCAATTACGGATGTTACCAGAATACATACTTCAGTAACAAGTTTACCAAAATTTTAAAAATGTAATGGTACTACCATTTTCTAGTATAAGTAGTACAGAGTGAAAAACAGTATCACACTTTTGTGGGAATGTAAGTAAATGACTTACTGTGGAAGGCAGAATACAGAATACAGTGACAGAAGCATGAGTAAAAACTACATATAAAAATGTCGTAAAGCACTGCATCAACACTTGTTGAAAAGACAAATAACAGTTTTTGTTTGAGGCAGGAGAAGTTTAGTGTGCAATTGCAGGAATCAATCTTATCACCACTTTTATAACATTAAGGAGTTAGCTTATAAATAAATTTGTGCGTGCCTTGACAGTGAAATAGTATGATCAATCACATGCTAGATGTAATCGTTTAGCTTGTAGTGTCACAAATGTGTAAGAAGAGATAAAATAATGGTAAGATGAATCACTTATTAAATACAGTGTCCTACACGGTCCCAATAAAGGAACGGAGGTTTAGCATTCATTCTCTCATTGTGTTGAGCAAGTCTGCAGCTGGCTGTCCATCCATCTTCTAACAAGTTTATGCAGTTCAGGGCCACGGGAGCAACCTTGCACACACCCACAATTATATAGCACAGAGTAAGGAGGAAAATGCACATCAGCAGTGCAAATAAAAATGGAAGAAAGTTTCAGACAAAGTGGCCATTTGGCATGTCCACACCAGAAATGAAAAAAACTTCATTTTTTTTTTAGTATGAAAATAAAATTTATTTAGTGCTTCAAAGCAGAAAGCACTTCAATTATATCAGAAGGACCGGCAATAAAAGCATATTTCTAAATACTGTATGAATCTGCAAAGCTAAATTTGTGTTATTTGCTTGGTTTTTGCAGCCAATCTAATGTTCATTAGTGTAACACCTAAAATGTGATGAACGTAGTGAAAACACATATGCAATTTATTTGAAAGGACCATAGTTAGTCACTTAGACTGCGGATCCATTTAATATACTATTTCTGGATCTGCACACAGGCTGAGCAATAAAGTCAGATCACTCATGTAACACAATCTGAAAACAACACAACAAACTGTGTTTTATGAGAGCTCTGAAACAGTGGATTCATGTGAAACTGATAATGTTTAGATAAATGCAAAAAAAAAAATACAAGGAGAGACAGATTTGGAAGATTATGGCACTAGGATTTATTCACACTGTAAAAAATAAATCAACCAGCTAAAGACGCAAATATAAATCTTACAACAGGAAATGTTGCAAACCTAGCAAAGGAATTCTCTGACAAAACAGATTTTAAAAGCAACGTACAAAACAGCTTTAGAGTAGATTTAAATGAAGATATCCTGAATTATCTTGTAATTCACTAATTATAGATTTGATAATCTTTTCTCAGTTACTGGTGAGAAAATGTCAGAAAATAAATTTGGAATGTGCACAATAAATCAGGTAGCACATGATATCTTTCTTTATTTTATTTTTTCCACCTTAGAATAGAACATCCCCCAATTACTGATACACTGGGGCGTTTCCATGTCTATCACACCTTAACATTTGACAGTTATGAATGCTAATACCAGTTTACTAGTTGGGTAACTAATATATACCACTATTTAATGCTGTTGTAACTATTTGAATTTATATTGTCACAATTGGGTCACAAAGTTGCACAGACACTCTCAGGGATTCCCAGAGAGAAACTTTATTCAAATACTGCCAGAACAAACACAAGTCTTTTTGAGGTGCGATCTGGGCTCAGTGTCAAACCGGTTGCCACAGCTCCATCTCAAACCGGTTGCCACAGCTCCGTCTGAAACCGGTTGCCACAGCTCCGTCTCTCAATCAAAAGAACACAAAATCTTCCTCTTCAAAGGCACATTTCATATACTCATTTCACATCAATTCCTTCATCCTCCAGGAACTGCCTGCATACTCTTGCCACACAAGGCCAGGCATTGTCATGCACCAGGAGGAACCCAGGACCCAATGCACCAGCATAGGGTCTGACAATGGGTCCAAGGATTTCATCCTGATACCTAATGGCAGTCAAGGTGCCGTTGTCTGGCCTGTAGAGGTCTGTGTGTCCCTCCATGGATATGCCTCCACAGACCATCACTGACCCACCACCAAACCGGTCATATGCTGAACAATGTTACAGGCAGCATAACGTTCTCCACAGTTTCTTCCGACGCTTTCACGTCTGTCACATGTGCTCAGGGTGATCCTACTCTCATATGTGAAAAGCACAGGGTGCCAGTGGTGGACCTGCCAATTCTGGTATTCTAAGGCAAATGCCATTCAAGCTTCATGGTGCCAGGCAGTGAGCACAGGGCCTACTAGAGGACGTTGGGCCCTCAGGCAAAACCCATGAAGTCTGTTTGTGATTGTTTGGTCAGAGACATTCACACCAGTGGCCTGCTGGAGGACATTTTGTAGAGCTCTGGCAGTGCTCATCCTGTACCTCTTTGCCCAAAGGAGCAGATACCGGTTCTGCTGATGGGTTAAGGACCTTCTATAGCCCTGTCCAGCTCTCCTAGAGTAACTGCCTGTCTCCTGGAATCTCCTCCATGCCCTTGAGACTGTGCTGGGAGACACAGCAAACCTTCTGGCAATGGCACATAACGATGCGCCATTCTGGAGAAGTTGGATTACCTGTGCAACCTCTGTAGGGTCCAGGTATCGCCTCATGCTTTAATTAATCAGATTAATATCCCAGAAGTTTCAATGACTTGATGCTATACTATGATTAAAAAGTGTTCCTTTAATTTTTTGAGCAGCTTATATAGTATTGCAGAAAAAGTCACAATATTGCACACTTGAATAATGGAGGCACTTTTAATAAAATGGTGTTGAACAGGATTTCTATTTTTTTTCATGTTATCAAATTGGTATAGAATATCATGAAATTTCATTGGTATTGGTCCATTGGTTTGTATCAAATATAAACAAACATTCTGCTTTTGTGACAACCCTAGTAATAATGAACATGCAGCTTGTTAGCATTCTTTAAATTACTATGGAATGTTGCAGATTTTAGCAGCATTTCTTTCAGTGTACCCCATACTGTACCGTACACATTATTAGCAAGTATAACTACCTTACCTAATCCACATTGATAGGGACCCAAGTACAATGGGTGACATCTCAGTATGATGCACCAGGGAAAAATATTTTGTCAAATGGTCTTTTCAGTCATTTGACACCTTAAATTGCGCTTTTTAATTAGATCACTTGGGCCACTATAAAACAATGAGGTATTTTAATTTCATAAAAATAACATGTCTTCCTAATTTTATTTCCATGGCTCTATTTTTACAATTCAGTCATGACTGAATTTGGATATTGAATTTATACTAGTATATTGTAGATTCAATATATACACCAGTATTCTTGAGCAACTGGTGATAGATATCAGACCATCATTAAACTGGTGACACAGGCCTGGTAGCATGATTAAAGCACACTGGTTAAAACAGCATGAAGAAAAGTTTAAGAACACACACAAAAAATGACAGTACATTCAAGGTATCACCTTTAAGTGTTTCCCACAAAAATCTGATCTACTAGTAGTGGGAATTTTTTTGGGGGTTGGGGAGCTTTTTTATTCCAGGTGTTAACAATTCAGGTTTGCCATAAGGTATGCAAAACTGTCTTTACTGTGCAGCTATAAGGCCGCTTATTCTATCTTTGATAGTCACTGTGGAGAAAAGTGTAGGAATTTAACAGGCAATTACAAAAATATAAAGGTTTACCTTCATGTTAAAATGTTATTAGCTTTATGCCTTATGTCTGCTGCTTTTGAAGAGCTAATACATACACAAAGCTGCAGCTCTGGCGATGAAGTATCTTCCAAATAATGCAATATGCTGAAAGGAATGATGGTAGTGCCGAATGGCTTCCAAATTTTCCATTGCAGAGTGGAATTTGTAAGACAAAATAAAAGAATATCTTTTATGGAAAAACAATATGCTGTATTTCAGCCTTAGAAGTTTTTGTTGGCTATTATATATTATTTTTCATGTTATTTCTAATTTTAGATGGTTGTTTTTTAATACTTCATTTTATGATTTTTGTTCATGTTGTTTTATTTGCAGTATTATTGTATGGATTTTTAAGTTTGTTTTTTTTTTGTTTTTTTTTTCTTCTTGTGTTATGCTGGTGTAACCCCAAGAGATGGGTCCACCTTGACATCACCTCTCAAGGACTGCCCTTGGTTTGTTATATTCTGGCCAAAGACTTAATTTCATCAAAGCGACATTCTTTGCTGTTGAGTGTGGATCATAGTAGGTTTTTTTTTTCTGGTTTCTGGTTATTTCTTCTTTGGACTATGGAGTGGACTTGTTAGATATGGGTTGTCTTTTTAGACATACCCTTTTCTGATTATTTTGTACCTTCTTTTTCCTGACCTTGTTAGTGTTTGCTCTCTCTTTTTGTTGTTAATAAGTTATAGAACTTTGTATTTTTTGTCCTAAAAAGCAGATGTTTACTGTCACCCTATTCATTGAAGTAAAATTTGGTATAATTTTGAATTCATAGTCTGCAAAGCTCACCTTTTTAGTTTGGGGTCAGGCTGCTCAGGGTGAAGATTGTATCGTAGGCAACATAGTGAAGTCCGGGTCCAGTTTTTGTGTTATTTTGATACCTGTTATTCATTTTTTGCCTTTATTTGGTTGCAGGATCACAACACAAGGGTACTTGTGATCAATCATTTCAGAAGATTGCTACTACTCATAATTTCAAAATTAGTCTCACATTATCATCAGAGGCAGGATTACATCGAGATCTAAATTCATAGATATCAGGTAAGAATAATGTAATCATATCTTTTCAGTGAAATAAACTCTTTCCAGTAGTAAAACCAGAATTCATGAGAGGCTTATATGTCACGATAAAAATTATATTTACAGTACTTATAAAAAGTATTCACCTTCCTGAAAGTTTTCATATTTCATTATAGGAAAATGTTGAATCATAGTGAATTTCACTTTTTTGACACTGATCATCAGAAAAAGACTAATGTCAAAGTAGGAAAATATCTCTGCAAAGTGGTCTTAATTAATTACAAATATAAATCACAAAATATGACTGTATAACATTTAATGACACTCCAACATCATCACTCGTGCAGTCAGTTGGTGTTAGAAAGCATATAATAATTTCAGTGGTGATCACTGGTCTGTAGTCAAGGAATTTCAATTGATTATAGCACATATACACCTGATCTGAAAGATCCAACTTGAAGTTAGTCACTGTCATGGTCTAAGCTACACAATGAAGACAAAAGAACACTAAGCAATTCAGTGAAAAGGTGTTTTAAAAGCAATCAATAAGAAGAAAACAAGAAGATATCCAAGTCACTTATTATTCGATGGAGTCCAGTTAAACCAATCATGAGGAAATGAAGAGGACAGCACAGCTATAAATCTGCCTACAGCAGACAGTGTACAAAAACTAAGAGATCACAAAAACTAAGAGATCATGCAAGAAGATGACAAGTGAGGGAGGCCACAAAGAGATCTACGATAGCTGTGAAGGAGTTGCAAGCTACATTGACTGATTTTGCAGAGATTGTGCATACTGCAACTGCTGCCCAGGTGCATCACCAGTCACAGTTTTATGGGAAATGAAGAAGTAGATAGTACAAAGCCACTTTAAGAAAAACACCACACATATGACATTTTGTCTAGCATTTTTTTGCCAGAAGGCAAGTCTACTAATACCAAAATTGAGCATTTACGTCATCAGACTGAACATCATATTTGGTATTAGCGATGTACATTTTCAAACATACATAATTCAAACTCTGAAGCATGGTGGTGGCAGCATCATACCGTAGTAATGCTTCTCTGTGAGAACAGTAGGCAAAACAAATGCAGCAAAATACAGGAAATCCCAGAGGAACCTCTGATGTAATCTACAAAAATCCTGCACCTTAGTAGATTTGTTTCTGAGAAACAAAACAAACCCAAGCATGAAGAAAACTCATGTAGGAATGGCTTAAGAACCAATAATGTTAATGTCCTGGAGAGGTTTCAATCCAACTGAGAATTTGTAGCTAGAACAAAGCTGTTCGTTCACCATCCCAATGCAATCTGACAGTGTTACGATTCTGAGTCAGAACCATACAACAAAAAAAGATTTGTGAGGCCTCCAAAAGACTTCTCTGGCCATTTCAGGCCTCCTTTGTGTGCCTGGAAAAGGCCTCACCTCAGTGAACGTAATCACAGCTCCACTGGCCAACCTCAGGATTTGTAGGCCCAAAAGGGAATCAAGTCTCAAAAATATACTTAAAATGTACCAAATAAAACTCAAAAATTCATCTCAAATAAAAGAAATTATAAAAAGCTTTGGTTGAGGAGACCAATCCACCAAATATTAATTCAATACAGGAAAATTAACACAAATGAGCACTCAAAAGAGCAAATAAGAGTTGACTGAAAAGGCAACCCACACCATACAAGTCTCAATACACTTAATTCAAAGAATAATACAAGAAAAGTAGCAGAAAAATACCAAAAACCCAGTAAATCCAACAACAATACTCACAACCTGAACAGACTTAAACATGCCATGCCTCTGCTCTCTTTCTGCTGTGCCCTAAATAGACAGATGGAGGCCTCGGATGTGGTGACATCAGGGTAGCTCTGGCTCTTGGGGCTACCCTCACAAGGCACATGGAACATATGATGTACAAAAGTACATTTAAAGACACAGTACAAACTTAGCCAACAATAAACAAAATCGACAGAAATAACATAAAAATATGAAACATAATTCAAAGACGACAAAAACATCTAAACACATGTTAATACATAACAGACAGTATGAGGTGTTTTGCAAATAACTTGGTAGGGAGCATGTGCTGATTACAGAGCATTACCACACCCACCACACGATGAACCACCTGGATTGTGACCAGAATGCAGCCAGACACCTTTAGCACCACACTGTAATAGTGTGAGGTTTTTTTGTTTTTTTTTAAAAAAACAGTGGCTGGAGTGCCAATCCTGCCACCAGCCCCTGAGTTTTCACTGCAAGTTGGAGGAACTGCTTGCAGGGCTGGATACAGGTTAACAACAAACCCAGGACGAAGCAATTGCATGTTAAGGGCTTTGCTCAAGGGCCCAGCGGAGTACAGTCACTTTCTGGTGTTTACGGGATTTGATCCGGCAACCTTTCCGATTGCTGGCACATATTCCTGAGAAAAAATGGCAGTATCCAGGTGTGCAAAGCTAAGAGAGAGAGAGAGAGAATAGGAAAACAATGGCAGTGTTACGATACAAAGCAAAGCTGAGAGAGACTCAAGGCTGTCATGGCTGCCAAAGATGATTCTACGAAATACGTGAAGGGGGTGAATAGTTAGTTTTATCATCAATTTTTGTTCTTTATATTTGTAATTAATTTAGATCACTTTGTAGAGATATATTTTCACTTTGGCATTAAAGTCTTTTTTTGCTGAAGGAGAATCAATAAAGCTAAATTTAAAAACCATCCTTTGTGAATTGTGTTTCCCATTTATGATGTGCACAGGTTTTTTTTTAAAGTATTTATTTAACAATATTATAGCAAAAAATGCATGTAGCTGGCACGTTGTGAGCAAATAACTAAATAACTGACATGTGGATTCTGCCATCCCCATTGACATGTTTAATATTCTTTGCTGCACAATTGTCTCGTATTATACCATACATTTCATGTTCCTTTTCAATGAAAACAGGAGATTAAAACATTTTCTTGGTCATTATTACAAATCTGTTGGAGTATCTAACAAAAAAATATATAGAATTTTTGGGTGGAGTATTAATTTAAGCACACTGTGATTCAATGTTGTATAACCATAAAATGTGAAACCTTTAAAAGGGGTGAATACTTTTCATGGGCAATTTTTTTTGTGTTCTGTATACGTAACAAACAAATTACTGCCAATATATATTTTATTAAATGAATAAAAGATAATGAAGGAGTGTTATCGTCTTTCCGTAACTGAATTAACATCCTGGATATTGTAGAAGGGGATATGTCAATACAAACACACATTAAAAAGTCCATGTATTTTTAAGGGGTTTGTAGGGGGTGGTAGGAATCTGCTTTGCTAGAGACTAGAACCACAACTATTCAATTGTTCTACTAATCGCTGCAGGTATTTAATCTTGAATCACTCTGCACTGATTTGTGGTATGCACTACTCCGCTTGAAGCAAGACACCGGCAGAAATCCTAATATATTATTTTTTCTGTGGCTGAGCACATCAGGAAGCCATCTTTGTTACTTGTCCTTCTGACACAGCATAGCATATATGGTATAACTGTGGAACAGCTGAGACAGCATTCACACCCACATGACAAATAAAATGAAGAGCTAGTTTGGAAAAAAGGTGTGTGTTCAGTACACAGGCTTCAGGTTGATTCAGAAAAGTTTGAATGTTCACATACAATTAAATACCATATAGTCTACATGTCCTATAACTGATAATGTGTTTGTTTCAGCACTTGATTTCATAAAAACATGCATGTTTTGCAGAAAGAGCATGCTATAATAATCGTCAACAGTGGAAACAGATGGCAGGAGGATATCACCTACTTTTCTTTTATTAATGATAAAATTTTTATTTTGCAATAGTGTAGCGACACAGCTTTGGAGAGAAGAGACAAATGAAACAGCAGGCGAAACTGCTGTGGGAGTAAAACTGTGGGTTCATGACATCTGAAGCATCAGCCTCTTAGTCCCTTTGTTTTTATCTCCTCAAAAAGGAAATGGAATTAGTGTCATATTAACGCCATCTGCCATTTTTGTAATTTTATTATATTTGAATAGCCACTCAGACATGTTTAGGTTGTGTCAATTGATATTTAGGCTTCGGTTTTTACCATTGACAGCTACATGTAAATTGAATAATTTCTTTTTCTTTGGTTATATTCTCAAATAAAAGTACACTTGTTTTGTTATGCCTTTTATGAAAGTGTTTATTTGACATTTGGACTTCAGTCTTCACAAACTATACACTTCAGGTCAGCATTTTGTCATTATTAGTATATCATGAAAAATGTTTCTGTTTTAGTTATGTGTTCAACATTTCCTGTCATCCCACATTTACCCAGATCACTGTAGGCATGGAACACGCATGAAATGTAGTATTCCAAATAATGATATATTATTTACCCTATACAATTCCAGACAGCTCACACCCAGATAAAAAGTTTTCCCAGCTCAAGTCTGTTTTGACTGACTTCAGTGAAGTCGGTGGGCGATGAGATAGCAGGCTGCCTGCTGCTTGTGCTGATTGACACATTTGCAAAACAAAGACGCTGATGAAGAGTTGTGAGGGAATTTAATGTGACCCAGCATTACGACTTTTTTCTTCAGGGAGTCTAGTGTTAAGACTTTCATTTGTTTACATTGTTCACACAAGCATTACTTTGTTTCTCGTCAGTAGAGTGTTCAAGCTTCTACTTTTTTTATTTGCCTATGCCATAGTCAGACAAAGTTGTAACACATACTCATGTTGTACTTTAACTTATAACAAACAACAATGCCATTTAGAGGCTGAACATTTAGGCACTGCAATGAATTAAATGTTTTAATTTTGGGGTTATTTCATAGTGGTTTGGGGTGGGAGGTTGGGGTTGCGTATTTGCCCACTTCAAGCACTGGTTTTCTCCCCGTAAAAGTATTGTTGGTAAGGAAAAGAAATGGTAGTCTGAAACGAAGAAGTGAGGTTCATATATATTCTCAGGAGAGAAGCAAGGATTGTACAGAAGAGACAATGTAAAAAGAAATAATGTTGTGAACTACAGTATATACACAGTTGTCCACGTCCCTCTCCTTTTTGGTCATGTGGAACACGTTAACAGAGCTGCACTAGTATTTAAACTGATGCAGCTGGTACCGCTAGTGTTAGACGCCAGGAAACAACTCCTGCATTTCTCCCTCCATCCCTGAGAAACCAACCTGAGCTTTATTGCTAAGCGCATCTTACTTGAGCTTTGCCGAGCCTTCCGTCTTCCACTTTACAGCTCATACTACATATCATTCCATTCCATGGCTAAAGTGAAACCATACAGGAGATGCGTTTGTTTTAGGAAATATTGAACTATCAAAATTTCCTTTCTTAGCAGATATCTATAGACCTAAGTGGATGACACTGCCAAATTTCATCTTTTAAACTAAATGGGAAATAATGTGTTTTGGTTGATGAGTAAGTGAGAATGAGCGAATGGGTTATTCATTATTATTATATATATATATATATATATATATATATATATATATATACTGTCACACACATGTGCATGGGAGGCAGCTAAGAGGACGAATAGAAGGTTAATACCACGAAAGGCCAGTGGGGTGGCAGGGTGCGCTAAACCTTTCTCTGCTATCCCTACAGGCCAAACATGGGAAATTCTGCCTGATTCCAGCCCCCCGAAGATGTCACTTCTGGTCCTGCCCTGAAGACATCACTTCCAGTTCTGGCCTCATTGACATCACTTCCATCAACCAGCCATAAAAACCATGCCACATCCTGCTTTTACTCTGTTCTATTCTGGACTCAACTCTGTACACATCTGTACTTAATACAGTGATACCTTGACTTACGAGTGTCGCAACTAACAAGTTATTTGAGATACGAGCAGTCTCTTGGTCGATTATTTGCTTTGAGTTGAGACCTAAAATTTGGGTTACGAGCCAGCTTCAGATACCCCACCCCACCACTAGTTCATGCAGCTCACCACAGTGAATGCCGCAACATCCCATGTCTCACTCGATCACTTTAAGCAGTTAGCTCGCAGTGGAAGCTTCAGTGTTGTGCTCGCATTTGTGCTTGCAGTTATTTTGCAAAACTTCGTTTTTCCAACTATGGGTCCGAAGAAAGTGAGTGCGAAGGACAGTGCAGAGAAGAAGAAGTGGATGATGTGCATTGAATTAAAGGAAGAAATTATAGAAAAACATGAGCAAGGTGTGCGTGTAATCGATTTGGCGAAGCAGTACAAGTGTAGCACTTCTACAATCTGCACCATACTGAAGCAGAAGGAGTTGAAAAAGGCTATAACGCCAGCCAAGGGCGTTAAAATCATTTCTAAACAGCGGACATCTATCCATGAAAATATGGAGAAGCTGCTGATTGTGTGGTTGACGGAGAAGCAGATCGCCAGAGATACCGTGACGGAGGCTATCATCTGCGAGAAGGCACGAGCGATTTACGTTAATTTGCAGCAACAGACCTCAGGCACTTCGACAGACTTGGCATCGGGCGAGCCGTTTAAAGCCAGTCAGGGCTGGTTCGAGAATTTTAAAAAGAGGACCGGCATTCACTCCGTTGTTAGGCATGGTGAGGCAGCGAGTACGGATATGAAGGCAGCTGAGGATTACCTCAAAACTTTTGCAAGAATAATAGCGACCGAAGGATACATCCCCCAGCAAGCCTGGACATGGATGAGGTGACATCAATGAGCTCATCGAGGAGCACTCCGAGGAACTGACAACGGAGGAGCTAAAGGAGCTACAGACGCAGCAGCACACGGAGGTTTTGCAGGAAATAAGTGACGCGGAGGAAGTTATCTCTACAAGTGAGATAAAGGAAATGTTGGGAATGTGGGAGAAACTTTCAGACTTTATTCAAAAGAAACACCCAGAAAAAGTTTCAACTGGACGCGTGACGGTGCTATTTAATGACACTTGCATGACGCATTTTAGAAACATTCTGAAAGGGAGGATGAAACGGACCTCATTGGACAGGTTTTTTTCGAAAACCCCTGCAGATGAAAGTGAGGAAGGTGTGGCGAAAAGGGTAAAAATCAGTGAATAACATTCAGTTATTCAGTTCAGCCTTTCTCCACCACCTCCGTCAGCATGTTCAACTCGTCTGATATCCAAGGTAAATGCTGTACATTATACTGTACTGTACTTAATAAAACCAGTTTATCGCAGTACATTCTATTGTATGGTGTTTTTATACAATATTCGTTATTTATACGTACATTTTTCTTATTTAAAAACATGTAACAAAAAAATTGCAGTGTTTTTTGGGGGTCCGGAACGGATTAATGGCATTTCAATTCATTCAATGGGGAAAATTGATTTGAGATAAGAGCATTTTGATTTACGAGCTCAGTCACGGAACGAATTAAACTTGTATCTCAAGGTATCACTGTATTTGCCTTTTGCATCCTGGATTCAAGTATACGGGTGGCTTCCCAAAACCTTTTCATGCCTCAAGGCTATTCATTTCACAATACAAAAGCAGCTTAATTCCCAACAGACGCCTTTATTTCAATGCGAGTGCAGTAAATTTCTCCAGTTACATTAGGAAAACCAGACACTCCTGCAATCTGCCTTTTTATGTTGGCAAAAATATGTTACGTTTTATGTATATAAATCCACAACACAGGAAAACTAAATATAGCACCTCTTCAGTCGGCAATTTATGACTACCAGTACAGTGGGGATGAAGAAGATTAAGCTTGGCTGAGATACTTTAGCTCTGACCTTTCGGCCAGTTACATGAGAAGTGACAACAGTTAAATTGATGAAAAACAAAAAAAAAAAAAAAAAGCTGTTCTGTGCATTGGCCCTCTTAAAAGGAAACTACAATCGAATTTGTACATTATGTTCATCACTTTGGAGGCTTAATATATTTGTCATGTCAACACACATTGTAGCAACTGCTTGATGATATGAACTATGAGTATGTAGGCATTTAGCTGGTTTGGCTGCATTTCATTATGCTTATGCAAATATTCCAAAATCCAAAGATATCCGAAATACTTCTGGTCCCAGGGATTTTGTATTAGGAATACTCAACCTGTACTACCCATTTATGCCCATTTGTATATTTTCTCCTATCTACTCTTATTTGACACCTTTAGCTCATCCTGCTCTAGGACAAGAGGTCTGGGGTTGATAGTAACAGGGTTATATTCTGGCATGACTTTATTATTATATTTTAATTGTTACATAAGTTTAGTTCAAAATAAAAAAAAATGATCATCAAATACCGGTCTCTAATAAAACTGTCACAAAATCTCTAAACATTTAATATATAATGATACAGTATAAGATAAGTAAATATTGCAATTAATTTCTTTTATTGTTTACGTATTGTACGCTTTTGTACATGTTGTAATGCTATGCACAGTAATTTGCTGTTTTCACACATTTGTCTAAATACATGAAGGTCCAGGGTTACAACAGTCTCAACATATGGCAATTCTACAATTACAAATGGGCACACAAAACCCCAAAATTTTCTTGTTTACTACATTTAAACAAATTTTGGTCCAATGACTTAGTGGGTTGGACAATGACGGACTGACTGACTTCTATTTTTACTTACAAAATAAACAAACTAGTTTTGATGTGGACAAATACACAGCAGCCATCAATAATGGCAAAGAAAAGTACGGCACAGTACAGATAAAATGTTTCCTTATATGACCTAGTACAGGTCCAATCAGTTTTACATAGAAGTGTTAACTCTATAGCTCACTTTTCAGCATGTCCAACTACCTCCCTGCTCAAGACAAACACATAATGTAAATCACTGATTAAAAAATAAAAATATGACTACTTGAGATGGAAAAAGAGATCACTTCATTGACCTTTCTGGTTTCAAAAAAATAAAACAGCAGAGAAAGGTGATGTTTCCAGTGGTGCACAAATATCAAATACTGCTTCACAAAGATCTTTTTGCCAGCTGAAATTCAGATAAAAAAATTGTTGACAGAAAGCGTATTCATGATGATCATTAAGGTGATAATGACAAAATTTTTTAAAAGTCATTAATACTACGTAACATATTCCTCGGACTGCAATATATCATCACAAGCTTAAAATGTCTTGTGCAAAACCTAGGTTCAGTGTACATTAAACGCCAAAGTAAAGTGGTTTTTGAGTTGGGTTTTTGTTTGGAGCTTTGCCTTATTTGAACTTTTTTTTTGAAAATTCTAAACCCACATCCTCTATTGAGATTAAGATGTTTAGTAGTAGTGTGCTACCTGAAACTACTAAAAATGTAGTGAGTGGGTCTCACTGGTATCATTATGACCCATTTAGACAAAAAAAAAAAAAAAAACATGTATAAATAACAAAATGTCAAAAACTACTGTATATGGGGTCTCACCAACAAAAAGTGCAACTATATTTGATGGCAATTGGTATAATCATTAAACAGGATTACAACAGACTTATTACGCATTTCCTGTCTATTATGGTCTATTCTAAAAAACCACATAAACAAACTGGAACCTTAACATTTTAAAAGAATATTCCATCTAAAAATTATATTTTTTATGTTACTTACACCATATAATTTGTAGTGGTGGCCAAAAAAATTTAATCTTATGTTTTAATATTAATGACCATGCACCGCATGGCTCATTACCAGGAAAATATTTGGCAAACACAGCATATTCACTGCCAAAAAAAGCTTCAGCAAATTTTGATAATCAACACTAGACACAAGTAACAAGAGATTTTATTTTTCTTTTTTCAGTGGAAGTTTTCATATCGTTTGACACTTCATAGCACTGGACACCAAAGTTTAGCCTTGCCATAAAATTCTCTCTCTATATTCTGCATAAGAATTAATATTTTTTTTCTCAGTCTCCACTACAAAGTACATAGGGTAACATTTTTTATATAATTTTTAAGTAGATTATTCCTTTAAGATACTACTATTTAACATGTTAATCCAATATTAAAGCAAGTGTTTCACTTGTTCAATAGAACAGCTTTATGGGCTCTCTGAGGACTTTATTAATTTGATACAACACAAACTCTTTTAAAAACCCTTTACTATATTTACTTTCATAATTTACACATAAGCATAAGTAACTTTTTTTGTTCATAACAATAAAGATACAAGTCACATTTAAAAGTAGTGCAAATAATTGTGCCGACTCATGCAACAGTACTAACATATAGGGAACCAACCTGATTTTGTGGTTACTACTCTTCACCTTTCAATATTACACACCATTAACTACTTAATGCTATAATCCTAATTAATATATAACCAAACTGGAGTAAAAAATAATTATGAAATATGTAAAATTAAATATGTCAAGTTAGAAATAGGTTGTTGGTTGGAGTGCAGTGGGTAGGATTGTCACTTCAGAGATCTAGCACTCTGAGGTTGGCTGTCACTCTTAGTCTTCGTTCATGTATGCACTTGAAGAATGTGCAGACTTTACATTGGTGTTTCACTTTCACATTCCCAAAGATGTGCTAGTTAGATTAACTGCCCATTCCAACAGAGTATGAGCAAGTGTGGCCTCTGATGGACCATAAATTAGATTAAGTTGTTTAAGAATGTTATGCTTACAATGCCAAATGATACCATTAATAACAGATAATGAAGGATATACAGTAAACTGATGATAAATGAGGAGTCCTAGAACTTCACTAAAATTCCTTGTATAGAGCATACACGACTTACCTTCATTAAGTATGAACTGTTCCAAGACTTCACTAGCTCAGTTGCTCGGAGGTCCTGCCAGCTAATAAAGTTGTGAAAAGGTTTCCTGGTTTCTCTGCAAAAATGCAGAATTTTTGATAAATGGTATTAAAACAACAAAAATAAAGCAATGTCTAACAAAGGCATCTCCAACAACCTCCCTCCTCAAAGGCAAACACATAAAGTAAAAAAAGTGATTAACAATCAGAACACTTGCCTATTGGTTTCCTTTTACTTTGGGCTTCACTTTTGCTAGGCTTGCTCATGGTAGATTTATTATAAAAAAAAATACAATCTACAATGTCAGTTCACTTTTTCACCATATCATCAGAGCATCTTATTTGGATCCAGTTATAGTGCAAGATTACCGGTACCTAATTTCACTTGCATAATTTATTCCAAAGTGACATGCTGTCACTTGAATCTCTCAGCAACATATGTTTCATTGTCAAGGTTTAGAAAAAGAGTTCAGTTATCTATAAAAAAAATACATAATGGATAAACCACTACCATGTGGAAGAGGTTACAAGGTTGAGATAAACATCAGAATGATGAACAATGCATTAAAATAAATAAAATCACATGCAATTCCTCCAGGTGTCTTTTGTCGAGTTTCTTTCTCATTCTCCCTTGTAAGGTACTTCATATGGATACAAGCAAAATGGTGTCCCATTCAATTTTATTGTGAGCCAAAAATAACAAATTGCAAAAACAACACAGGCCAGAATTAGAACATGTGAAAGATTTTAACAAGAACAGCCCAATCAGCCCAGTAAGCTTGTCCATCCTATTCACTTACCATATCCAAAAAACATCAAGTCGAGATTTGAAGGTCCCTAAAGTCCAAATCTCCACCACACAACGGATAATTTGTTCAATGTGTCTGTGGTTCATTGTGTGAAGAAAAACATTTCAGAGATATCTGCCCTGCCTTTATCTTGTTGCAGAATTTATTTTAAAGTAACACCTGGGAGCCGCTATACTAATCAATCCCTTTCAAAATTTTAAACATTTCAATCATGTCACCTGTTCACCTCCATTTGCTTAACTGAAAAGGTTCAACTCCTTCAATCCCTTCTCATAACTAACACCTTTTAATCCTGGGTCAGCCTAGTCTCTCTTATCTGGACTTTCTCTAATGTTGCTATGTCTTTTTTGTAATATGGAGACCAATACTGTACACAGTATTCCATGTTAGGTGTCACTAGTATTGTAAATAGCTTAAACATAACCTTGCTTGACTCATACTCTATACATCGTGATATTTAACATAACTTATTTGAGCTTTTGATCACTTCTGTGCACTGTCTGGATGTAGACAGCCATGAGTCCATTATGACTCCTAGGTACCTCCCGTATGGTATACATTTAAGTTTCAGACCTCCCGCTGTATATTCATTTCTATTTACTATGTGTAATACCATACATTGACTAACATTAAATTTCATTTGGTACTAATATGCCCAAGTGTGTATACCATCCAAGTTTCTCTGTAACAATCATACATCATCTGCCCTTCCACCTAATTTGGTATTCATCTGCAAATGTATCCAGCTTACTGATTATATTCTTGTCCAGATTGTTTATGCATATTAAAAAGAGCAGCAGCCCCAGAACTTAACCCTGAGGGGTACCACTTTTAACATCACATAATTCTGAAAAAGCTCCCCTCACCCTTTTCTTTTTGTGTTTAAGCCAATTTTATACCCAACTATACAAATACAGTAATTCAGATTTGCTCTATACATGTGCTGCTTGAGTGTTTCCTTATAATTGCTTCCATTAATTTAACTATGAAGCAAATTAAGCTTACTGGCCTATATTTGCTTGGGTCAACCTAATCAACCTTTTTATACAATGAGATAATATATTTGTTAGTCTTTGATCTTTTAGAATTGTTCCCAGTGTGCAGAGATTTCCAAAAAAATGTGTGCCAAAAGTTTATATATGCACTTAGTAACTTCATTCAGCACTCTGGGATAAATGCTACCAGGTCCTGCTGATTTGTTAGAATTAACCTAAAGCAGTACTTCCCCTATGCAATTTCCAGATCACCAAGTACATCCTTACTAGTCTTACTAGTAGCTTTAGTGTGCTATGCTGCACATATAAATGTGAATGGACTTTAGACACAAATTTTAATGGCACCTGACTAAATTATACATGGATACCAATATATATGAAATATCTTTAAGAAAACGTTCAGTCTTTGAGCATCTTTGTGAAAACTAATGATTATAGCATGATATTTATTGCATATTACAATAGCCTAAGGAATACAAACTTAAACAAATGATTCCCCCATATTTTGCCAAGATGTTTACTAACACCAGAGATATTGATTTTGGTCATAATTCTCAAATAATTAACAAGATGGAGTGGAAAAGAGGATGGGGACAAAACTGCATGCCATCATGAAACAAATCCCTCCATCCACTCCAAGAGATTCCTCTTGGAGCAACTTTAGCCACAGGCTAATTCCACTAAGGTGGGCTAAGAACCATCTCTGGGTGTCTTTTCTACCTGCTGCTATGAAGCAATTCAATGCTCCCTTTTGACATCCCAAACTAAATGCTGATACGCTAAATTAATATTGTAATTTCTGCAAAATATTCATTTATTTATTTACCGACTGATTGACTGAATGTATTATTTATCCTGTAAATCTGTATATTTGTTTTTATGTTTCTGCTGTTGGATGCATTTAAAGTTCCCCTTGGAATTAATAAAGTTTATCTGATTTAATGTAACTTTCACTTGGACCTACAATGAGTTCAACATTCAAGAAGACATTCAAGATTGGATGCACTTTCAATCACAGCCCAGGGATGTATTTAATTTCAGGTTCACAAACCATGGGTTTCAGGTTATACTTCTGTGCTTTTTCACCTTGCAATTGCTTGTCAAAAAAAGTGTTGTGCCAATTTACAGATGACCGGTTGAAGCCATTCCTACATACGGCTGTAGGCAATAGGAAAACACTATAGCGTAATGATGTTCAAAAATTGCCAAAAGCAACCACTTACAGGCTGCAAAGAATACATAAATAAATAAATAAATAAATAAAGCACAGAGTTTCAATCGTTGGGGCACTGACTCAACATGCCAAATAGCATTTTATATAGTTGGAATAAGGCAGCTGGCACATCTTTTTTATTTCTGATCTGTGAAGATGGTTTGCAATTTTTCTTCCATCAAATCTTTCATCATTAGTATTTTCACTGGATCTCCTGATTTCTGACAATAATAATAATAATAATAATAATACGATAATGAAGGATTTATTTTACAGGATCTCATGTTTTCTGACTTTTGGATGGCCCTTTAAGGTTTGTTTTGATCAGCGTTGCTCTACATGGCTAATTCTTATGCATTCAGTCCACACCACCTTCCCTTACACAGACAAGGCATGTGGCCGATGAGACTTGAATATTAGTTTGCACTACTCTGTACTGGAAGATATCGTATGCATACTGGTGACCCATACCAGACCCACAGAGCCTCAACTATGATGACCTATACACTTTCTGACTGGCAATTTGAGATATGGCAAAATGGCATGTCCCAAATGCAGCCTTAAGTCTATGGATGACTGTACAACATTTTCAACATTTATTTAAATATTTCCAAAGTCTGAGTATTTTTGCCCAAAAGAAACTGGTGCTTCTTCCAAGACTCATTTCAATCTCAGAACTATGACCCATCTCTTAAGATGCATCCAATATAAAAATAAATGAATTGAACTTACTTGCTCCATGTAGTGAATGTAGCTCGCTGTGTTGAGATTCCTAAGGTTAAGATCTGTTTCATTTGCAAACCTGCAGCTGGGAGGATGCACAGAAAAATAAACACTGCATTCAACATAATATTGTAGTTAAACAATATCAAGAATATTTACAGTAATACCAGAAAACGTAAAACCAGTTACTCTAGATACAAAAACAAATAAATAAACTTCCATTTCTTAACAGACATATTGTAGCTTCTCCTCCTATATGTCCTATATATCCTAAGTTTAAAAAAATGTATGAAGCAGAAATATGTGGTGAGTGAAAAGTCCACTTGCAGCACTGTCTTGTTGTGACTTTTGAAATTGCCATTTCATTTTCTCCAAGTGATTGTATTTCTCAAGTTAATTACAAAATCTCCACCATATTTAATATTGTGATTAATGGGTTTTGCATGTATAACAAAAGGTTTTCTACTTCAAAGGCTTGCATATTTTGTCATATAAATTGTAGTCTGCATCTCATTGGTTAGAGTTTTCACCATTCAAAATCTTACTATTATCTTCAACATTAAAATAATGACTTACTTAATTTGTATATATTTATTAACATGTCTGTTTAAATTATTTTAAAACAAAACTGACTGCTGCTAAATTTAACAAAGGTCCATGGTTTTTTGAAATTCACTCTAAACATTTTAGTTTACATTAAATGTGATATGGAAAATCCAGCCATTTTATCACATACATTCAAATAATGTCTGACAAACATATTACATATCACCACACACTGGTGTCAAAATAAATGCATTGTTATAAATTTAAGGCATAGTCAAAACTGTAGAAACTATTCCAATGACAAATGGGAATGGGCAATGTGATGCCAGAAAGTGAAGAATTATAAAGCTGGTGTGTAATTATATACAAGTATCATACCAGTTTATGTTTTTTTTCATTTTAACAATTGTATTTTATATACAACTGCTTCAGCATACCCAAACAGAGAAGAATAAAAATTTAATAAATTAGTTCTGGCAAGTATACCGATAATTGCTACCTCTGGTTTTGAAGACAATTTAAAACATTTAAATGCCTCTAGTAAAATATGACAGGTATCAAAATCTATCATCTTTTTCACAACACAAGAAAGTGCAAAAATTCACATTTATACAAGATATTTATATATTTCAGTTAATTGAATACACTATGCAATTACAATACTTATTTAATATGAAAAGCATAGTTGTAAAATGTCATAGGGAAAACATGAAAGGTAACAAAGACAGTCTACCAACACATTTACATAATTTTACCGGCATAACAAGTTTCTACCAATACATCTAACTGCACCAAAAAAACAAGTTATTTTAGCTGCTTCTGAAGTTCATGTAGTTGTAGAGTGTGCATGTAACATGAAACAATGACAAGCAAAGCTGACATATATCCAGTCTTTCACCGTTGTCACACTTTAAGATAGAATGTTTAAATCATAGTTCACAAATATTTTCGAAATGTCTTTAACATGTATTAGTACAAAATATTTCCAATCATTTAAAACTGTTTTTCCTCATTTTACAATTTTTAATTCTGGACCTATGTATTTTTCAAAATGCGTACAGCCAAAATACAAAGCTACACTAATCAGTGTTAAAATGCCATAAAGGCAAATATAAGCAAGCATGCACATACTGCTGTCACTTGGGCCAGTGTGGCCACTGTGGCATACCTTGGCATCACTTATCATTTAATAAAAAATGATTCCAACTTCTCTAGTTTGTGCAAGCAGAATTCTAGATGTCCTTAACAATGCCTCAAAAAGCATTTTATTTTAGATCATATTTTTAATTTAATTAACACACGAAAATAACCATTAGTCAACTGATACAAAAGACGGATTAATCAATTATTAAAAATACATGTTAGCGGCAGCACTATTTGATAGTACTAAAGAAAACAAATTAAACAGCTTGGCTATGTTAGTGTACAGAAATATAGCAAAAGTAAATGAGCTGAACAGAAAAATTCTAAAACAGCCATTCATTTTCTTAATTCTGTTTATATAAACTCAGAACCATAGACAGCTAAAGACATTTGCAGTATTATCAAGCCAAGAACAGAGTAAGCCCTTGGTCAGGGCATAGGTCCATTAGAGAACATAGTTAAACATGCTCACACATTCACTTATAGCTAATTTACCAGAAATATACATCTTTACAATGTAGAATGAAAAGTAGAAGAAGACACCTGCAGACACAGAAAATAAAATGACTGGGATTAATTTCAGGCCCAGACTCATACACTTGGAAAGGAATGGAAGGAAGGAAGCAAGAAACAGCCGGCAAAAAGAAAGAATGTCTTTCTCACAATTAGAAGAATTAGTCTAGAATGGCAAATTGCTGTAGGTAACCATTGCTTTACTTACCTTGAACAGCCTCTTTTACTACGCTGACAAACTGTTGCCAAAGCTCTTCTGGGTCTATCTCCACCCATCCTGGTTTTGGGTATAAAAGTTTAATCTGGTGGAAAGAGAACAGGGGTAATTAAGAAACATGATCTATGCAAATTGTACTTTGGTAAACAATGAATAATATGAGATGGGGGCTTAAGCTACTGGAGTATAGCACTTAACAAAATGAGATTTACTGTATGTGGGAATTAAGATTTACAGGTTTATAGGCTTAGAGGGTTTAAGGTAATTTGTGTCATGTATACAGTGCACTGTGAGCTTATGACATGTGCTAATCAACACACAATACATCACCCCCATCCAATGCCACAATCAGTTAACTAGAACTACCTTAATTTGACAATTCTGAGATTTTTCATATAAGGAATACAGAACATATCGGTCATAATACTTCATCTATACCAAAAAAAACCCTTTACTTAACGTAGCAGCTTACTATAATGAAAACCATCCCATGTTATTGATTATACATTTTACAAATAAAGCACAATCTGACAAGTTGTTCCTTGAGTGGGGACTAAATGGTTTACAGTCACAATGCTTGCCTAAAATAAAGAATATATTACTAATGTTATAAAGTAAAAACCGCAAGCCTATAATCTTTTAATAAACACTTTTCTCCTCCCAAGTGTGATCTTAGGCCTGGGTAAAAATACCGATTTCCTGATTACGGTAATCGTTTTTATTTAAGTGATTCAATATTGATTCCTAAAGTCTCAAGATCGCTCTTGTGAATCTCTATCCTACTCAATTACTATATGTAGATTTTTGCCGTCTGATCCAATAAATGTCTCTAAGGTGCCTGTTAAGGCTTTCCATGGAATAAACACTTTATCTTACATAAAATGTTGTGTCCTCTTTAGCTGAAATCAGCATCTTCAACACTTAAAGCAGACATGTGGACTTACTAAGGATTCAAATGGTGAATCAGTAAAGGACAAATGGATTAAAACAAAGGCATATGTAAGCTGTGCAACATTAATTATTGTTGTAACACAACAACTTTGAGAAATCATTTATCTCGACATCACCCATAAATGTAAGCTCAGTCGACATCCAAATAAGTAGAGCCTAAACAATCCATACTGTAGATGGCTGGTAGCCCCACGCTTTGGTTTATTTCTGCTCATGCCCAAAAAATAACAGAATCTATAGCAATTTTTATCTGCAAAGATAACAGACCCCACACCATTGTTGAAAACAAGGTCTTTCTACAAATGATACAGGTTTTTGAACTGCAGTATGCTATACCAACCACAAAGCAAATGAGTCAAGTTATTGTACCTAGGCTTTATTAAGATCTTAAGCAAAGCACTGCCATGTCTCGCAGGCCAGTGAAGACAGTACCCCTAAATTGCAACAGCTGAACATCCAGGTCAGCAGATTCCTATGTGACAATCACATATTAAAAACAACTAGGCACCTGTGGCAGAAGTGCTGCAGACAAGCTCGCTATGTTCCAGTCACAACAGGAGCAATCTCACTGCCTATATACAGTGCATCCGGAAAGTACAAACAGCGCATCACTTTTTCCACATTTTGTTATGTTACAGCCTTATTCCAAAATGGATTAAATTCATTTTTTCCTCAGAATTCTACACACAACACCCCATAATGACAACGTGAAAAAAGTTTACTTGAGGTTTTTGCAAATTTATTAAAAATAAAAAACTGAGAAATCACATGTACATAAGTATTCACAGCCTTTGCTCAATACTTTGTCGATGCACCTTTGGCAGCAATTACAGCCTCAAGTCTTTTTGAATATGATGCCACAAGCTTGGCACACCTATCCTTGGCCAGTTTCACCCATTCCTCTTTGCAGCACCTCTCAAGCTCCATCAGGTTGGATGGGAAGCATCAGTGCACAGCCATTTTAAAATCTCTCCAGAGATGTTCAATCGGATTCAAGTCTGGGCTCTGGCTGGGCCACTGAAGGACATTCACAGAGTTGTCCTGAAGCCACTCCTTTGATATCATGGCTGTGTGCTTAGGGTCGTTGTCCTGCTGAAAAATGAACCGTAGCCCCAGTCTGAGGTCAACAGCGCTCTGGAGCAGGTTTTCATCCAGGATGTCTCTGTACATTGCTGCAGTCATCTTTCCCTTTATCCTGACTAGTCTCACAGTCCCTGCCGCTGAAAAATATCCCCACAGCATGATGCTGCCACCACCATGCTTCACTGTAGGGATGGTATTGGCCTGGTGATGAGCGGTGCCTGGTTTCCTCCAAACGTGACGCCTGGCATTCACACCAAAGAGTTCAATCTTTGTCTCATCAGACCAGATTTTCTTTCTCATGGTCTGAGAGTCCTTTAGGTGCCTTTTGGCAAACTGCAGGCGGGCTGCCATGTGCCTTTTACTAAGGAGTGGCTTCCGTCTGGCCACTCTACCATATAGGCCCTATTGGTGGATTGCTGCAGGGATGATGGAGGCCACTGTGCTCATTGGGACCTTCAAAGCAGCAGAAATTTTTCTGTAACCTTCCCCAGATTTGTGCCTCGAGACAATCCTGTCTCGGAGGTCTACAGACAATTCCTTTGACTTCATGCTTGGTTTGTGCTCTGTCATGAACTGTCAACTGTGGGACCTTATATAGACAGGTGTGTGCCTTTCCAAATCATGTCCAATCAATTGAATTTACCACAGGTGGACTCTAGTTAAGCTGCAGAAACATCTCAAGGATGATCAGGGGAAACAGGATGCACCTGAGCTCGATTTTGAGCTTCATGGCAAAGGCTGTGAATACTTGCAGTATGCACATGTGCTTTCTCAATTTTTTTATTTTTAATAAATCTGCAAAAACCTCAAGTAAACTTTTTTTCACGTTGTCATTATGGGGTGTTGCGTGTTGAATTCTGAGGAAAAAAATGAATTTAATCCATTTTGGAATAAGGCTGTAACATAACAAAATGTGGAAAAAGGGGGGACCTTTTTACTGCTACACCGCTAAACATGCCTGCAATGGAGTACATGCGTTAGTGGAGGTATTGTGAGGCGAAAATGGACATAGAACATTCCGAAACTTAAGCTGTAGCAGACGATAAAGTTGAACATGACGACACAGAAGAACTTTTGCCGAAAAAAGGAGTCATGTCTGTTGTCTGGAGATACACTGGTTTTAAAAGGTTGGATTTGGACCATTGTTATTTTCAAATGTGTGAATACTGTTTCTATAGTACTGGATAATAAAACAAATGCTACTTGGCTTGCAGTATTTTTTTTTTCTCAAAACCTATATACAGTACTGTGTAATAGTGTGACAATGCCAGTACCCTACAGACTCCCTCTTCCCACATGGAAGTCTGTTGAACCAACACCGTCGATAGTTATGACCGAGATGAGCTGAGAAATCTCACTGAAGCCAGGGGATGGTGGAAAATGCTCAAGTGCTTTTATTAAAAACAGTCAAAAGTAAAACCAAAAGTGTCCATTGTGCAGTGTTCAAAAAAAAAATACAGTACCCAAATAAACAGCATAAATAGCAAATCCATAAAACCAGTGAAACGTGGGGATAAAATCCATAATAAATAAATCTGTTCAAATAGAGGTCAAAATGCAGTCTCTCTACTCACCTGATCGCAGCCCACCACCTTCAGTCTCCCCAGCTCACCCATCACTGGTGTTGCCGGCGGGGTTCTGTAGCATGAACTTTTTTCTGCCAACCTCCGTCTTGGCTACCGCCACACTGCGCAACCAGACCGTCCGAGGTCGGCACACCTCCCATCTTCCTTTGCGCTAACTCAGTCGCAGTTTGCAAGAGGATATAGATGTTTTATGAAGAAGATGCCATTGCATTGTATTAAAACAAGGAGCAAACCAATCATATATGTGGACTACGATATGGCGATACATACGTTAGTTAAATTATGGCGAATTTTGAATGAGTGCAGTGCTATGAAAAAGTTGGTTTGTTTTTTTTTTTGTTTTTTAAAAAAGGCAATGATGCTTTTTTCCCCAAATCTTTCACAAACTGATGTTAACTGTTCATTACTAATGAAGAACTTCTTCTTACAAGTCATTCCCTGCTTATGCACATGTTATGAAGTCACTATGTAGGCACCCGTCAAATAAAGTGTTACTGAAATTTGTCACATTATATTAAAGTTCGCTATGCATGGTTAAGTAATTTCTGAAAAAGCCAGCACTTCAAATATATCAGTGCACACTAATTCAGTCAACATAAAATCGATATCGAATCAGAGCATTGTGAATTGAAATCAAATCGGGACATCAGTGCATATACTCCTACTTACGTGATCTATAGTTGTTTTCATCGGCAGAGCTTTAGCTGTTTGTGCAGCTTAGTTGAAAAAGTCACCTCTTGGTAGTACAAGGAAACCTGGAAGGTTCTATTCTGATTTGATGTTGCTTTGTTAAGTTTTAATTAAGGGGACTTTAAATTTTACATTTTGATCGTTTTCCTCCCACACTCCAATGACACTTGCGGTCAGTCAATTATGAACTCTAAACTGCCCCCATCTGGATGTGCAACAGTGGGGTTTCTCAGTGTGCTCTGTGATGTACAGGCATCATGTCCAAGATTTGAATCTATCCTGCATAAAATGCCTTCCCACCCACCATAAAAAATTCAAATTATGTGATTAAAAAAAACTGACAGATTTGACAATACAACAATAACAATTCTTTGCATTTATATAGTGCTTTTCCCACTACTCAAAGCGCTCAACAATTGCAGGTTAAGGGCCTTGCTCAAGGTCCCAACAGAGCAGAGTCCCTATGGGCATTTACCAGATTTGAAACAGCAACCTTCCGATTGCCAGTGCAGATCCCTAGCCAAAAAGCCACCACTCCGCCTGGAAAAATAGAATGGATTTGACAGAAATGTGTTAACAATCATATAAACCAGTGTTTTCAAATTTGGTCCTGTGGAGCAAATTTAGTGGCAGGTCATTGTTACAACCAACTTCATTTTTTACTTGGACTCCTTGCTTGACTGGGTTAGTTTTCCAGCATTCCTTGTTTTTGGGGTCAATGTATGAATGACATTTACATGTACTTATTTGGCTAATGCCTGTATCCATGGGAACTTACAACATTTATGACACAACTGGTTACATTTCTTTTTAGTTTTCCAACTGGAGCACAGGCAGGTGAAGTGACTTGCTCACGGTCAGTCAGTATTGGTAGCAAGATCTGAACCTACAACCTCAGAGTTTGAAGCCCAAGGCCTTAACCACTACACCACACTGACAGACAAATGACAAAACTAAATAACTCATGCATTTTATATGTGTTTTTTATCTTTTAAACAATGTTCTTTCCAACAGTGTGGCATAGTGGTTTAGGCTCTGGACTTCAAACACTGAGATTGTTGGCTCTAATCCGTCTACAGACACTGTGTGAACGTGACCAAGTCCTTTCACCTGCCTCTGCTCCTACTGGGAAAAAAAAAGTCCAATTCTATCTCAAATGCTGTAAATCACCTTGGATAAAGGTGTCAACCAAATAAGTACAGTCATATGAAAAAGTTTGGGAACCCCTCTAAGCCTGCATAATAATTTACTCTACTTTCAACGAAAAAGATAACAGTGGTGTGTCTTTCATTTCCTAGGAACATCTGAGTACTGGGGTGTTTTCCGAACAAAGATTTTTAGTGAAGCAGTATTTACAGTAGTTGTATGAAAAAATAAATCAAATGTGAAAAACTGGTTGTGCAAGAATTTGGGCCCCCTTGTAATTTTGCTGATTTGAACGCATGTCACTGCTCAATACTGATTACTTGCAACAGCAAATTGGTTGGATTAGCTCGTTAAGCCTTGAACTTCATAGACAAGTGTGTCCAATCATGAGATATAAAGGTATTTAAGGTGGTTAATTGCAAGTTGTGCTTCCCTTTGACTCCCCTGAAGAGAGACAGCGTGGGATCCTCAAAGCAACTCTCAAAAGATCTGAAAACAAAGATTGTTCAGTATCATGGCTTAGGGGAAGGGTACAAAAAGCTATCTCAGAGATTTAAACTGTCAGTTTCAACTGTAAGGAATGTAATCAGGAAATGAAAGGCCACAGGCACAGTTGCTGTTAAACCCAGGTCTGGCAGGCCAAGAAAAATACAGGAGCGGCATATGTGCAGGATTGTGAGAATGGTTACAGACAACCCACAGATCACCTCCAAAGACCTGCAAAAACATCTTGCTGCAGATGGTGTGTCTGTACATCGTTCTACAATTCAGCACAATTTGCACAAAGAACATCTGTATGGCAGGGTGATGAGAAAGAAGCCCTTTCTGCTCTCACACCACAAACAGAGTCGCTTCTTGTATGCAAATGCTCATTTAGACAAGCCAGATTCATTTTGGAACAAAGTGCTTTAGACTGATGAGACAAAATCTGAGTTGTTTGGTCATAACAAAAAGCGCTTTGCATGGCGGAAGAAGAACACTGCATTCCAAGAAAAACACCTGCTACCTACTGTCAAATTTGGTGGAGGTTCCATCATGCTGTGAGACTCTGTGTCTAGTTCAGGGACTGGGGCCCTTGTTAAAGTCGAGGGTCGGATGAATTCAACCCAATATCAACAAATTCTTCAGGATAATGTTCAAGCATCAATCACAAAGTTGAAGTTACGCAGGGGTCGGATATTCCAACAAGACAATGACCCAAAACACAGTTCAAAAGATAGATAGATACTTTATTAATCCCAATGGGAAATTCACAAAAAAAAAATCTACAAAGGCATTCATGCAGAGGGAGAAGTACAATATTCAGGAATGGCCGTCACAGTCCCCTGACTTGAATATCATCGAAAATCTATGGGATGATTTGAAGCAGGCTGTCCATGCTCGGCAGCCATCAAATTTAACTGAACTGGAGAGATTTGGTATGGAAGAATGGTCAAAAATACCTCCATCCAGAATCCAGACACTCAAAGGGTATAGGAGGCATCTAGATGCTGTTATATTTGCTCAAGGAGGCTCAACTAAGTATTGATGTGATATCTCTCTTGGGGTTCCCAAATTTATGCACCTGTCTGATTTTGTTATGATGCATATTGCATATTTTCTGTTAATCCAATAAACTTAATGTCACCGCTGAAGTACTACTGCTTCTATAAGGCATGTCATATATTAAAAGGAAGTGCTACTTTGAAAGCTCAGCCAGTGATAAACAAAAATCCAAAGAATTAAGAGGGGTTTCCAAACTTTTTGATTGTAAATGAATTGCTATTTATTACATTATTTACTAACTGGTGGGCCTCACGTAGAATTAGTTGCAGCCTTTCATCATTCAGTGTTGTTTGCCCGGTTGTCTGCTCTGCTAGTTTTTAACTGTCATTATTAGGATTATAATAAAAGGAACAAAACTACACAGGAAAAGGACAAAATAACATGAAAGCAACAAAAAGAGTTAAGCATTTAAAGCTATAGCAAAATATAAATATATTTTAAATGTCTTGTAAATTTAAAAAGCATACTGCGGAGTCTTTCTGAATGAGAGATCAGCTAATTAAATGAGATCAGTTATCATCACAAATTGTTAAAGTGCTTGAAACAAAAACCGGCAGCTACAGAGGGTCCCCAGTGCCCGGTCTGAGGACCACTCGTATAAATGAAGGTTTATGCAAACGTAAATGACACGAAATCTTAAAGAGCAGAACGAGCACGCCAAAAACTGCACCAGACGGATTGAATCGGGTGGTGTGCATTATGGGTCAAATTTACGCGTGGTAATGACCAGTCCTCCACAAACTTCGGCAAATCGGCTACGAGAAACACACATACACTCATCCTCGATACCCGACCCCACCACGAGGTTGTGCTTAAAAACAAACCGGCGTGAAACGTTTAAGCACCAAAAGTCACCGCTCACCTTTTTGCTGCTGGAGCCTCTGACAGTGCCGTCCCTGCCATAAATGTAACCTCTGATGGTGGTTGTCCCCACGTCCACCGACAGGACGTACCCGTCCACAGTGTTCATCCCGTTTTTACAAGATCTCATCTTGCAGCGTCCTGTAGCTCGTCTTCGATTTCCACTACATGAACTCTGAAGCTGTCGCATCTGAAAAGTACGTCCAGCTTCTCTCTTACTGGTTTATCTTACGAAACTCAAAAAAGGGTAAACGGGCGGCTGCCCCGACATTTTCAGAGTACAAAAAACATAATGATGATGAGATTTCTGTCCCTCCACCCCGAACACGGAACTGCAGGAATCGTGTAGCTTCAACAAAGTAACTGTAAGAAGCCGGTGCGCTCTCCTCAGCTGCCTGTCACAAGTGATTTCTGCCCCGCCACATGCCAACACACCTCCCTCGTTATCGAAAATACCAAAGTTCAGCGGCGTCTCTGTTGGACATCGAAATAGTTTTTAATCATAAGCATTTTTTCGTTAGGAGATTGCGATCTAATTGCTTCAAAACTACAGAGTTTAACAGGCGAACAAAGCAGTACGCGACGCCTACCGGGAACTACAAAGTTATAACCGGTTTAACTGGATTTTTCAGTGAGACGCTTAAAATCCATTCCTCAGTCCTTGACTGATCGGTACTTCTTTCAACATTTTATACAAACAAAAATCTTTACAAAAAAAGTTCACGCAAAGTTACTCCACCCGCCAACTCTGAATGGACACGCGAGGCGACGTCAGCGGGCATCACGTGGTCATCAGCCGATACCAGCGAGTGCGCGCACCTTAAAGCGATACGCTGAGTTCAGGCGGCCGTTCATTCAGAGCGCCGCGGTCCTGCTTGGATCCACGCCGATAGAATGTGTTATCTCCAGCAACAGTCTTCATTCTCCCGGTATTGGATTTAGGACAAAGGAGGTCTCCGGGTTTCAACCATTGCTCGACCCCACCTAGTTGTAATCAAGGAAAAATTAGCATGTAATATCAAAGCTTATGAGATGCCTAAACGTGAATAGTAACTACACAAGAACTGCAAGTAGTGTGGTAGCTTGTAATATGTGTGTGGATAACAGCAAAATGAGCAGATCTGAGATTATGAGTGATACTGAAGTGCCGGTGCCGAGTACCCGAATGGATCCTTTTTGTCTTTACATCGCTGTTTTTGGTGGCTTTCTGTACTGAAAAGGACTGCTTGCCACAGCTGCACTAGGTGGGATTCTGTTTGCAACATTTCAGGCTTGCTATTTTTATAAGTGCACCTGCTGCAGGCTTTGAAGTTGCTTGTTTGCATGATGGTAATGCCAGCCATTACTGAGCATGGTCCTCAGCAACCAACTTCTTGAAATGGCACAGGACTCTTCGACACAGGATGTGGTGTGCTGCAATTATAAGAACAGTAACAAAAGCACATAGGGGTCAAGTGCTTCATTGTTAGGTGGAGCAACTCAGGGTGTTGAATGCTGTGTTGTCAGATAGTGCAACAGAAGTGCACTTCTGTGCAGTGCTTTGTCCCCAGTAAGTGAGCAGACAAACCTCCTTTTGTGGGGCTACAGGTATAGCACCGATTTCTTGGCTGTTTTCCTTTACTGAACGGATGCTGCAAACATATTCCAGGTCCGGATGTTGGATTTGAGAGTCTCCCTCCACTGCTGCTCCCCAACACCTCATCGATTTGCTTCATCACTTCCATGCACATTTTTATCACCAGCCCCTACCTCACACAGCTCACCTTTTTTTAGCACCATGAGCCTGAAGCTAGATCTGTATCCAAAGACCAAGGCCAATGGACCTTAGCAGGTAGAGAAACAGTGGTGGAGCTACAGACTTAGCTGTCTCTCAACTGTTTTGCGCTGTATTGATGCTGCAAACGGCATTCCAGATTCCGGATCTCAGCCTTCAGATTCTCTACAACCTCCTCAGAAGAGCTAAGCAAGTTTGTTTTAGGTCTTCATGGAACTCGGCGCTTTGCTAATTCAGACTGTAGGTCTTCTCATCCCACTTCTCACAGCAGTGCAGCCCAGAGTACCAGAAAGAGCCATGTGTTCCTTACATGGCTCACTATCTTTAAAAGAACTGCTTTCTGGTTTTATAGGGACCCCTGGCACAGTAGCGTAGCGTGGGTGTCAGCCGCCCAGGGCGGAGGACAATTCCGCCGCCCCCTTATTTAGGTATGGTTCAAATTTTTACAAGATATTATTATAATTTATTGTGAAATTTTGCCGCCCCCTAAAAGTGCCGCCCGGGGCAGGCCGCCCCCACTACGCTACGCCACTGCCCTGGCATGGTGGAAAACCAGCTCATACTACAGTAAGCACCGTTACAATATGCAGGGACAGAGTAAGCATTAGAGTTAAAGATGAGCCTTGAAAGCACCGCATACCGTGTCGATTTTTAAAAACCGAGAAAGTATGACTCTTCAACTATCTATTTTCAAAGAGACAGTGAAGGAGAGAAAATTACTACCATGATTCTGACACCTAGTAACTTTCACAGTATCAAGTATTTTCAACCATTAAGGTACAACTACAAAAAATTAAAGCAACATTAAAAATAAATAAATGTAAAAAAAATAAAGATAATAGCACAACAGCAGGTTTAGTGTTTCACCAGTTTGAAGACTGAACATCACTAACAAAGTCAAAGGTTTTCAAATTTTAGATCAACTAATGACACTTCCTGTCAAGTTAGCTCACTGGTAGGATTCATGAGTTATGCGTATTGTCAAACAAGGATCCCGCTCAGGTAAACGCTGAACTTGGCCAACAGCCGCCTGTTCATGGAGGATGAAGAGGAGCAAAGATGTGTAGCGCTGGTATGAGGGCAAGACAGCAAAATAAAAGAAGAGGCAGAAGAGTGCAAATGCACACAGCTGTCTCAGATGATATATGGGTCACACTTGTGGACCATACCCACAGCCCTTCAATGGCAGAGGTGGTGTTTTCCTTACACACATTAGATGCTTGGTTCTTTTGCTTTAAGCACAGACTGGAATATAAAACCTTCTACAGTTGAAATTTGTGCCTGAATTCCAGAATAGTATTCAGTTTGATGGACAGTAATTTATTGTTTGGTATAGTAGATATCCAATTTGAGTGGAAAAATGTACAACAGGACTGTTGGGAATTAGAAGATAAGGAACTCATTTCCAGATTTCACTGTCTAACTGAAACATCTAAACATATTGACCACCACAGTTCTACAAAATGTGAAAATAACTTCATTTTGGTGCCACGATAACTTAATTTTGAAGAGTCAAGAGTTTTGGGTGAAACATTTGCTTTTGCAGGTGGACTATGGGGTTGTGCCATGCTACATGCACTGTTTTGACAAATGTACTTGGAACTATGAGAATGATTAACAGTGTTTCAACAAGTGACCTTATGCAACTGAGAAAAACTGTAAAAGCCTGAAAATGGAGGGGATCATCTGTACCTAATAAGATCTACCTGATCGGCCAGTTTGGCATCTTCTGAATACCATTGTTGCATCACACACATTTAGAAATGGCATCAAATTTTACTATAAATACAAAATCATCACCATCACTAGAGCTAGAATCTACAATGCTATCACTAGCCATTGCTGAAGAATTGCCACAATTTTAACACATCAAATCGCTTTTTTCTTCACATGCTTTCTGTTCTGACAGCCCGTATTCAGCTCTCCTGCTTCAGCAGATGCTGTCCAACAGCCACACTCCGTCACTAACTGCAGCTCACTGGAGACACGTACACTTGAGGATGATGGAGTACATGTGACTAACGTGTGATGATTCTCAGATAATGGGAAAGGGGTTAAAGAGGACTGGATCAGCTAGTCAAGAAGCAGGAATATTTCTTTGACAAAAAAAGAATAAACACCTGAAGAAAAGGAGGAGGAAAAAAAGTTGAGTATGGATGGGCCGTACAAAACATCAGCTCTGCTGAACTTCTAAGGCCAGATTTATACTTCACGCAACGCAACACATGCTGCAGCGGACGCTCCTGCTACGCAAACGCTTTACTGTTTATATTTGCGCGCATACTTTACGGAAATCTGGAGGAATCCACCAGGTGGCAGTGTAAGATATCATCACGGTGAGTACAGGTTTGGCTTCGCTGTGTTGTGAATTGCCTGGAACACCCATTAAATTCCAATGACACCTTACCGCAATTTCTCTGAAAAGGATGTTTAATGATTAAATCCATCAATCCAGGGATTTGTCCATTCCAGCAAGCATTGGGCACAAGACTGAAACAATCCCTGGATGGGCATGAGCTCATTGCAAGGTGAATACAAGCACTCACATACACGCTGGCGTCATTTTAGTGTCACCAAATCTGCATATCTTTGGAAGGAAACCGGAGCACACTGTGGAAATCCAGCAGGACAACATGTAAACTCCAGGCAGGGAATATCAGCGACGTGACTCCCTGCGAGACAGCAGTGCTACTGCTCCGCCACCGTGTCACCCCCATGTGTGTAGTTATTAACAGTATTCATTATTTAAACGAAATTAATGATTTATCTGTAAAATGTCACATACATTAATGCATTTCATCATGAAAGTGATATCAAGTATAAATCTTAAGATTCTAAATGTGCAGAGAGTTGGAATATCATACAGTTAGATAGATAGATAGATATTTATTGTCATTGTCACTTTTACAAAGGAACAACGAAATTGAAGGTGCAATCGACTCAGTGTGAGGAATAAGAGTTAAAAAGACAAATAGACAAGAAGAGAGAAAATAATACCAAACCGAATAGTAATAAATATACAAATTGCACTTGTTGACTTGTAAGTCTATATTGCACATTGGAAGAATAATATGGAGCAGTTTTATTCTGAGTTCAGGGCCATGATTGCTTTCGGATAAAAGCTGTTTTTAAGGCGGTTTGTCCTGTTTTTCATTGCTCTGTATCTCTTGCCCGATGGCAAAAGCTGGAAGAGGCAATGACCAGGATGTGATGAGTCCTGTGAAATGTCTATTGCTTTTTTGCGGCTTCGGGAGGTGTAGATTTGTTCCAGAGTGGGGAGGGTACAACCAATTGTTCTCTCCGCTATCCTGACAACCCTGTGGAGCGCTTTCTTTTCTGAGTAAATGCAGCTGCTGTACCACACACACAGTCCGTACGTGAGCACACTCTCGATGGAACAGTGATAAAAAGCAAGGAGGAGATTTTTGGGAGATGGTTCTTTCTGAGAATTCTCAGAAAATACAGTCTCTGATGTGCCTTCTTCAGCAGCTCCTTGGTGTTGGCGCTCCAGGTCAGGTCATCCTCCAGCTCCATACCCAGAAACCTGAACACCGGGCCCCACCAATGATGAATGGCTGGATGTCAGTTTTGTTTTTTCTGAAGTCAATAACAAGCTCCTTCATTTTTTTGGTGTTGAGCAGCAGGTTATTGACTGTGCACCACTCTGACAGCCGCTCCACCTCGTTCCTGTATGCCAGCTCACCCTCCTTGCCCGAGATGAGTCCGACCACCGTCGTGTCATCCGCAAACTTTATAATCTTGTTGTTATGGTGAGTGGGGACACAGTCATATGTGTAGAGGGTGTAGAGGAGCGGGCTGAGCACACAACCCTGCGGCGTCCCAGTTTTGAGGCTGAGAGCAGTGGATGTGTGGAGACCCAGCCTGACCCTCTGGGAGCGTCCCGACAGGAAGTCCAGTATCCAACTGCAGGTGAGTGATGGAAGTCCCAGATCTGCCAGTTTGGACACCAGTCGTTGTGGGAGGATGGTGTTAAACGGCGAGCTGAAGTCTACAAAGAGCAGTCTGGCGTAACTCCCCTGCTGCTCCAGGTGGGTCAGGGCAGCATGAAGAGCTGTGGCCAAAGCATCCTCCGTGGATCTCTTTGCTTTGTAAGCAAATTGAAATGGGTCCAGGTCTGCTGGCAGGCAGGCGATGATATGACTCCGCACCAGTTTCTCAAAGCACTTCATGATGACAGATGTGAGTGCCACTGGGCGGAAATCATTCAGACTGTTCGTGTTGGATTTTTTCGGCAGCGGAACAATGATTGAGGACTTGAGGCAGGATGGGACAGTGGCCTGGGACAGGGACTGGTTGAAAATCCTGGTGAAGATTCCGGCCAGTTGATCTGCACAGTCTTTCAGCACCCGTCCAGCCACACCGTCGGGTCCTGCAGCCTTCCTCGGGTTCACTTTCCTCATCACCCGCCTCACCTCACACTCTTCCACTGTGAGTATATTGCTGTTGTGAACAGGCTGTTGTGATGGAGCTGCTATTGGTGTCGCCTCAAAGCGGGCAAAGAAGATGTTCAGCTCCTCTGCCAGAGAAGCGTCTCCCTCAGCGGCCAAGGAGTTGCTGGATTTGTATCCGGTGATGTGCTGGACACCCTGCCACACCTGCCTGGTGTTGTTACTCCTCAGATGATCTTCTATCCTCCTTCTGTATGCTGCCTTGGCCTCTCGGATGCTTCTCTTCAGGTTCGCTCTGGCTACACTGTAAAGAGCCCCATCCCCAGACCTGAAAGCAGTATTCCTAGCTTTCAGCAGACTCTGGACATCCCTCGTCATCCAGGGCTTCCTGTTAGGATAAATCCTTATGCGTCTGTCCCTGGTGACGTTGTCCGTGCAGAACCTGATGTAATCCAGGACTGCAGTAGTGTGGTACTCCAAGTCTTGGTGATAGAAAACCTCCCAATCGGTTCTCTGGAAGCAGTCCTGCAACTGTTGGGAGGCCTCCTCGGGCCATATGGTAACAGTCCTGGTCATAATGGGAGCTTGTTTCCTGAGGAGAGTATATGCAGGGATTAGAAGCAGAGATGTATGATCAGACTGGCCAAGGTGTGCTAGGGGTTTAGCCCTATAGGCCTGTCTGATGTTTGTGTACAACTTGTCCAGTGTTTTTACTCCCCTGGTTGCACACTTTATGTGTTGATGGAATTTGGGGAGAACTGGTTTCAGATCTGCATGATTAAAGTCCCCAGAAATGATGTGAACAGCCTCAGGATACTTGCTCTGTTTACTGCTGATGGTGTCATGCAAAAGCCCCAGAGCCGAGTTAGCATTAGCATCTGGTGCTATGTACACAGCAGTTAGCAGTATAGCATTGAATTCATGGGGGAGGTATATGGGTCTGCATTTAATCGTCATAAACTCCACGTCTGGAGAGCAGTGTCTGGTGACTATGGTGGAATTTGTGCACCAGCTATTGTTCACATAAATGCACAGCCCCCCTCCTCTCTTCTTACCGGATCGCTCTGTCCTGTCTTGCCGATGTGCTGTGTGGCCTGCTATCTCGAGCGCCATGTCCGGTATGAGTGGATTAAGCCACGTCTCCGTGATCAGCAGGATGCAGCAGTCCCTGATGATCTTCCGTTGCAATCCGCAGCTGCCACTCGTCCAGTTTGTTTGCCAGCGACCTCACATTTGAGGAGAAAATGCTTGGAAGCGGTGGTTTGTGTGGCTGCTTCCTTAGCCTCACTAGCACGCCGCCTCGGCACCCCCTCTTTTGTTTACGTTCTTTGCGCCGCCGCCGGCTCCTCAAAGCTGGGATTGTAATCCATGGAGAGCCCGGTGTTCGTGCGATGTCGTCTGGAATGTTGTGGACGCGGAGAAACTCGGAGGTCGAGCAACTCTCGCTCCGTAAACCGATAGATAAAATATCCTGCCGGCTATACGTGTATTTATCCAGGCATGGTGGAAAAAACACAATCTGAGTCGGAGAGCACACAGCCGCAGCGTCTAAGCGCGCCGCCATTGTAAGGAGTTTTTTAATGTGTTCTGTGTGGCAATCTATTGCTGTTTGCCGCTGCTGTCAGGTTCGGAGGAAGCCCTAGAAAAAAAAGACGGCACAGAAGACAGAATGTGAGACTTAAAATGTATCAAGTTATTAGGATCGGTAATATGCGACGCTTGAATATAAAAGCACCACGAATGCATTTGTATGTTGGCATTTTGCTTCACCACATCGAACCATTCATCAAACATCGAAGTGCGCACATCGATCTCATAGAATCCACAAATTGGCTTTCTGTCACATGTAGATAGTAACCAGAGACTATGACGTCACATTCAAATTTTTAGTACACTGAGCCCCCCAACTTTTTGCTGGTATTGCAACTCGCGCACGCGTCACGTTAATTTCTGAGGACCTGGTCAGAGGACGTGTTAAATGAACGCTGGGAACACTTGGCAGCCATGAAGTGGGTGTGTACGCATTCTGAGCGCAGAGTATAAACGAGGCCTAACACTGCAGAATGAGCAGCCCAATGAAAGGACACAGCTAAATCTCCTTACATTTGATGGGCAATATTCTCCAGTTTCAAATTGTGGGGAATCAGTGCTCCTCTTGGCAGCATTGGTTGGAAAACAGGAAGCTGTCCTTTGACAGGGCAGTAATATGTCATAATGCACAAACACAAAGTTAAAGGAGAGTCACTAACGAACACAGCTATAATGTGGGTAATGACATCCTTCACACAACACTGTGATGGACAGTGCAATTTTCTACGTTGTGATGTATCCGGCTGGTAACATCACTTCAAGGGAGGCCCAATGAATCAAGATGCTAATTAAAAGGGCAGGTTTAGTTATGAAACACACTCTGGAACCCCCGGAGTTTGTAGCAAAGAAAGAGAATTAAAACAAACCTGAGTGCCATTATAAGCAATGCTGCACATCCTCTCTCTGACACACTAGAACTGAGAGCTTTCAGCCAACAAATTATTCAGCAGAAGTGTTGAGAAATGCTACTAGGGCTCTTTTATATCAACAGTGATATGTCCACATAATGCCTCACTGAAGTTTTCTTTCATTTTAATAATTCTGGTGTGTGAGTGGGTTTTCTATTGTTGTAATAATATTTATTTATTGAACTACTATATAAAAAAAAACTACATTTCCTACTTAAGACAAAGTACTATCTGTAAGAAAAGTGGAATACACACAAAAACAAATTCCAGAAAACGTATTTAATTATTTAGCTCTTTATTATCTCTCCACTTGCAATGTCAAGAATTACAAAAAGTGTATTGTACAATTTCCTTTAATAATGCGTAAGGTCAATAGCACCTCAAGACAAAGATTTCTCAGGGTAAGTCCTAGAGTGGCCATAGTTTTTGTCCCAGTCCAAATTTTAATTAGATGCCAAGTATTACTGGTGAAGAATTTACTCCTTGAGTAACATTTTATATTACAATTTAGTTAATTTTCTTGTCATAAGTTCTAATCCTTATTTGCTTTAGTCTTAAATACCTGCAGTCAATCTACTGAATTAATTTTTGTTTTCTGTTTCCTGTTGCAAATTAATAGTAAGATGCAAATAACAAAAGTATTTCTCTATATAACAGTCCCTTTTACATCTGTGTATTCAAGACTTCCTGTTTAATTAAAATATTTGTTCAGAAATAAATGGGAAAAAGGTAAAGGACTGATAATTATTAACCTGCTTTTAGCCACAGTTCATTTAAATGATATATTGAAGATTTTTCTTTTCTAAAAGTAGTAATGACATGACGTGACAGAATGGAAACACTGAAAAGCCATACAATTTAAAAAAACAAGCTCTGTTACTGGCAGGGACTGACTTTGAAATAAGCAACTGGGATGTAACAAAAACCACTGTGGTCCCCTGCTCTAGACCAGGGCTTCTCAAAGTCGGTCCTGGGGGCCCACTGTGGCTTCAGGTTTTTGCTTCAACCAAATTCATAATCAGTGACAACAACTGATAAAACTGAGCTCAATTAACTAGCTGGTATTTTTTCTCTCTCGTATTATACATTAAGAAAGCACAGAGGCATGATTTTTACATTTATAAGACATTAAGAAATATTTCTATTTTTCCTATAGATTTAAATGCGTAACATACTTTTGTTGCTTACATTATATTTTGCCATTTCTCTGTGCAGTTTGCTCCCTTTATTGTATCTTAATGCACAATGACAATTAGAAACGAGCAGGTCAGACACCCAGGCAAACAGCACTGAATCATCAAAGGCTGCAACTACTTTACCATCAGACCCACTAATTAGAAAACGATGGATTAATTAAACCATTAGAACACCCAGAAAAACAGAATGAATATCAAGATTAAAATATTGTTAAAAAGAAAAAATATATTTCCATACAACTGCTTAGTGTATAGATAGATAGATAGATAGATAGATAGATAGATAGATACTTTATTAATCCCAAGGGGAAATTCACATACTCCAGCAGCAGCATACTGATAAAAAAAACAATATTAAAGAGTGATAACAATGCAGGTATAACAGACAATAACTTTGAATAATGTTAACGTTAACCCCCCCGGGTGGAATTGAAGAGTCGCATAGTGTGGGGTTGGGGGGGGGGAACTATCTCCTCAGTCAGTCAGTGGAGCAGGACATTGACAGCAGTCCGTCGCTGAAGCTGCTCCTCTGTCTGGAGATAATATTGTTTAGTGGATGCAGTGGATTCTCCATGATTGACAAGAGCCTGCTCAGCGCCCGTCGCTCTGCCACGGATGTCAAACTGTCCAGCTCTGTGCCTACAATAGAGCCTGCCTTCCTCACCAGTTTGTCCAGGCATGAGGCGTTCTTCCTTATGGTGCCTCCCCAGCACACCACCGCGTAGAAGACGGCACTTGCTACAACCGTCTGATAGAACATCTGCAGCATCTTATTGCAGATGTTGGACGCCAGCCTTCTGAGGAAATATAGTCGCCTCTGTCCTCTCTTGCACAGCGCACAGTTTATAATGAAGGGACTGTGTTAAAAAAATGCTTTAGTTACCTCACATTTTTATGCAATCGTTTTGTTCACCCCACTGAATTAAAGCTGAAAGTCTGCACTTCAACTGCATCTGAGTTGTTTAATTTAAAATTCCAAAACCAAAATTAGAAAAAAGTTGTCTCTGTCCAAATATTTATGGACCTAACTGTACATGTTTAATTATGCCATCCATTCAGGGTTGCGCCCATCCCAGTAAGCATTGTGTACGAGGCAGGAGCAAATCCTGAACGAGTTGCCAGCACATCGCAGGGTGAATACAAGCAAAACATACACTAGCAGGGTCAATGTAGCACAACAAAACCCCACATCCTACATGACTTTGAAAGGAAACTGAAGCACGCTGAGTAAACCCACCAGAAAAACATGCAAAGTCAAGGCAGGGTACACCCGAGACACCCTAGCTGCGAGGCAGCAGTGCAACCTCCACGCCGCCATGCCCCCACATGATTAATACCTGCTTTAATGCATTTCATCATGAAATTTATATCAAGTATTCATCTTAGCATTCTAAATGTTCAGAGAGCAGGAATATCATGAAGTGAATGTATTCTGTTCGGGCAATCACTGCCGGCGCCTCCTCAGTACAAGAGGAAGTCAGTTTAAGAAGCACGTACCAATTTAACATGGCTCGGGGAACACTTAACACAAAGCATTTAATGTGCTATATAACTTATGGCGGGGTTTGAGAAAATCTAGTAAATTAAATATTCATTTTACAATGAAGTTTAGTTTACAATGTTCTACTTTAATGACAAATTACGAGAATAAAGTCAACATGTCGACTTTATTCTCGTCATAAGCGTCGAGATTAAAGTGGAAATGTCGAGAATAAAGTCAACATGTCGTCACACTATTACACAGAACCCAGGTACATTACACAGTATTGAAAACAAATAAAACAAGTACAACTTGGCTTGCAGTATTATCCAGTAGTATAGAAACAATATTCACACATTTGAACATAATGGTCTACACCTACCCTTTAAAACCAAAGTATCTCCAGGCAACGGACATGACTCCTTTTTTTCGGCAAAAGTTCTTTTGTGTCATCATGTTCAACTTTATCGTCAGCTTACAGCTTCAGTTTCGGAATGTTCTCTGTCCATTTTCACCGGGCAATACCTACACTACCACTACCTATTTAGCAGTGTAGCAGTGAAAAAGAGCCCCCGCGCAACATCTCTGTGATTAGCGGTGTAGCAGTGGAAAAAGGTCCCCACTTGAACAGTTTCCCGCTGCGTCACGTTCCGAACGTCATTTAGGCAATTGGAACCGGGGTTGCGGTATAAGAAAAATCCATATCATAACAAAAACAAAAAATGGTTTTCAGTATGAACCGTTATACCGCCCAGCACTAATATATTATATATGTTACATGGTTTACTGTCAAATAATGCAAAGAGTATGCAACACGTGTTTTGCCCTTATTTGGGCTCATCAGGCGTACACACTCCACTGCACCCCTCGCGGGGATCAAACCTTGGACGTCAGAGGCAAAGCCCCTTTATGTTGCGCCACGGCGTGTGGTTCGTTTATTTGACAGCTTGATCTATATATTTTTTACCAAACTTAATTTTCTAATTTCTATATTGTTCCCAAAAACAGAACTTGGGAAATAACAGTTCACTTAATTATGCCAGGAGTCCAATTAAAAAACAGAAGCTGGTTGGAACAAAAACTTGCAGCCAGGACCGACTTTGAGAACCCCTGCTCTAGACTATAAATTCCAGTACCCCTGAGCTTGCGCTTAGTGAAGAATGCGATTACAAGAGTAACTTGACTAGTCGTACAAAAACACTTCTCAGTCCAAGTGTCTTCACTGTTAAAAGATTTAGTGAAATTCAATGCAAACAGTTCACATAAAAAATGAAGAAAGCTGATAATACACATACACACAAAGATAAAAGTTATTGTCTATGATGTTCTGTTTTTTTCTGTTCTAAGGCTTCAATGTCTAGGTTACATCTCTTAAAAGTTCTGATATGCTATCACACACAGTAACATTAACATAATGGTCAGAAAATTATGTGCCTTTCTGTCTAATAGTTCATGTTTCTTTCTGGTTGTCTATCTACAATCTGTAAGCATTCTATTGTCTAAATATAGAAATACTGCAGGGCTTTAAGGTCATTCCATTAACGTGTTAGCTTATAGATAGATAGATAGATAGATAGATAGATAGATAGATAGATAGATAGATAGATAGATAGATAGATAGATACTTTATTAATCCCAAGGGGAAATTCACATTCTTACAAAAAACAATATTAAATTAAAGATTGATAATAATGCAGGTAAAAACAGACAATAACTTTATATAATGTTAAAGTTTACTCCCCACTGGGTGGAACTGAAGAGTCGCATAGTTTGGGGGAGGAACGATCTTCTCAGTCTGTCGCTGAAGCTGCTCCTCTGTCTAGAGATGACACTGTTTAGTGGATGCAGTGGATTTTCAATAATTGATAGGAGCCTGCTTAGCGCCCGTCGCTCTGCCACGGATGTCGAACTGTCCAGCTCCATGCCAACAATAGAGCCTGCCTTCCTCACCAGTTTGTCCAGGCGTGAGGCGTCTTTCTTCTTAATGCTGCCTCCCCAGCACACCACTGCGTAGAAGAGGGCGCTCGCCACAACCGTCTGATAGAACATCTACAGTATCTTATTGTAAATGTTGAAGGATGCCAGCCTTCTAAGGAAGTATAACCGGCTCTGTCCTTTCTTACATAGAGCATCAGTATTGGCAGTCCAGTCTAATTTATCATCCAGCTGCACTCCCAGGTATTTATAGGTCTGCACCATCTGCACACAGTCACCTCTGATGATCACGGGGTCTGGGCCTCCTAAAATCCACCACCAGTTCCTTGGTTTTGCTGGTGTTCAGGTGTAGATGGTTTGAGTCGCACCATTTAACAAAGTCATTGATTAGGTCCCTATACTCCTCCTCCTGCCCACTCCTGATGCAGCCCACGATAGCAGTGTCATCAGCGAACTTTTGCATGTAGCAGGACTCCGAGTTGTGTTGGAAGTCCGATGTATATAGGCTGAACAGGACCGGAGAAAGTACAGTCCCTTGTGGCTCTCCTGTGTTGCTGACCACAATGTCGGACCTGCAGTTCCCAAGACGCACATACTGAGGTCTGTCTTTAAGATAGTCCACGATCCATGCCAGCAGGTATGAATCTACTCCCATCTCTGTCAGCTTGTCCCTAAGGAGCAGAGGTTGGATTGTGTTGAAGGCGTTAGAGAAGTCTAGAAACATAATTCTTACAGCACCACTGCCTCTGTCCAAGTGAGAGAGGGATCGGTGTAGCATATAGATGATGGCATCCTCCGCTCCCACCTTCTCCTGATATGCAAACTGCAGAGGGTCAAGGGCGTGTTGAACCTGTGGTCTCAGGTTGTGAAGCAACAGCCTCTCCATGGTCTTCATCACATGTGATGTCAGAGCAACAGGCCGGAAGTCATTCAGCTCACTAGGACGTGATGCCTTTGGGACTGGGGTGATACAAGATGTTTTCCAAAGCCTCGGGACTCTCCCCTGTTCCAGGCTCAGCTGTAGAGGACCCCCCAGCTCCAATGCACAGGCCTTCAGCAGTCGTGGCGATACTCCATCTGGACCCGCTGCTTTGCTGGCACGAAGTCTCCTCAGCTCTCTGCTCACTTGCGCTGTTGTAATTGTGGGTGGGGATGTCTCTCCTATGCTGGTATTAGCAGAAGGATGTGTGGAGGGTGCAGTACTCCGAGGTGAGAGTGAGAGTGGGTTAGGGTGGTCAAACCTGTTAAAGAAGTTGTTCATTTGGTTTGCTCTCTTCACGTCTCTCTCGATGGTGGTACCCCGTTTCGAGCTGCAGCCAGTGATGATCTTCATCCCATCCCACACTTCCTTTATGCTGTTATTCTGCAACTTCTGCTCCAGCTTTCTCCTGTACTGCTCCTTTGCCGCCCTGAGCTGGACTCGGAGTTCCTTCTGCACGCGCTTGAGCTCATGCTGATCACCGTCTTTAAAAGCCCTTTTCTTCTGGTTCAAAAGGCCCTTGATGTCACTTGTAATCCATGGCTTGTTGTTAGCATAGCAGCGTACAGTTCTTACTGTAACTACAATGTACATACAGAAGTTGATGTAGTCAGTAGTGCAGTCAACAACCTCCTCAATGTTCTCACTATGTGATCCCTGCAGGATATCCCAGTCTGTAGTTCCAAATCATTCTCTCAGAGCCTTCTCTGCCTCCAGGGTCCACTTCCTGAATGATCGTGTGGTTGCAGGTAGGACCCTCACTTTTGGTTTGTAGTGAGGCTGAAGCAGAACCAGGTTATGATCTGCTTTCCCAAGCGCCGGCAGCGGGGTGGCGCTGTATGCGTCTTTAACGTTTGCATACAGTAAATCAATAGTCTTATTTCCCCGGGTGTTACAGTCCACATACTGGGAGAAGGCAGGTAATGTTTTGTCCAGCGTTGCATGGTTAAAGTCTCCAGCGATTAGCACAAGCGCCTCAGGGTGCTGCGTTTGTAACTTAGCAACAGCAGAATGGATGATGTCACTTGCTGTCTCCACGTCCGCTAGAGGAGGGATATACACGATGACAACAATGACATGTCCAAACTCTCTGGGCAAGTAATAGGGACGCAAACTTACGGCCAACAGTTTGATGTCCCTGCAGCAAGTGGAGACTTTGACGTTAACATGTCCAGAGTTAGTGGGATAAACAGAATTTTCCATTATTTATGTGAAACCTACATTCTATTATAATTAAGCAAAAATAAATGTAAATTTTCCATTAGCTTAAAAGATCTGGCTCTTCTGAGCAGAACTATTATATATTCTAATTTCACATTATCATTATTAGCTTGTTTACAACATTCACTCAAGTACAATATTTCTTTCATCGTTTTTCACCAGTTGTAATGTAGTCCTCTTTTAACCCTTTGCAGTCGTATTTAATTTTCAACGTCACGCTACATTAGCTGTAATTAATTATTGAAAAAACGCCAATAATTACAGCAGTTATTTTTTTCAAGCACGTAGGAATAACACAGGCCACTTTTCTTGACCAGGCGACTGTGCAAATCGGTCAGAAACTTGCAGGGCCACCAGTGGTGGCCTGACGACCTATAGCGCACTTTTTACTAAGGCCAGTTTTCTGGCCTAACGACCGCAAAGGGTTAAAGTTCACAGATGTGAATGTATATGGAAAACAGTGCTTGAAGTATTAGTACCCTATGTGTTACCCTGATGTACTGTATTAATGCGAAGAGCAAGAAGCAGAGAGCAGTAGCATCACAACATAATTTCTGTGGATTCCCCATTAAAAATTCAAGTGCCACTACCTAAGACCAATGTTGGGTATTTTGGATGGAGGGTTGGGTCTTCGTTGGAGTTTGCAGCACCATGATCAGAAAGTTGGTCTCCCTTGTAGTTGTTAGGAGTACCACTTAGGGCTGGAGGTCAACAGAGTAGAATAAATATCCAAAATGAGAGCCAGTATGCATCTAAGGCCAGGGATATATTTAACACTACACAACACATGAGCTTGAGGACACTGTTGCTATGCAAGCTGTCTATACATGCCCTTGTACTTTAGGTAAATCTGGAGGATTCCACCAGGTGGCACTGCAAGACATCATCACGGTGACAAAACAATGTCCGGATTCGCGGTGTTGTGAGTTGAGGGACAAAGACGTTAAAAATTCTTTGTAAGGTGCAATTAAAAAAAATATGTACCATCCTGCCAAATTTTAGCTTTTTAACTAAATGGGAAATGATGTTACGTTGAAGAGTGAGTGAATAAGCAAGCCAACTTTGCATTTTACAGATTTATATATATAATAAAAATTTATATACATCTACCTACAGTATGTATACATTTAATCTTTTTGCTATCTTTCAAATATAATTGTTCATATTATGTTTGTTCTGTGTTTGGCTTCTTTGTGTTATTTGTTTAATATTGTGTTGTTAATAATTTTGCAGTGCTGTAGGATGTTAATATTTATATGTATTCATTTTTCTGCTTTTCTACCCTGTCCCCTTCTATTAAGCCCAAGGGTGCAAGGCCAACTAAACATGCAGCTGGTGGACTGCCCCCAGCAGTATATATAGAGAAACTGCAGTTAGCATGGCTCCATTAGCATTATATTTGGTTTGTGTTTTAGTTAATGATAACTTCCGATTTTGGACTCCTATGATTAAGGTGTTGTTTCTTGGTTTGTACCTTGGATTGGTTTGCTTTTCGGTTCACCTTTTTGACAATACCTTTCTTGTTGTTTTTCCTTCTGCTCCTGCCTGTACAGTATTCTCTTAAATTCCTTTGAATCCCTTTTCCATAAATACTATTAAAGTAACTCATTTTCTTAATCAGAAACCCAATCCACTGATAGACCTCCATAAACATAGGTCATAGTGCTCTTTGCTAATTGACAATGCAATCAAATAAAGCACTAAATGCCTAAAAAACCGAAATCTTAGTGATTGGCAATAATGGATACAATGAGGCTATTAGAAATAAACTGGATGCATTAGGATTAAAAGTCAAATCGGAGGTAAAAAGCTTAGGGGTAACCGTTGATTGTAATCTGAATTTTAAATCGCATATTAATAAAATCACTAGGACAGCATTTTTTCACCTAAGGAACATAGCAAAAGTTAGACCTCTTATATCATCGAAAGATGCAGAGAAATTAGTTCATGCGTTTGTTTTCAGTCGGCTAGATTACTGTAATGCACTCCTCTCAGGACTCCCCAAAAAAGACATCAATCGTTTGCAGTTAGTGCAGAATGCAGCTGCTAGAATCCTAACTAGGAAAAGAAAATCCGAACACATTTCTCCAGTTTTGATGTCACTACACTGGTTACCTGTGTCATTCAGAATTGACTTTAAAATTCTGCTTATGGTTTATAAAGCCTTAAATAATCTCACCCCGTCTTATATATCGGAATGTCTGACACCTTATATTCCAAATCGCAACCTCAGATCCTCAACTGAGTGTCTCCTTAGAATTCCAAGAGCAAAACTTAAAAGAAGTGGTGAGGCGGCCTTCTGCTATTATACACCTAAAATCTGGAATAGCCTGCCAGTAGGAATTCGCCAGGCTAATACAGTGGAGCACTTTAAAAAACTACTGAAAACACATTACTTTAACATGGCCTTCTCATAACTTCACTGTAATTTAACCCTGACACTCTGTATATCCAATTCATTATAATAACTATTCATTCAAAATCTGTACTAACCCCTACTCTCTCTTCTGTTTCCTTTTCCGGTGTCCTGTTGGTGGTGGCTTGTGCCACCACCATCTACCCAAAGCACCATGATGTTCCAACAATGATGGATGGATTAAAAGCCAGAAGTCTGTATAACCATCAGCATCAAGTGACTCCGTGAGAACCCTAACTACAAAGAGGACTATTTCATTTATGTTAGGTAGAATGCCCAGAGGGGACTGGGCGGTCTCGTGGCCTGGAACCCCTACAGATTTTATTTTTTTCTCCAGCTTTCTGGAGTTTTTTTTTGTTTTTTCTGTCCACCCTGGCCATCGGACCTTACTCCTTATTATGTTAACTAAGGTTGTCTTATTTTAATTTCTTTTTTGTCTTTTATTCTTCTTTTCTTCATTATGTAAAGCACTTTGAGCTACTTTTTGTATGAAAATGTGCTATATAAATAAATGTTGTTGTTGTTGTTGTAAAAGTAAAAGTGAGGCTACAATGAAAAACTTCACACACACACGTACACACACACATACACACACAACCTTCCTTCTAATAACACAATATGCCCCCCTTGGTGTAGGTATTGTTGCAAAATTCTGTCACGGCAGGCTCCAGATTCTTTTTAATTCATTTTCAGATCACAAGTTTTGGATGGCATATCAATTAATAAAACTGACAAATTGGCACCATGGTGGCACTGTGGTGCTTGCATCACTCTACTGAGTGACAAATAAGTACAAAATACAAAGTAAACCAAAGTAGAACCTTATTTAGTAGCTTAGATTTGAGACCGATTACTTATTGCTATGTAAAACATTATAAGACGACTCATTTACCAGGAAAAGATAAAGGTGTGAATGCAGTTGCCAGTACAGTATCATCTACTTTCTGTTTCCTGGTGTATATAATATGCAGCAAGATCAAGAATTATTGTCACATTTGACAACAATGAATAAAATTATTATAAAATGACATATACAGTGGGGCAAAAAAGTATTTAGTCAGCCACCAATTGTGCAAGTTCTCCCGCTTAAAAAGATGAGAGAGGCCTGTAATTTTCATCATAGGTATACCTCAACTATGAGAGACAAAATGAGAAAAAAAAATCCAGAAAATCACATCGTCTGATTTTTAAAGAATTTATTTGCAAATTATGGTGGAAAATAAGTATTTGGTCACCTACAAACGAGCAAGATTTCTGGCTCTCACAGACCTGTAACTTCTTCTGTAAGAGGCCCCTCTGTCCTCCACTCGTTACCTGTATTAATGGCACCTGTTTGAACTCGTTATCAATATAAAAGACACCTGTCCACAACCTCAAACAGTCACACTCCTAACTCCACTATGGCCAAGACCAAAGAGCTGTCAAAGGACACCAGAAACAAAATTGTAGACCTGCACCAGGCTGGGAAGACTGAATCTGCAATAGGTAAGCAGCTTGGTGTGAAGAAATCAACTGTGGGAGCAATTATTAGAAAATGGAAGACATACAAGACCACTGATAATCTCCCTCGATCTGGGGCTCCACGCGAGATCTCATCCCGTGGGGTCAAAATGATCACAAGAACGGTGAGCAAAAATCCCAGAACCACACGGGGGACCTAGTGAATGACCTGCAGAGAGCTGGGACCAAAGTAACAAAGGCTACCATCAGTAACACACTACGCTGCCAGGGACTCAAATCCTGCAGTGCCAGACGTGTCCCCCTGCTTAAGCCAGTACATGTGCCGGCCCGTCTGAAGTTTGCTAGAGAGCATTTGGATGATCCAGAAGAGGATTGGGAGAATGTCATATGGTCAGATGAAAAAAAACTCTACTTGTCGTGTTTGGAGGAGAAAGAATGCTGAGTTGCATCCAAAGAACACCATACCTACTGTAAAGCATGGGGGTGGAAACATCATGCTTTGGGGCTGTTTTTCTGCAAAGGGACCAGGACGACTGATCCGTGTAAAGGAAAGAATGAATGGGGCCATGTATCGTCAGATTTTGAGTGAAAACCTCCTTCCATCAGCAAGGGCATTGAAGATGAAACGTGGCTGGGTCTTTCAGCATGACAATGATCCCATTTATTCCTTACAATTCTTTTATTTCTTTACCATTCTTCTTAAGATACTGTACGCCTGGTAGGCTTGTAAACAAACTCACCTTTTGCTGATACAGGACACGTTTTCAGACACCAACATGTAACACAACACTGCCATGTTCCATGAGGGGCATACATGCAAGACTTTTCATGTACTGGCATGGGTTCAACTATAAACACCAGTGGTAACATCCTCAGAATTAAGACTTGTACATGATCTGAATTTGGATCTCACTTACAGGTTAAAATATAGGCTCTGTAATTCTCTTACCTAAATAAAGAGTGAAGCGGTTGTTTCTTTCACAGAATATATGCACATGAGTGGGTGCTATGATCGACTGGCTTCCCACCCTGGCTTGGTTCCTGCCTTGTGTGTGATCCTGCAAAATAGGCTCTGTCCTCTCACAACCCTGAGCTGGGTTAAATGCAGTGGAGAAGGATATATGTTAAGGATATAATATATGTGGGCGGCACGGTGGCACAGTGGGTAGCGCTGCTGCCTCGCAGTTGGGAGACCTGGGTTCGCTTCCCGGGTCCTCCCTGCGTGGAGTTTGCATGTTCTCCCCGTGTCTGCGTGGGTTTCCTCCGGGCGCTCCGGTTTCCTCCCACAGTCCAAAGACATGCAGGTTAGGTGGATTGGCGATTCTAAATTGGCCCTACTGTGTGCTTGGTGTGTGGGTGTGTTTGTGTGTGTCCTGTGGTGGGTTGGCACCCTGCCCGGGATTGGTTCCCTGCCTTGTGCCCTGTGTTGGCTGGGATTGGCTCCAGCAGACCCCCGTGACCCTGTGTTCGGATTCAGCGGGTTGGAAAATGGATGGATGGATATAATATATGTACAACTATTCTGTTTACCAGAGTAATAATAATAATAATAAAACGATAAAGCAGAGAAGAAAACCTATTGTCATTCTGTCATACAAGGAAAAGCAAAGAACAAAGAAACCAACAATGACGTTAAAAGTAACATTAACAAAAGAAATCACTATTTATTAATCCAAATAAACATTTTATTGGTACTCAGATCTGTAAAAGTGCTTTATCCTCTATTACTGCCTGTTGTACAGAATATTTACAAAAATTAAAAACATATTCCAACAAAAGCTGTTCATTTTTGTCAACTGTGCAAATACCTGAACAGCAGCAATTGAGCAAATATGACTCAATGGATCAACATCTAAAAAAAATTGCAGTTATTTAGTCAAGAGCCACACTTCAAAAATAATTTCAAAGTGTTATTAAATATATATAAATTATATATAAAAATTAACCAGACATATAGGTAATTTCCATAATCATAATTTTTAAAAGAGCAAGCTGCTGGAAAGATCTTTTCTTACTTTAAATAAAACTTTTAAAAACAGATGAAAATAAAGAATCCTTTTGCTCCATTGTACTATTAATGGTAAACACTGAAATAATATTGCCATTAAAAATAGATCAAACAAACAGCACAAAGCAATTTCTAAGTTCATCTTTGCATGCACATTATATAATAAAGTCCTGTAGATAACGTTCATAATTTTTCAAGATTTTAAAATCTCTGGTGATTTCAGTTTTTACTTGCAACATTAAATTCTGCAGAACAATGGATGGAAGCCCATATCTGAAAAATTGCAATCCATGTAATCCATTATTTGTGATTGCCCACTGATACTTCAGAAAATGTCTGAATAAACCACCTGAGATCTGGTACTTAAAAATACTTAGAAAGAAAAGTAAGAAAAAAAAAATTTAAGCCACAAAATACATGAAACAAATCTTAAAATAAGGACTCCACCACATAAAAGGAATAAGATAGAAAACGTACCTCTAAACTGAAACAATGACAATAGTGATGTCAATCGAGACTAACAAAAACAATCTTTTGCAAGGCTTCCGCAATGCAATCAGCTCAATTCTCCTCAGGCAGGATTACAAAGTAGAAATCAAAAAACCTTTCTGGAAAATATGAATGTGTGTATTTCCCACTCAACAGATCTAAATGTAAGAGTCCTACAGTCTTTAATCAATGGAATGAACTCAGGAGATAGGCTGCTGCTTACCATTCATGTAAAGTAGCATATCAATTAATACTGAGATGCAAAAATGGACAAGATATCTATCGACTTTTAAGGACATTTTTCATACTGAAGAAATCCTGGCAATTTTATAATGAAACAAAAATAGTAAATGTATATGACATTCTTCCATGTCCAGCATCCTGATTAATAAAAAGGTACATTTAAGATATCTAAAACAAATATTGGTGAGACTTCTTATAATTAAAACAAAAAAAATATCCTAATTCTGTTTAATACAGTCCTTTTCAAAGGTGTTGCACAAAGTTAGCCATTTCCAATATCCCTGCAGGCTGAACTGATGGCTATTGCTCAGTCACTTTTGCTGCATCAAAGTTAACAGCCAGTTTCCTTGGTTTCCGTCTACCTGAAGATGAGGGTGTAGTATGACTGCGAGTCTGTCGTGGTGTAAATGGGGCTTTACTATCTTTGAGGTCCTGATTGTCTATAGATGCCTGAGGGGTGGCTGTAGGGACTGAAGGAGTGCATACAGTTTGCACAACAGAGTTCAAAACTTCAAATTTATCTGCGTGTTCAGTCCTCTGAGTTTTGACATATTCAGAGGCAGCACTTTCCTTGGTTTCATAATTCTTTTTGTTTGAGACTCTCTTCTTTGTGACCTGAAAAAGCAAAAACATTTTGAAATAACACACTATGGTGACTTATAGTCAACCAAAACCTTTCTGCAGCTGATAATACTGGGTGTTTACAAGCAATATCTCAACCCGTTTTTCTTCCTTCAGAAATGTTCTTCAATTTCTTGAAGCACTCAGTGTACAGTGGGTACGGAAAGTATTCAGACCCCCTTCAATTTTTCACTCTTTGTCATATTGCAGCCATTTGCTACAATCATTTAAATTAATTTTTTCCCTCATTAATGTACACACAGCACCCCATATTGACAGACAAAAAAAAAATAATTTTTGAAATTGTTGCAGATTTATTAAAAAAGAAAAACTGAAATATCACATGGTCCTAAGTATTCAGACCCTTTGCTCAGTATTTAGTAGAAGCACCCTTTTGAGCTAATACAGCCATGAGTCTTCTTGGGAAAGATGCAACAAGTTTTTCACACCTGGATTTGGGGATCCTCTGCCGTTCCTCCTTGCAGATCCTCTCTAGTTCTGTCAGGTTGGATGGTAAACGTTGGTGGACAGCCATTTTTAGGTCTCTCCAGAGATGCTCAATTGGGTTTAAGTCTGGGCACTGGCTGGGCCATTCAAGAACAGTCACAGAGTTGTTGTGAAGCCACTTCTTCGTTATTTTAGCTGTGTGCTTAGGGTCATTGTCTTGTTGGAAGGTAAACCTTCGGCCCAGTCTGAGGTCCTTAGCACTCTGGAGAAGGTTTTTGTCCAGGATATCCCTGTACTTGGCCGCATTCATCTTTCCCTCGATTGCAACCAGTCGTCCTGTCCCTGCAGCTGAAAAACACCCCCACAGCATGATGCTGCCACCACCATGCTTCACTGTGGGGACTGTATTGGACAAGTGATGAGCAGTGCCTGGTTGTCTCCACACATACCGCTTAGAATTAAGGCCAACTCCCACACGGAGTTTGCTAAAAGACACCTGAAGGACTCTGAGATGGTGAGAAATAAGATTATCTGGTCTGATGAGACCAAGATAGAACTTTTTGGCCTTAATTCTAAGCGGTATGTGTCTCAGAGTCCTTCAGGTGTCTTTTAGCAAACTCCATGCGGGCTGTCATGTGTCTTGCACTGAGGTATGTGTGGAGACAACCAGGCACTGCTCATCACTTGTCCAATACAGTCCCCACAGTGAAGCATGGCGGTGGCAGCATCATGCTGTGGGGGTGTTTTTCAGCTGCAGGGACAGGACGACTGGTTGCAATCGAGGAAAAGATGAATGCGGCCAAGTACAGGGATATCCTGGACAAAAACCTTCTCCAGAGTGCTAAGGACCTCAGACTGGGCCGAAGGTTTACCTTCCAACAAGACAATGACCCTAAGCACACAGCTAAAATAACGAAGAAGTGGCTTCACAACAACTCTGTGACTGTTCTTGAATGGCCCAGCCAGTGCCCTGACTTAAACCCAATTGAGCATCTCTGGAGAGACCTAAAAATGGCTGTCCACCAACGTTTACCATCCAACCTGACAGAACTGGAGAGGATCTGCAAGGAGGAATGGCAGAGGATCCCCAAAATCAAGGTGTGAAAAACTTGTTGCATCTTTCCCAAGAAGACTCATGGCTGTATTACCTCAAAAGGGTGGTTCTACTAAATACTGAGCAAAGGGTCTGAATACTTAGGACCATGTGATATTTCAGTTTTTCTTTTTTAATAAATCTGCAACAATTTCAAAAATTCTTTTTTTTGTCTGTCAATATGGGGTGCTGTGTGTACATTAATGAGGGAAAAAATTAATTTAAATGATTTTAGCAAATGGCTGCAATATGACAAAGAGTGAAAAATTGAAGGGGGTCTGAATACTTTCTGTACCCACTGTATATTCCTTTCTGCTTATGGCAATTAATTCTAATGTAATATTCACCTTTGTTAATATTGGACATTATCAGATACAGAACAATATTTTGTGTTGTTTTTGTAACTTTTTCTCCAGATAATATGTTTTCTATGCGTGTAAGCACAAGCTGTTATTTTTATAAGCTTCCTCTCACTCTTCTTTTCTTATAATAATACCGTGGATTACAACATTTTCTAAAATGATGATATAAAACAGGTCGAATGCTAACAAAAATCACAGTACATTTAGGACAATTCATAAAAGGTAAAGAAACTTAAAATAAATACAAATTGTTAATCAACTAAACATATCCTATTAACATTCAAATAAGTAAGTGTTAACAGAAACAGCAGACAAGTTTCAAGACACTGATACATAAACAATGTTCAGCTCCCTTGTTTAACCCTCAGATTCAGTATTAAAAAAAGAGGATGTAATCAAACATTTGTTAGAAGTATTTTTATAAATATAAATTGATATAAACAGGAACACACTTTGCTGCATACATACAAAACATATTTACGTATAAAAGATAGAAGGTACTTAAGCTGACCTGCAGAGGTACAAATTGGTTGTGAGTTCCAACGGGAATAGCTTGAGTTGGCAGCCTGTTCCCTGAAAATGGGCCTTTATAAAATGGTGGTCCTTGGATTTGAATTGGGGCACCCCAGCAAATTGGGCCAAAGGCATGGGGATTAGGATGCATCATTAGATTTCCTAAAATATGAAAAGAAGAATTGACATTATAGAGTACAGTTATCTGTATTTGATGAACATAAGAAATACTTTGTTACAGGCACCTTTCTGCATTTAAAATGTCACTACCCATTGTAGTCTCAGAGTGTTAAGTTTCAGTATGAAAATCATTCAATCTTGCACCACCTTGTCTCCCTCATATTACCCTCTACCAAACTGTGATGCTCATTTGATTTTAAAAATGAAATCCAACCTTTGTAAATTGTTTATGTAATTCCTGACACTTAAGCTCCACTTTTAAAGTTATACCTTTTTTAATTTGTATGTTTCTGTACTACCTCTGAATTAAACTTTTTATGCATTGTTGTAATACTACTTAAAATGTAAAGCCCATTTTAGTCTAGAGCTCAGATTTGATTTTTAACCTGTTAGACTGTATAAAAATGTGGGTCAGATGCATAATTTCACACTCTAAAAGATGCAAGATTGCTGTAAATATGTCACTTTGGTCTTACTTGGAATAGGTTACCATATTTTGTTTGTTTAACGGCCATGTCAAGTGCAACAGAATATTGAGACACTGACTACAGTGCTCAATAGTCCGCTTGATCAAATGTTCATGAATAACAAGCATTATTAACTCATTTTAATGCATTAACCCCCACAACCAGTCCATGATGAAGAATCTAATGGATTAATCTAATCAAATCATCAGCATTATATTTTATAGTCTTTTTTAAGTATAAATGGAACTTTGTTATAATCTTCTGAATCATTAATCATTTTTATTCCTACATCACCAGAGAACAATATATGTCTCTGAAAAAGTACAAAGATGAGCAGCTTGCTTACTTTAAGATATATAAGAGTGAGTATAGTGATAAAGAAAAAAGACATTAAAAAATGATGGCTGGTTGAGGCTTAGTTAGATTAAGGGTAGCAGAGACCTTCCTTTTGTTTATAATGGGAAATTCCAAAAGGACATACATTACAACAAGACAACAGGTTATCATTCCTATCCAAAGTGCTGATAGAATAAAGCAACTAAAACTAGTCTGGCAACTAAACATACCGCAGACAAATGCAAAGGCAACAATTACGGTTAATGGTCCATGCATTCTGTGGTTACTTGGGGCTTCCGATAACAGCTCAGTTTTAGCATGATTATGAAACTGTTTGTACAAATACCTTTTTCTGATTACATCAAGCCATGTTTACTCTAAAGCCCAACTTTAAAAAATGATATATTTATACTACTCCAATGGATTTAAGAATATCTTCGGAATTAAGTATTTTTTTCACTTGATATTTTAATATTAGTTTAATCTATTGAAAAACATGCTCTTGTTTTAACTCTGTGCTTAATTTGGAGAAAGACATTATCATATCCTTCAATATAATCCTATCATGCACCTGAAAACTTGCATCAATAATTTTAATATATTTTTATCATAGCACTGTTAATTGTATTTGTACGTATCAAAGAATGACACTTTACAGTAATTGATTTCTCATTCACAGTGTAAACGTGTTAGGCACCCTAGCTTATTTAAATGCATTTTGTCTTAGGCTTAGTGAACATCTAATCACACAGTGGATGCAGCGTTTATTGTGGTGGGGGACTTAAACAATGCTAACCTCAGACAAGTCATGCCGAACTTTTACCAGCACTTCAAATGCCCAAGCAGAGGGTGAAACACACCGAATCACTGTTACACTCAGTTTAAGTCAGGCTACAAAGCACTTTCAACAACTGGTGTTTGGCAGGTCAGACCACACCACTATTTTCCTCCTCCCCGAGAATGAACAGCGCATCAAGAGAGGGGGGCCAGTAACAACAGAGATTAAATGCTGGTCCGCCCAATCAGAAACCATGCTACACAATACACTTGATGACGCAGACTGGGACGTGTTCCGGTTGAGCTCCGACGACGTCAATGAGTTTACAGATGAAGCTGTCAGCTTTGTGCTATGCTACAAAAAATATTTGTCATCCACTGGCAAAAGGCGACTTAAATGCTTTAGAATTTAAATCTATTAATGCAATTCTTAAAATAAAATGGATCAAGAACTATCTAAAAATCAAGGATAATATGTGGTATATAATTCCTAATCTTATATTTCAAAAGGCATTAAATTTCTACTTAAACGCAATTTTAATGTTGGGAAAATTCCTTTGAAACTTACTAGTTTCCTTAAACAGATTCTACTTACATGGTCACTTATGTATAAGCATCATTTTTCCTCCCACAGAAATACCATTGGAACAATAGTTATTAAAAATAGAAATAAAAATTTGTTTTTTGAAAATTGGGTTAAAAATGATAATTTTAGTTAAACAAATATTAAATGATAATGATGATTTGTATAATTATAAGGAGTTTATCATTAAATATAACACATTAATCCTGATGAATATCACACTGTAATAAAGGTTATTCCTAGAGAAATGTGGACTCTTAAAGAGGCTATAATAAAACTGCAGTAGAAATGTTTAAGAAATTTGCGGCTAGTATTAAACTACAGGGAAAAGATATTTTGAGTAATACTTGTAATCATTTTTTTATGATCTTTATTGCAAGATGAACACACACTTCCTATTACAATACACTGGAATTCTTTATTTAGAAAAAATATTGAAGATACCCAATTAAATACTGTATAACTAATAAAGTTAAAGACATCACATACAAAATAAGTCACTGAATATATCCTGTAAAGACTTTAGTTGTCCACCGATTTAAAATTAATATCGATGATAAATGCACTTTTTTAACAGTATTCCTTAAACTATTCAGCATTTGTTCTGGTTATCTCCTGTTGTAAAAGAAATACTGGATAGAGTTACAGTCTTATATTATCTATCTATCTATCTATCTATCTAAAAAAGAAACTAATGTGGATATTATTTTTCATAAAATAGATATGTTAAACTACAACCCTACTATAAACAACACAAAAATGTCATATGTAATTATTATAATAATTATACTTGCACGCTATTATATACACAAAATGAAGTGTTTTGGAATAAATCCTACATTTGAACATTTTATAATGGATGTTGGGGTATATCTACAAACTATTTCAAATTGTAAAAATATGAAAGCAATATGGACTTTATCCCCATTCAAATCACTTAAACTTTTTCATAATCTGCATCTAATGTATTTCTAGTCCGGACCCCTGGCAATATTGTATATGAAGTTGGCTTGTGATATGTACTCTTGCTTGTATTTTATTTGTATTGTTCTTATTAATAATTAATAAAAAAATAAAAGCTTTCTGCTATGCTAGCAGAGTCCATCATTCCAACAATCCGGTGCTTCCCCAATCAGAAGCTGTGGATGGACAAAACCATTCAGGATGCAGTGAACGTGTGCACCACAGTTTACAACGTGGGATTGCGACTGGAGACTATAATGAATACAAGGCAGCCTGCTACTGGAGTCCTGGGGGACAGCAGATGAATGTGGAATGTTGACTACACACCATTACAGACTTTTGAGATAAACCCACTGCGTATACTGACTCTTCTTTGGCTGATGATCTGAACACTTTCTATGCACAATGTGATATTAACAGAGCTAGCATTAACTTGCCAGTTATTGAGGGTCATAGGGCTAGCACTAGGAACACTTAGTACAGCAAATTTGCAATCTCTGTTTCAGAGTGTGATGTCCTTCATGCTCTGAGGTATGTGAACTACCAGAAAGCACTAGGTCCAGATGGAACCTCCAGGCACATTTTTATATCATATGCCGATCAGCTAGCTGGAATGTTTACATCCATCCTTAATGACTCTTTAGCCCAGTCTGTGGTTCCTACACGTTTTTAAAAAATCTGCTATTCTAACCATATTAAAGAATAACAAACTCAAAACATGCCTATGTGCTTTAATGGTTACTGCACGCTATGTGACTGGGTGCTGAATTTTCTAACAGGCAGACCTCAGGTGGTGAGAGCAGACAATTGCTTCTCCAATTCTATCATTGTCAACACAGGAGTTCCACAAGACTGTGTATTGAGCCCTCCGCTGTACTCCCTTCACACATACGATTGTGTGGCCAAGCACAGCTCCAGTACCACTGTTAAGTTTGCTGATGACAAAGTATTCTTAAGCCTCATTTCCAACAATGATGAAGAGGCCTATCTGGATGAGGTAGAGAACTTGGTAGTATGGTGCCAAGCTCATAACCTCTTACAGAATGTCAGCAAGACCAAGGAGCTAATGGTGGACTTAAGGCAGAAGCAGCAGCAGATCTATGGCCCCATCAGCATAAATTGAATTCCTGTTGAAAAGGTGAGCAGCTTATCACCGAATACATGACATGGACCCAGCACACAGGTCAGGTCAGGTCAGGTCAGGTCAGGAAGGCAAGACAGTGCCTTTATCACCTGTGGTGGCTGAGGAAATTTAAAATTTCCTCAATTATTTTGAAAACTTTTTACACCAGTGGCATAGAGAGCATCTGAACAAAGAAGCTGCACATCATGGTTTGGGAAATGCTCAATCCAAGTTCACAAAGCCCTGCACCTAAGGTCAGCACTGCCTACTCTGCAGGATATCTGCACCAAGCACTGCAGAACCAGGGCATTTAAAATAACTATGGACTCTGCTCACCCCAGCACAGACTGTTCAGCCTGCTCAACTCAGACAAGCAGCTACGCAGCCTAATGGTAAAGACCAAAAGATTCAAGAGGAGCATTTATCCTCAGGCTATGAGAATCCTGAACATTTGAACCTAAAACTCTCAGCTTACTGCACAGCCACTTTATACTTTTTACTGTTTCTGATTTCAGATTTTAACTTCATTTTAATCTAGTTTAACTTAATTTAAATGAATTTAGTTAATATTAGTTCATTTTGTTAATTTTATTACCTTTGTCTTAATTTTATTATTTATTCTATTGTGTGTTTGCTTTTGTTTTGCACAATCTTGCAATAGGCCTGCATTTTCATTTCACTGCACGTTTTACATGTGTGCGAGACGAATAAAACTCTTGAATCATATATTTTGGGAGGAAACTAAAATATAAGTTTAGTCATGTGTGTGTTCGCCCTGCGATGGACTGATGCCCTGTCCAGCTGTTGTTTCTGCTTTGTATCCTATGATTCCTGGTATAGGCTCCAACTGCCCTGCAAATCTGCCCTAGATAAGCGGGTTAGGAAGATGAATGGATGTATGTTTATTTTTTTATTTTCTGCATTAGTGTATCAATAGAAAACAAACGTTCTAATTTTCAAACACTCATTTTCCAAGTAATTAAACATTACAGATCAATTTTAGTAATTTGTTAAAGAAAGCAACATATTAGATAACTCACCACTTTTTGGATTAAAACTTGATTACTCTAAGTATACGGCTCAGTGTATTATTGAACAAAGATAACAAACAGATGGTCGTGATCACTGAGTTGACTTAACTAAATTGTTTAACTGAGACAGAAGTGGGTATAGCAGGAATTGGGTGAAGGGCAACCAAACTAAAAGAAAAAGGTGTGAAAGATGCGTCAGTTTAACCTTTGTATCATCAATTCTTACGTCAGAGAAAAAATAAGAATTGCAACATGACACAAGATGGTCATTCTGAACCAGCAAAGTCTCTCCCATGCGGAAATTAAGCAGCAGAAAGGAATTTGTAGATGTGTCATCCAAACTCTTCTAAAATAAAAAAAAGAGAGACGGGCAAGGCTGAGGAACAGAAATATGGTATGATGCCCTTTTGAAATCAGAAGTCATCTAAGTACTGCTATCAGATTTGAACTCACAGAAAGCACTGGAACTCAAGTACACCACTCTACAGGGTGGATAAGTCTTATGAAAAGTGAGTTTCATGGAAGAGTTGTTGCTAAAAAGCGATTCCTCTGACGCTGAGACAAAGCCACAAGGCACAAGGACTATGGTGCAGAACAGCAGCAGTAAGTGGTCTGAACTGAGGAGTCAAAATTAGAAAGTTTTGTATCAAACAGATTACATACAAATAATTATCTTCGACAAAAATCAACAAAGTTGTCTGGGATTATCAGGGGTGACAGAAGCAATTGTGACAGCCAAAGTGTGCAGAAAAGTTGGGGCAAATTATCCAAGAAGCTGGAAAGAAACTACCAATATCACTTCTGTACCATTCTACAAAATTCACCTAAGGCTATGCCCAATACTGTAAACATTATATATATTTCTTTTACATTGAACCTGGGGAACTAATAACTGTAAAATAATTACCAGTACTTACTAGGATGCTGTCCGAATATGGCTGGTATAGGCCCAGATGGTACAGCAGGTCTCATCTGCTGAACATTTGAAAAAACATGAGGTGGCAGTGGGAAGCTTGGACCAATGGAACTCTTTCATGGGAAGTTAAAAAAAAAAAAAAAAAAAAGAGAGACAATTAAAAAAAAGTAAAATCTTTTACAAGGAACCAGATGTTTGATATGTTTCAATTGTATTTACCAGACGTTGCAGAGCAAATAAAGCAGCTTTTTCTTTTGCTTCATTTTCAGAAAGGCACTGAGGTCCATGCACAAGTAAGCCATTAGACAATTTCACCTGACACACTGTCATGCCCTGCCACAAAAATACAAAAATTTAATTATCTAGAAGACAAACTAAATGATTAATCTAGGAACAAGAAAAGTTAACAGAAAGCTACTTCATAGTACAGTAGACAGAGTAATTTTTTCAAGAAAAGATTTCATACTTAATTTATTTATACAATAGCTTAAGGAATTAGAAATGACTTACTTGTGGAGTTTTAAGAAAGCCAAAGTCTGGGGGAGACAAGTTAAGCCCTGCACAAATACGAGACAGCTCTACTACTAAAGTTGATTGCAGAGGTCCTTGTTGCTGGTTGGACTTTTCAGCAGTGTGGTTTTGATGTAATAATTCAGACACCTGAGGCTTATTGATATGAGCAGCTAAATAGAAGCAGCACAGAGATATTAATGTGCAGGTTTTATTGTTCAAATATGTAAAGTTTATGAAAACATAATCCTTAACTATAATAACTAAAAACCTAGAAGTGTAATTTTCAATTTGTGAACTCTCATTCCACTTTTCTAAAAGTCCAAGTTAGTACAAAGCACAAAATGGAAGACATACGACAGGCAGAATGCCAGTTTACTAAAAACAGGAATATGGCATGAACTTTAAAACTAAAAAGCTGTCTGACAATATCTATTACGATTTGAGAAATAAATACCAGTAACATTTTGTTTTTCTCTTACTAACACCTTGAAAGCTTCCCTTTCATATTGTTTATCTATGTGATAACACTAAAAATGGTAAAAATGTGAACTACTATGTTTGTACATTAGTATTGTATGGTATATTGTTCTGTTCTTCAAGTTTTTAACTGTAAGCTAAATTTTAATAATCTTGCTGAAACGAACCAAGATGAACTGAATTTACTGGACTTAGTCATTGCTGGTATCCTTTTGTATTGTACTAGTAATTTATGTATTTATTCCTGTCTGCACATATCACAGAACATGTTTTAGAATTTATGACCTGCAAATGGATGGTTGCCATAGAACCAGGAATTACCAAATTAGTTTACAGCTTGGGAAAGGAAGAAGTGTGAAGGTACTTAAAATATCCAACACTTTGATTAGAGTCATTCATCATCAGGACAGGATGGCTAATCAAATGTGTGCAATGTCACATATGCCAATCCCCAAATGTGCATTTTAATTTAAATATGGCTCATCTGATGGACCAAAGAGGACAGGAAAAGAGGAGGAAGAAGAAAATCAACAAAATATGGACAACATCAAATCAAGAGACGTGAAATCATTTGATTTGGGTGTCAGAAAACCTAACTGTGAGCAAAGCTCATTGCTAAACCAAAAGCTGCCCAGAACATTAACTCCTTGATGCTTCTGATTTTCAGTAAGCTTTTCTAGCTTTTTAAATGTGTTGAACACTGAACAAATTTTATAGAATGATATGTATATAGTTTCATCACTAATTACATATTCTACAGTACACTAGCTAAAGTTGTACTTATAACATACATACACATTGCTTTATACAAAAACAAAACAAGATCAAGATAAACAAAAACTGACACATTAAAAATTTTCAAGGCACTGCATTATCTGATTTTTTTCTTCATTAAGCAGAAGCTCTGAAGATAAAGATTTATGATTTTTACCTAGTTTTTTAGTGGATCTTCGTCTTGTTGGGTGACTAGTATTAGTGGAGGAAGAAGATGGTGCAGTTGCAGTTGGAGTAGTCTTGTCTTTATCCATCTGAGCAGAGCTAGATCCTTCGATCTTAAGCATTTCTTTAAGTACAAGTGTTCCTTGCTAGGATAAAAAAAAAGAAAGTCAATATTGATTAAGTTTGTCTTCTAAATTCACATACTGTAACTACTGTCACTTTTGGCACAGACAAACCATTGCAAATGACTGTGGAGACAAAGGCTCTTTTGAGGATTCATCTTTGAACTGTGCAGAAGGTGAATCACTTGCATTTGAAATCTTCACACTGGCCATCAAGTCTTGAAATTCAGAAGATACCTTAAGAATAGGAAAAGTCACAGTAAATTAGACACAAAGACATGCATATAAATATATTTTACACACACACACACACAATTCTGATGACAGAAGAATCCTCACTGTAAAGAAATAGCCCTTAATGCCTGTTTGACAGATCAGAAACCATCTTCAGAAGGCAGATATCTATGTGTCAGAGACTACTATCTGCAGAAGACTTGCAAGATGCAAACCACTAGTTAGCCACAAAAACAGATGGCCAGATTACAGTTTGTGAAAACTACTTACAATAAGTACTACAGAATTCTGAAAAAGAAGTCTTGTGGACAGATAAGACAAATATGAACCTGTATCAGATGGCAAAAGCAAAGTGCGGAGATGGAACGGATCTGCCCAAGATCCAAAGCATACCACCTCATCTGTTAAACATGGTAGTTGGGGTGTTATGGCTTGGGCACGTGTGGCTACCACAGGTACTGGCACACTTATCTTCATTGAAGATGTAACTGCTGACAGCAGTGGCACAATGATTTCTGAGGTGTATAGAAACATTATATAGGCTCAAGTTCCAGTAAATGTCTCATTGGATGTCACTTCATTATACAACAAGAGAATCATCCCTAACACACCACTAAGGCAACACAGGAGATTTTCAAAACTAAAAAAACAGAAAATTCCAAGCCAGTCACATGATTTAAATTAAATCTGAATATGCCTTCCAAAATCTAAAAAGGAAAAGAAAACTTAAGGGGACAAGCCCCCAAAACAAGCAGGAGCTGAAGATGTCTTCACTAGAGGGTTGGCAGAGACATTAGCACACACTTGGTGATGTCTATGAAGCAGTCACTGCATGCAAGGGATATGCAACAAAGTACTATATATATAACTGCTTTAATATACTTGCCATCGCTATGTCCTTAACAGTAGTAACACATACATACATACATACAAATATATATAAAATATTGCACTATATCCATCGCCATTAAAACATAAACAACAACAAGAAGTAAAAGATTATACTTTCACAATAATTATCGTGTGTTTTAATTGAGAGAACATTTGCTAGCTATGTAAATACATCTAAGTCTAAAACATTCATATCTACAATTAAATGAATGCCCTTATTTATGTACATGTGACTATACATAAACCTATAAACTTTTAAAATGTCATTGCTGTAAACAAAGTATAAGTATTTTCAAGTACTAAGCCACCCTCAATATTTCTGAAACAGCCATTACTGGATAACAATGATGTTATTGCTTTTTTTACTAATAACTGTGTAAATATTTTTTTTAATTTAGATCACTGATAAAAAAAGGTCTTTTTTCAGGGATTTGTTTCCAGATTTGTGTGCATGGTATTTAGGTCCTATTTAGCAAATCACTTTTTCCATATAGTGTATTTCATAGGTTGGACTATATAATAAATGAGGTTCTTTCCAGAGTACTTCATATTTTTTTTTTTAAAATGACAAAATAAAAAGTGGATACAGACAGCAAAATTAACAATACAGTGAAAGAGGATGATAATAAACAGAAAAAATGCTAAACTAATGTTTTTAATTCCTATTGTCTATAATCTAAAATAAAAAAATAGAAATAAACTGGGAAAAAAACCCACAAATACCTTTACTGTAGATATCTGCTCTGAGCCAGGGGTCTGAGATATGGACATATCAGATATATCTTCACTTTTCTTTAGAAGGCGAATAGTTGGCTTCTCATTTACACATGGATTCTGAAAGCATTAGTTTAGGCAAACACTGCATAAATATGATTAAAACTTGATTTTTAACAGCATATTGTTTTCTAACATAATTATTATATCATGAAATAAAACAAAATGTAACATAAAATATAACGTACCATTTCACTGTAAGTCACAATGGAATTAGCTTTACACTGCTTAAGTACTGAAGTTAAAAATGTATCAGCACTGTTTGTTAACTCAAAATTTATATCATTAACATAATGTATTTGAATATTACTCATTGAGCAGAGAATCTAACTGGTGGAGTTCTAAAATACAAATTATTGGAGTTTCAAACAAAATGAAATTTAAAACAAATGGTTTAACAAAAACTGAACTAGATAGTAGGAGCAAACACTTGTTTGATCCTGAGCAATTAAAATATGTCATGAAGGAGCCTTATTAAATTATTATACACTTTCAAAGCTGTTCAAATGCCAAATGACTGGTAGTTGGTGGGGATTAATGTTCATCAATAGCAAGCAATTTAGTAATCATATTTCATTTAGTAGCATATCAATAATTCACTGCCAGGTAGAACTAAAAGTTGTATTTGAATAATATGTTCAAGGTTTTCTAATTATTAAAAAAACTAAATACTTTTCATACAGTTTACAAAACCTAAAAATAAATAAATATAGAATACTGAAATTCAGAATTTCAAAGGGTGTTATGCATAGTGTGAAAGTACTGATATGTAGCATGTGAATAAAAATTGCTTAATGTTTAGGAAAAATTAAAATGATATATAGTACCTAAACCCCATCCCCTTCTACCCCCTACACCCAAACACAATGCACTTTACAGAGAAAACAAAATATCAACATAGCCTTCTTGGTAAATTGAAGGTAAATTCTATACATCAAATTTAGACAACTGAATCAAATCAAGTGTTTAACAAAGCAACTATTGACCCACCCAGGTAAGGCAGGTTTTGGAACTCTTCCTCACCAGTCCTCCTTGTTTTGCGCACTCCAATGACACACACAATCAAAACTTACAAACACAATAAGTGTTCCCGTACTGGTAGTAGCACCTTTATAACACAAGCATGGAAGCAGCAGTGAGGACACACAAGTAGAGAGAAAACATACTTTAGTGATTCTGAGATAATGGAGTGTGTAGTATGGGTACACTAAGAACAGAAGTGTCAGAAATTTCTTGCATTCAGGACATAACAGGGCGAGTACAATAAGCAATGTTTATCATCATATGTAACATCTGTCAGTGACCTCTTGCTGCTTTAACTATTACAAGTATATATTGTGTCACTTGCACTGCATTGTCTGCTTACAGGCATATTGGTAGGCCTATGGTACACAAAGCATTAAATTGTTCAATATGTTAGTTTTATAAAAGAAAATTAAGTAATTTGAAATGATGTATTTAAATTTGGAAGGACTAAAAGTTCCCTCTCTCTCTCTTTGATCTTAGTTTTTCATCACAGTTTTTATGTTATTTTAGAACTTTCTTTTTTATATAGGGTAATTTGAATTCACAATTTCATATTCTAGTAACCTAATGTGACCACAGTCTCTGTAGTTTTCAATGCATTTTAGCAGTGCGCAAGAGTGTCCTTCCAGTTCAGAGTATTTAGAATTTCTCAGCAGAGCAATGACCATCGATCACTTTACATCTTTGCGTTTGTTATATGGGAGGTGACTGCATGTGACAGTTAACTAAGAACTGTTGCATTCTGAGTTGCATAAATGGGCCTTATCTAGCTGAAGAAAGTTCTCCACCACCACTGTTCAAATTCCTCTTTTCACTTTATTCCCTTTTGCACACATTGGATTGAAATGGCAAAAAAACAAATGGAAAGAGGTGGAATCCCTGATTTATAACCAACTTCATGTCACAAGCAAGTGAGAGAGAGAGACAGAATTATTGCACGGGGAGAGTACAATGACATAAACAGAAAGGCATCCTAGCAAACAGAAGAACGTGTGATGTACATTTAAAAACCCATCTTCCAAAGCCTAAACACCTGGCACCTATACAAGCATTAAACATGGAATAAATTGTGGAGCCTTTCTGTCATACAGGCAGACACTCTAGAGGCACAGTGCAGTTCCAATTTTTGTGCAAATGTTTACACTTTTCTGATTCTTTACACAAAATATATACCAAACCTTCTTTTCTTTAGATGACATATAGTACATTACACTTACCTAAAAGTAATACAATTTTAAAAAGAAATAATTTTACATTAGAACTTTATAGCTTAATAAACAATCTGATAAAGGTATCCCGTTAATTTTTTGACAGTACACTGTGAAGTACATGTGAGGAATTAGAACGAACAAAAAAACAACTCAAGTGTACATGTAAACCATTTTGCCAGCATGTTGAGGAAAAGGAGCTGAAAGATTCTATTTTCATTATAAAATAGGAAAACACCACTCTTAATTACACTTAGCATTACTTTCTCAAATCTACTTAATCCAATTGAGGTTTGTAGGGCACTACATACAGCACTGAACACAAAGCAGGAAACCACCTTTGGCAAAGCATCAGTCCATCATAAGAACTACTCACTCACATATCCATACCAGGCAAATTTAGAACTGCAAATCAACCTAGCCAGAACATCTTTGGGGGTGTGAAAAACCCAAGCAGCCTTGAGGAGAATGTGTCCTCAAATGATAATTAAATGTAGGATTCAAATCCACAATGCTGAATCTGTATCACTATGCTGCCCAATCGTAATCTGAGGACAAGGGAAAATGTGTCTCAATTAAGAGTCAGAAAATAGTACATTTCTATCACTGGCCCAGTACAAGTGTTTGTAACTGATAGTTTTTAAAGCTTGACCAGAAGTACTCCTGCATATAGCTGCTCTTCTGTTATTGAAAAACTATAATAATAAAAATAATAATACATTTTTTTTAATCGCCCTTCAGGATACCCAAAGATACTGTGACACTAATTAAACTAAAAGCATTTTTTGCTCTTCTTGAAATCATTTGGAGCATGGAGCATTTTAATGGTCGGTACTGGGAATTCTCCACGCACAGGTTGATCTGAAGAATGTAGGATTAACATTATAACAAAATCTGAGGATGTGGATGTCTGATACACGACACTGTATGCTTCTGAGGTATTCACCATTTCACATAGATTAACGTACAGATGTTTATCTTTATGTTTTATAAAACATGTTAAAAGTATTTTAACTATTTTGAAATTCTTAGTTTGTATAAAACATACAATTTCTCTTTGGTTTATGTATAAAATGTGTCAATGATGGTTCCTATGTGCACGCTTAAAATAAAGCTAACATTCACACAAGTAAACTACCACAGAAATTACAGGTAAGTATGCAGGTAACACAACCTGCCAATTTCACAGTAAAATTGCTGGGTCAAACAGGAAAAACGTTTCACGAACGTGAAAGGTGATAACATATAACATTTTTAAGCTACAGTAACTGTCTAAAAGCATCTGGAAATTGAATGCACTCTAAAATGCAAGAGTCAAGAAAACATTCCCAAGGCTTCATGAGAGTCAAGTGGGGAAAAAAAATGAATCTTTAACCACAATGGTAAATTAGAAAGATTTTCCAGCATCAAACAAAATGGTGTCCCCAACTAATTGTGATAGGGTAAGGAAAACAACCTTTGAGCAACATTCACAAACAGTGACAATGCAGTACTAGTTGCATTTGGAACCATACTGCTTCACATTTGGCTCTGCAATTCTTGGCTTACAACCCACTGTAGTGTTTATGCCTAGAATGCATCTTTGAGTACATTGCGCAAAGAAAAAAAGTTTATTCTATTACTGCCAGTTTTTTCAAACACAGCATTTCAAAGCTGACAATCTCCAGACTATTTTCTTTTTGAGAAAATAAATAAATAACATTAAAACATGCTCATTTCAGTGTTTAGGCTTCTTTACCTGGGATTGTCGAATGTTAAAGTTACTAAACCAGGAAAGTTAACAAAATTGTCTTAGATAAATGAACACACAAATCACTTTACTGCATTCCAAGAATTGACTATTCTCTCTTGACCTTATTACTGCTGTTATTCAGCCTTTTCTGTATTGTTACATTCTTTGGTCTATTGTCTTCGTGTAAAGCTATCTGCTCCTTTAAGAGCTCTTGAATCTTATATTAGTGAGCTTTCAAATGCTCTGTACAGGAGAGTCATTTTTTACAGTCACAGGACAGTTGAGCTCTAAAATCTATACTAACCCCTATTCTCTCTTCTGTTTCTTTTTCCAGTGTCTTTTTGGTGGTGGCTTTCACCACCACCATCTACTCAAAGCACCATGATGTTCCAACAGTGAAGAATTAAAAGCCAGAAGTCTGCATGTCCATCATCATCAAGTCCTTCCGTGAGAACCCTAGACACAAGAGGACTATCTCATTTATGTTAGGTAGAATGCCCAGAGGGGACTGGGTGGTCTCGTGGCCTGGAACCCCTGCAGATTTTATTTTTTTCTCCAGCCGTCTGGAGTTTTTTTTGTTTTTTCTGTCCAGTCTGGCCATCGGACCTTACTCTTTTTTTTATGTTAACTAATATTGTCTTATTTTAATTTCTTATGTTGTTATATATTTTTTTTATTTACTGTTCTTCATTATGTAAAGCACTTTAAGCTACTTTTTTGTATGAAAATGTGCTATACAAATAAATATTATTATTTTTGAGTGACAGTGAAACGAAGATATGATTACAAATTGTCCATGACATGCAGCCAAAAACATGACTTCATTTGACACACTATCGAGAAAGTGCTCTTACATACAAGAGGGTTTCCTATACCAGTAGTAAACAAAAGCAATAACAGCAAGGTAAACTGCTAAAACTTAATTTGGACATAGCCCATTTCATGACTGAATTTGAGATTTAGAAGGACTGCCATCACCCTGCCTCTTTTGCATGCCCCACCACCTGATTGTCTTTTGTTTGGATTTCCTGATCATGGTATGCAAGGGTAAAATACACAATCAGAAACATTCATGAAGCATCATAAAATGTTTTAATAAACTGCTTTGACAGACACACAAATTACAAGAGGATTATGAACCTTTCCATGTAATGCAGTGTGAAACATACGCTAAACACTAACACAAGGAGCAATGACTAATGCAAATGATTTGTGATTGCATGTTAGTAACATCCGGGAACTTGTCTAGGTTAAAAACTTCTGCTATAAAGAGTACAACCCAAAGACCTCATCAGCTAAGGCAACTCATGTTAAAGACAAAAAGTCACAAATCAAGGAAAGACTTAATGCTTTGACACATGTGGGCATTCCATTACATCTATCACACTTTTTCACACATTAATGTATCAAAGGTGGCTTAAGTTCACGAAATCAGCAAAAGTGTTCCTTATTTTACTTTCTCATTAAATGGGGAGTTTGAAGTAAAAAAAAAAAATCACTCACCCTCCCTGCACCTACCATAACCTACACTCAACTTAGTAATTCTTCTAAAAAGTTAACAAACACTCCCTGCTGAGGTATTCAGCATTCATGCATTTAATGTTTATCAGGAACAAAGTTATAGGAAGCAAAAGCATAAGCTACCAAACAACATTAAATGTAGAACTTAGAACTGAACAGAATGTATAGTCATCACAGAGCACACATTCACGTGTATACACTTGTACACACATTGTAGTTCAAATTAATGTTAGTGAATAACTTATCTTCATGTAATTTGACATTATAAGATAAATTAAGCTCCAAATGTACACCACTGTAAACCTTTGTGGAGGATTGCCGGCTTTCCAGTCCGGCCCTCACCCCCAGGCCGCTAGGAGGAGCCCTCCGGACAGCATATTGGTGCCCCGAGTTCCAGCAGGGCCTCATGGACTTTGTAGTGTTTTGACACAGCCCTGCTGGATACCTTGGGGGCCGCCAGAAGTCGCTGTAGGGGGGCTAGTAGGCGCTGGCATGCCCTATAACCCGGGAGTGCATCCCAGTCACGTGACTGGAAGAAGCGATGTGCTCCCGGGATGAAGAAAAGGACTGTTTGCCCTGACCCGGAAGGAAAACGGACTTGTGGGTTTGGCTTGGAGCCACTTCCGGGTCAGGGGCTATAAAAGAACTCTGGGTAAGCCCAGACATCGAGCTGAGCTGGGAGGTAGGGTGGCAAAGTGTCTGGGCGAGGAGGATTGGTTTGTTAGAGAATTGTTTATTGTATTGGTTAATGAGTGTGGAGTGGAGGGTGCTTTGTGCACACTATAATAACAAAATAAAAAGTTATTATTATTATACTTTCACCTGGTCCGAAGAGTGGTACCTGAGGGTTCAAGGGGTGGACAACACGCTTATCTGCTACACCTTATAATAAGAAACTCCAGCTTGAAGTGAAAACAGTGAAAAGGGCAGTGAAGCAACTGTTTTTTACACCAAATCAACATATCATTTTTGATGGTGGCATGTTAAATTAGTTTTCAACGTCTTTATAGTACATTTGTTTCAGTTTGTGTTAAGTGATACAGATCTACTCTTAGTGCCCTGTGTTTTTGCTTTAATGGCTGGTCCTTGGCCATCTAACTTTTTAACTAAGAGCAAATTTAACTTGCTGCATATTGAATGCGTGAAAAAAAAAAACAGGGAGACACTCACTAAAATATTCCCTCTCCAGTACCCTTGCTAAAGCTTCATAATGCTATAGGGTGTAAGGTAGACAGAAACTCTATAGATATTGGCCTTGAAAGGTACAAGAGGTAAAGACATATGGCTCTGTAAGAGGTGAAGCAAGGAACTTTAAATGCAGCTTAAATATGCCAGTCATTTAAGAACTTGGGCACATGTGCCAGTTTCCTCTTCCCCTACAGCACATGCTCCATCACTTTTAAAACCAGACCGAGGGTGAAATATAACTACATATTTCTTTATCCCCATCCAATGCTCCAAATTCCTTTTTATTTGCAAGGCACAAATAATAATATAGGCAAAAATTAAAATTGTAAATAACAAATAGGGCCATAATACAGAAAATGGTGTAAAATCACCTGTTTAAATTAACATTAATATGAGACTAGCAAATACATGGCTAACACATATTAGGTTACTGGACCACAGTAAAAGAAGACACTGTTGTGTTTATGAATTAAGCATGATCGCTTCATAATTAAATCACCCCAGGCTCGACGTCTGCATGTACTCTTATACATGAGATGGCCAAGAACATAATTACTTTTTAGAATATTTTTGCCTCATCTGGTTGTTTTTATGTATATGCTGCTAGTAATATATTTATTTGAAAACAAATTGGTTGTATTATGGTAACACTAAGTAGGAACTAACCAACCAAACTTTTAACATAAATAGCTCTGGTCTTGAATTTAACTGTCTCTTGTAATTATGTTTTAGACCGATTTATGTCTAAAAGCTTTGCATTAACAAAAATGCTGCTGTGCACTATGTATGAGAGACCAGGGAGACTCAATGCTCAGGTCTATTAACATTATACAGTCTAGTATATGTAAAATAAGCATCACAACCAATTTATTGTGGCTTGTCATTAACACTATACAACTTGCGAAAAATTAGCTGTCAAAGTGTAATCTTCTCTACAGGGAGAGAATTTAAGTTGGTGTATCCATAACACATACAAAATAAGAATTCACTTCAGGTGCCTATGAAATTACTGAGTATTTAGTGAATTTTTAAGCCTTGTTTTTGTAATTCAATACAAAAATGTACGTTTAAACTAAGCAAGATAAAGTGCACAGCTTGTTTACTTTTAAAATGGCCAAGTATCACAACAATGTTTTCCTTCTTAAAACAACATGGATATGCTGTTACACAATATGTATGCAATTTCAAGACAGGGATCAGTACTTAACATTTTTAATTTGAAAAATGGATGCATTCTGTAAATTTTATGGCTTTTTCTATCTATGGACCAAAGTACCCATTAACACTATTGTAATCTGCAAACTTTAGAGAACAATTTTATGATGTAAATTAGTCTCTGCAACATCGCATGGACATCAGGGACAGTGCCTCTGGATTGGCAGACCGGGGTGGTGGTACCCCTCTTTAAGAAGGGGGACCGGAGGGTGTGTTCCAACTACAGAGGGATCACACTCCTTAGCCTCCCTGGAAAAGTCTATTCGGGGGTTCTGGAGAGAAGGCTCCGTCGGATAGTCGAACCTTGGATTCAGGAGGAACAGTGTGGTTTACGTCCTGGTCGTGGAACAGTGGACCAGCTCTACACCCTTAGCAGAGTCCTGGAGGGTGCATGGGAGTTTGCCCAACCAGTCTACATGTGTTTTGTGGACTTGGAAAAGGTGTTCGACCGTGTCTCTCGGGGAATTCTGTGGGGGGGTGCTCCGGGAGTATGGGGTACCGGACCCCCTGATAAGGGCTGTTCGGTCCCTGTACAACTGGTGTCAGAGCTTGGTCCGCATCTCGGCAGTAAGTCGAACCCGTTTCCAGTGAGAGTTGGATTCCGCCAGGGCTGCCCTTTGTCACCGATTCTGTTCATAACTTTTATGGACAGAATTTCTAGGCGCAGCCAGGGTGTCGAGGGGGTCCGGTTTGGTGGACTGACTTGACTTGACTCAGGATTGGGTCACTGCTTTTGCAGGTGATGTTGTCCTGTTTGCTTCATCAGGCCGTGATCTTCAGCTCTCTCTGGATCGGTTCGCAGCTGAGTGTGAAGCGGCTGGGATAGGAATCAACACCTCCAAATCCAAGACCATGGTCCTCAGCCGGAAAAGGGTGGAGTGCCCTCTCAGGGTTGGGAGCGAGATCCTGCCTCAAGTGGAGGAGTTCAAGTATCTCGGGGTCTTGTTCACGAGTGAGGCAAGAATGGAGCATTGAGATTGACAGGCGAATCGGTGCGGCGTCCGCAGTGATGCGGGCTCTGCATCGGTCTGTCGTGGTGAAAAAGGAGCTGAGCCGTAAGGCAAAGCTCTCAACTTACCAGTCGATCTATGTTCCTGCCCTCACCTATGGTCATGAGCTATGGGTAGTGACCGAAAAAACGAGATCGCGAATACAAGCGGCTGAAATGAGTTTCCTCCGCAGGGTGTCTGGGCTCTCCCTTAAAGATAGGGTGAGAAGCTCAGTCATCCGGGAGGGGCTCAGAGTAGAGCCACTGCTCCTCCGCATCGACAGAAGTCAGATGAGGTGGCTCGGGCATCTGATCAGGATGCCTCCCTGATGAGGTGTCCGGGCACGTCCAACTGGGAGGAGGCCCCGGGGAAGACCCAGGACACGCTGCGGGGACTATGTCTCCCGGCTGGCCTGGGAACGCCTCAGGATTCTCCCGGAAGAGCTAGAAGAAGTGGTCGGGGAGAGGGAAGTCTGGGTATCTCTGCTCAAGCTGCTGCCCCCGCGACCCGACCTCGGATAAGCGGAAGAGGATGGATGGATTAGTATACATGATTATGAAAAATTAACTTGGATTGAAAAAATACTGAACTTACTGTATCTTCTATTACAAAAATTATTACAGCATCCCTTACTTTTCTCTAGTAGCTGCAACATTATAATTATTAGGAAATAAACAATTCAACAGCTGCCTTAACATTATTCAAAAAGCTACTAGCAAACCATTTTATTTTATTTTATTTTCAAAATATACATACATCATGCCCGCAGAGGATGAATAATGGTGTAAATGGAAGAAACTAAATGCACACTGAACTGCATTTCTGGACACTTGTGATTTATACTAGATTTTAAAGAACTTCTTCAGACATGCATGCACTGAAGTAATGGCATTCTTAGTGTACATGTTAAGAGTGGAATGATTTTAATTAAAGAATGGGTTATACCATGGTACAACTACAGGTAAAATACCGTTACAACAAATATCTTTACAACGAAATTTTCATTACAACTAAGTATTTTTATGGTCCTGACGAGTCTATAGAAATCTCATTACTACGAAATAAATTCAGTAGATACTTTCATTACAATGAAGTGCCCAAAAGACCTAGAAATGCCCGAATGAATCATCCTCAGAGCAGTAAGTTCTGTGGTCGCAGCTCAGCTGTGCACAATGATCCCCAAACAGAAACATTGTAATTTTTTTTTCTTTCTTCAAACTTTCCTTGTACTGTTTTTTTTTTTTTTGCTGTTTTTGTTTTCGGTGGTTTTCAGTGATACCTTTTGCTTATTGTTCGTCAACATTTGAAAAACATCCATTTAACTCATTCTCACCCTCCTATAGAAATGGCAGACACAAAAAAACGATAACAGTTCATATTAGAAAAAAGAAAAACTCTTTTACATTTTTGCAGCTCTCGATTGCAGCAAAATAAAAAAGATATTGCCAGCGAATTCGGAATTTCGCCATCGACACTGTCAACTTTTTTGAAAGACCGAGCAAAAAAAGAAGAAAAATCTTGGGTTGCAAACGTATGCAAACTGCTGCATTTGAAGACGTTGAAAAAGTGTTTTTGTGTGGTTCAGTGATGCTTGTTCAAGAAACATTCCTATTAATGCAGCACTCATTCAAGAAAATGTGAGGTTTCTAAACTCTCTTGGGACTTCTCCCAACTGGACAACACGCCGAAGAGCTTCCTGAAGTGCAATCACCGCATCTGTGGAAGACTGTTTATCCATTGCAGGAGCAACAGCAGGCTCACAGCTCTGATGTGGCTCTACACCGAAGCAAACAGAAAAGATCTCAATTGGTGATGCAAGAAACATTGTAAATGCAGGGCAGGATTACTTGGCCACTAACCTGACCATGACCCTGCCTGACTGCTTTGTCTGTGTATAGGAAAGTGGCAGATCACGCTACAATAAATAACCCTGCTGTTCCCGTTTCAAGCTGAATAAAGCTGGATTTGCTAAAGTACTGAGACTAAGCCTCATGTTTTGGGGTGCAAGACAAGGCCTTATATCACAACCCTGATCTTTTATGATTTGCTTCTGTGGTGATTCACTGCAGCACTGTGAGCCTGCTGTTGCCTTGCCCTGGCAACGGACAATCTTCCACAGACGCGGCAATTGCACTTCGGGATGCACTTCAGCGTGTCGTTCCCGTTGGGTGGAGAGTGGAGTTCAGAAACCTTACAATATGAAGAAGAAGAAAAGGATGATTCGGCTTCTGATTGATAACTGTGCTGCCCACAACATGCTTCCACATTTAGATAATGTTTGTGTTGAATACTTCCCACCCAATTGCACATCAGTGCTTCAGCCATTGGATTTGGGCATCATTCGCACGCTGAAAGTGTATTATTGCAAGGAAATGCTGAGAAAAATTCTCGTTAGCATAACTTGTAGACAGGAGGAGATTAAAATTAAAGCTAAACAAGCGATTGAAATGATTGCAAATGCCTGGATGCAAGTTAAAGAAAGCACTATAGTGACAAATACAGAATCTCATTACTACGAAATTTTCATTGCAACGAAATATTTATTTAGGTCCCTGGAAGTTCGTTGCAACGGAATTTTACCTGTATGTTTAAAGTTCTGTTATCATTGACTGCATACTTTTGAAAACAATACCTTTTATACTACATGTTAAAAGCATGAAATAATGGATTTTAGATTTAATTGAAGAACAACACTAAAGCAAAGACACTGTGATTTAGGTGTTGGCAGTGGGCATACTACAATATGCAAAGCAGCAGGTCCAGAAAGAGTATCGCCACGACTGCTGAAGGCCTGTGCATTGGAGCTGGGGAGTCCTCTACAGTGCATCTTCAACCTGAGCCTGGAACAGGGGAGAGTCCAGAGGCTTTGGAAAACATCTTGCATCATCCCCGTCCCAAAGATATCACGTCCTAGTGAGCTGAACGACTTCCGGCCTGTTGCTCTGACATCACATGTGATGAAGACCATGGAGCGGCTGCTGCTTTACCACCTAAGGCCACAGGTCCGCCACGCCCTCGACCCTCTACAGTTCGCATACCAGGGAGCGGAGGATGCCATCATCTACATGCTACACCGATCCCTCTCCCACTTGGACAGAGGCAGTGGTGCTGTAAGAATTATGTTTCTGGACTTCTCTAGCGCCTTCAACACCATCCAACCTCTGCTCCTTAGGGACAAGCTGACAGAGATGGGAGTAGATTCATACTTGCTGGCATGGATCGTGGACTATCTTACAGACAGACCTCAGTATGTGCGTCTCGGGAACTGCAGGTCTGATATTGTGGTCAGCAACACAGGAGCGCCACAGGGGACTGTACTTTCTCCGATCCTGTTCAGCCTATATACATCGGACTTCCAATACAACTCGGAGTCCTGCCACGTGCAAAAGTTCGCTGATGACACTGCTATCATGGGCTGCATCAGGAATGGGCAGGAAGAGGAGTATAGGAACTTAATCAAGGACTTTGTTAAATGGTGCGACTCAAACCACTTACAACTGAACACCAGCAAAACCAAGGAGCTGGTGGTGGATTTTAGGAGGACCAGGCCCCTCATGGACCCCGTGATCATCAGAGGTGACTGTGTGCAGAGGGTGCAAACCTATAAATACCTGGGAGTGCAGCTGGATGATAAATTGGACTGGACTGCCAATACTGATGCTCTGTGTAAGAAAGGACAGAGCCGACTATACTTCCTTAGATGGCTGGCGTCCTTCAACATCTGCAATAAGATGCTGCAGATGTTCTATCAGACGGTTGTGGCGAGCGCCCTCTTCTACGCAGTGGTGTGCTGGGGAAGCAGCATAAAGCAGCTCCTAACAATAATGGAGAATCCACTGCATCCACTAAACAGTATTATCTCCAGACAGAGGAGCAGCTTCAGCGACAGACTGCTGTCAATGTCCTGCTCCACTGACAGACTGAGGAGATCGTTCCTCCCCCACACTATGCGACTCTTTAATTCCACCCGGGGGTGTAAATGTTAAAAGTATACAAAGTTATTGTCTGTCTGTATACCTGCATTGTTATCGGCATTGTTATCACTCTTTAATTTAATATTGTTCTTTATCAGTATGCTGCTGCTGGAGTATGTGAATTTCCCCTTGGGATTAATAAAGTATCTATCTATCTAAATGAATTTTCAACATTTTTTAGAAAAAAATACTGAGATCAGATTCATTCTGTTTTAAACGTGGAAGACTATAGGACATAGGAAAAAAGTTACTTGAAGCAAACTATTTTAAGATTGAGAGGTTTTATTTTGGATGCTTGTGGCATGCAAAGTTTGACACACATCAAGTTTATGTAGAAAACAGGACTATATCAATTTAAGGTAAGTTTAAAGGTGATATGATAAAAGGCTTAGTAGGTGCTGAACTTGGGGTATGCTTGGATAACAATGACATGCAATTTTGTGATACCTGCAGCCCATCATGCTGTAGCCAGGCAGGTTACTTCTCTCAAGAATCAAGATTTTTTGCTCTCTCTTCCTGGATGAGTGCTACATGAGACAGATTTAAATAGAGGATGTCACTCACATTTATTTGGGACATTGAGAGAGGACCAGTGAATAACCAAATCTAAAACTACAGAGTAAAAGGTACCAATGAGGATAAATAAAGACTTTAAAAGATTTATCCCTGAACACTTGAAAAAATAGATCTCGACAACTATGTCCTGCAAAAAGACAACAGGCTGAAATAAAACACAAACAGAGAAACCGGGTACATACAGGGTAGAAAATACTCTAAATATTTAAACTACCCATCTTGCCTTGTGATTGACAAATTCTGTCTCCAGGGTTTGCTGATGCTTGAATAAGCAAAGACAGGTTCTATGTCCATTAACTCTGAACTAAGTGATGTAATAATAGTTAAAGAAACAAAGTCACTTTGACCTTCAAAAAACATAAAACCATTAGAACACAGACGATCACAAAATATACTAAACCCACTTAAAAAGGTCTAGTGAGAAATAAGCTTTTAGCTATAAAGCCTTTATCAGATAGCAAACAGAGGTTTATAACCAAATTCTGCTCATTCATGTAGTCACAACAAAATTCCCAAATTGCATTCTTATATATTAAACTCACTACTCTGTAATGACAAAAGGTGAATTATTCGAGAACTTGACAAAAAACAGCTCCCTCTTAAATTGTCTGTGTATCTACAGTATCATACTTTGTATAGATTAAGTGCTTTTTAAGTGCAAGAGAAAAATGAGAGGAAAAGACACTAGTTCACCATACCTTCTCAAGTCTTACCCTCTTTTCTGAACGTCAACATACCAAAACATGCACAAAATAATAAACATGGCTAAATCCATGTGGTTAAACAGTTTTCACTCATATGATAACATTTCTAAGAGATATGTCCTGCTAAACTGCTCACATGTCAGTTTTGACAAAACCAGGTCAAAAGTATTTAGTTTTAGCTGTGAAACTGAAATGGCAAATTGGCTAAACACAAAAAAAAAAAAAAAAATCAATATACAAAAAGTACAAATAAAATGTGGTTTATTATTTTAGTCAGAGTCAGCACATTTTTGCTGTACATGTTTTTGATAATTTCACCATGTGTTCTTTACATTTAATGCTTAATGCTAAGCACCTGAAGACATCACAAATATATAAAGAAAACCTGGGTTCAGCAAATACCTGCTTGGTTTGGGCTCTGACAGTCTGCTGAGAAGACTCAATATAATGGCCTTTATCATCATCTGGATCTATAAAGAAACAGAAAAGATGGAAACATGATGCATGATTACATGAACTACAAAGTTTTTAGATCTGCTTAGCATTTTCTTTTTAGCTGAAATATGTTAAGATAAAGAATTTGTATTTGAAATTTAAAATGAACATGTGTAAATTAATAGCTATGGTTAAAGTACTTAAAAAGAAAATTATTTATGCTTTCTTGTAACAATTTCATAATACATACAATTAAAAAAAATAAGTATTTCTTACATTTTTTAGAATATCCTTGAGCAACGGAGTGTTCATGCTTAAGACGCTGCTGTGTTTTCATTGTGTTTTGAGTCTGGTAGCCTCCTCCAGATCCATGTTTACTTGACTGGTGCAAAAATAGTGAAACATTTTCAGTGTTTAAGCTTGTATAACATTGTCACTGTGTTTTAGAATGACATAAAAACAATCATTCAACATGAACAGCAGTGTACATTAATATCTGGGATTTATTGGAAAAAAATGGTTTAATGATCATTAACTCTGTTCACCAAACTGGCCTACAATTCCCTTACACACACAAGTGGAGACTCAATATCCTTCACAGACAGCAAAGTCTAATAAAGGAATACAAAATGGTATCAATTGATGTGCTGCTGTTAGTTGCTGGTTGTGGAGGGCCTAATGACTAAGAGTACTTTAAATTTCTTAAACATACCATTTTTGAAGGAAGTACTCAATGGACAGTTAAAATCCCTTAAGTCCCAAGGTAAAACCTTTGGATTCTTTGGACCTAGATGGAGAGCCAATGTGATGTGTTGCAGATAAAATACAGTGTAAATAAAAATTGAATCATTATAATGTGCAGATAATGCAGCTGTGAGGTTGTTTTAGTAGTGCCTAACTGATATGCAAGTAGCAGAAATGACAGATTACCAACAAATATTGTACCGATATTGCTGGTGTGTTTTAAGTGTTGGGGTTTCTAGAAAAAATCTAAAAGGGAAAAAAAAATATTAAGTATGTGATGTTTTCATAAGAACATGTTTTAATTACAGTTTTTATTTTATTTTAATAAGCCTAAAGCACAGAGACATATAATGCTTGCCATTCTCTTTCAAATGTACACTACATATAGCATAAGCACCAGTGCCTAATGGTTAAACTGATACTGATAAAGACAATAATATAGTCCATGCTGACTGAAGAAAGCAGTACAAAACTGGAAAAGGTATATACAATAAAACAAAAAGTGTGAAGTGTCACCATAAAAAATAGTTTCTACTTCATGTATTATTTCATATGGCCAGCTGACTGAAATGTGTTGTTTTGCTTTTCATTAATAAATACTGATGCAGTTTTTTGCTCCATGGCCACACAAATCTTGAATGAGTTTGTTTGTTTGTTTGTTTGTTTGTTTGATTGAAAAGGTATGCAAAATTATTTTTATTTTCAGTCAGGCTGTATTAGTCTATCTGTGGCTTTTGGGGGTAAAGCAGTAGAGATGTGTTATCAGAATGTTGAGCTGATGAGCCATTAGTTAGAATAAAAATTTTCAAGTACCACTTGGTATAGCCTTGGCAGTTGCAGTACTGAAAATATGCAAGGCAGGTTTAGCCAGGGAAGTCACAAAACATTTTTCACAGCTTACACAGAGCCAGTAAGAAGCATGTAACACACAAAGGGTCTGACTTATAAAACAAAAACTATAAGACATTTAATTTCATTGCAGTTGTGTAAAAGTAAAGCATGTTCAATTTGTAAGGATGTGTAACATATTAAGAATTCTTTGACACAGACAACAAAACATCCATTGATTTGACAAGACCAAATAAACTCACAGCTAGGACTGCATTTAGGAAAGCTTGTCATTTGCATAAAAAGTGATTGAGCCGCTCCAGAGACAAATTAACGTGCTCTTTTGAGAGCAAGGGATTCCAGTTATTTTTTGAAGCAAGAACTAACAAGTTTAAAAGATGCTATTGAGTTCAGCACAAACTCATGCTGGCATGCATTTATTGACAAACTGTCTTATTAAGCAATCTCTATAATTTGTAGCAGCAAGTCTCTATGCTATAGAAAGTCAAACTTCTGCTCTTTCAAAAGATAGCAGACTGGGCCTTCCAAAAAACAGGCCAAATAAAAACCTGCACATCTCTTTGATAAGAAAACAGATGCTAGAATGGGGGTGAATGCTTATTTGCAAACTCTCACTATGTAAGTGCACTGTTAAGCAATAGCTGTAGCATACAGAGACAAACGTATCTGAAAGTGAAACCTCTGAAATTCTTTACTGGATAAATGCCTAACCATAGAAAAAAAAAAGAATCTTACGCATTGAGTGTAAACTTTTGGTGCACTTGAAGTAGGCAGATCAGCAGCCATTTCAGAAGGGTGAAGACAATGAGTAAGTGTAGAAAAACACAGAATACAGCCATTTCAACAAAAAAACTGGGAACTCCACATAACAATAAGTAAACAAATGACTTTATGCATCCTCTGTAAAAATTTGCTTTGTTTCCAGTCCCAGGGATGATGAATTGAGAATTAACAATGAATGCGTTAGACAATTCCATGTGCTTCAAAAATCTAAAATTCACCTGCATTCATTACCACCTTGTGCATATCAGTCAAGGGGAGCGACTTTTCAAACTGAGACCTTTTATACCAGAACAATAATTTCATAAGCATGCTTTGCTTGGAAGTGATTCAGCGTCATAATATCAGTACAGGCTCAACAGATACCAATGCATATGTAGAGACCCAGTAATGGCCCAATATATCAGCGTCCAATATTATCGGTTCGCCCTAGTATTTAGTTTAACATAAATATTGAGTATGTACTTGTATACTCTAAGTTATCAGAGCAATGCATACAAAACTCCATTCCTCTTACATTTATTTCTAGGCAAGTTACTTTTTTTTTCCCTTTTTTCCATTTTCTTTTTTAGTTAACTTACCTAAAACGACTGGAGAGGTTAGCTGGTGCACAAGTGGCTTGTGCACACGCACCTCTCTCAACGTTTGACTAACTTGTATTGGGGATCTGTTTTGCCATCAGGAGCGGCTGTTGGACAAGTAAGAAAAGAAACATACAAAAAATACGAGTCAAAGCAACCTCTCTCAAGGTAAATTTGACATAGTAAACTAATCCATAATTGAAGCTGCATACAATGTTTCTCCATTTTAAAATAGATGAATTTTAAAAATTTGCCAGATGTTTCCAATTAGAGGCTTTCTGTGCTTTATTCGAGATATATCAATGAAAAAGTAACTTTTCTGACAAATTTCAACTGACAATTTCACTGGGACCCGAGTTATTTCATACGGAGAGACAGACAGAAAGAATAAATCACACGAAAAGTGTTTTTCACATTTATTAAAGTAAACCTTCCTTGTTGCTAATCAGAAAAACAAAAAAAACTCACAAAATATAATGGCAAGAACTTAAATAAAATATTCTGTATTAAAATCAAACTGAAATTAAATATACAATCTCATAATTATTGAGCCACCCAATGTTGTTGCCCATCTAAGAAAGAAATTTGACATATTTACCAGTAATGAACTGGTTTGGTTGTCCTACTACACAAGTAATCATATATATCTAAGTAGGGGAATGTACCAGAATTAATATTTAGAACTCCTTCATTGTGTTGCATATCAGCACTGGTATTTATTTATTCATTTATCCCAAAGACAGCAGGACTGCTAATGATGAATGCGGTTTTTTTTTTTTTTTTTTTTTAAGTCAAATTTTGTTGACTTTTTTATTTTTTATATATATTACCTTACCAGAATAATGAAAATGACAGTTTTGGCTCATCAATATCAGAAAAAAATCTAAATTAAACAGTTTATAAACTTTGTTATCATGTTTATAAAAAAATAAATTGGCAAAACAAGCACAATAATCAATATATTTATCTAATGAAAAGAAAATGTTTCATATTAATCAAAGGAACTACAAATGTTTCAGACTGAGGAATAATTTGCTAAAGTCAAAGTGGACCACATGCCGCCATCTTTCATATGTTAGTATGATTTTAAAATTACCACATTTATTTAACTGATGGTATTTATGTTAAAAACTCATATATTCTAATTCTTTTGTTGCTGGATTTGTGCATCAATTGCACAGATTTCAGACTGTGATCTATAAGAACAACTTGGCCATGAAGACTGCATGATAATCATTTATTGTAGTAATTGACTCAACTTTTATTATTCTACTGTGGCTGTAGGTTTTTGGTCCTACCAATTTCACAATCAGCTAGTTATTGTCCACCTAATTGATCTCACTGTTTAATAAGCTTGTCATTTTCCTTCTTCTCTTATTCAGCATTCAGAACAGAGTGGTATTGTGAGATTTACATGTATACAAAATTTAGAAATATTTAGAAAAGCACTATATTATATCCTTGTAAAACTAATGAATGATTATTACATTGCAACAGCAACCCCAGTTCCGGTATTTATTAAATGATGTCAAAATATAGAAACTGTGAAAATAAAAGCCTGCTTAATTAAGATACTGGTACAATTAAAAGGCACAAGATAACAGGGTTGAAAATCTCAGTGGTCACCCTGGACTGAACTAGGAAACCACTGATTTAGCTGATGAACTGCTGGCTCCTTTGTGTTTCATTGTTAATTGGCAGGTGTTATGAGAACAAGGAGCAATTAAAAACAGTGAATACAACTGTTTAAGACTGAAAGGATAAATTATGTTTTGGGAATCTTAATGAGAGAGTTAACCAAAATAAAGCACAATGATGCTACTTGAGCAGAACTACAAGGGTTCTAATAAACCCTTAACTAATCGCACCATTTCTCATCTCAAAAGTACCCGCATGGTGTACTTTATACACCAGTGTTAAAATGGTGCACTCTGGAGCAGGTTTTCTCCAAAGACCTCTCTTTATTTGGTTGGATTTGAGGGAAGGATGAATGCAGACAATCTCCCTGTCCCTGCCTCAGAGAAGTACCCCCCATAGCTTGACACTGCCACCAGCATGCTTAATTATAGGGATTGTATTGGGCATGTGATGATTAAAACATTAGAACAACCTAGTCGAGAACAGGCCATTCTGCCCAAGAAAACTTGTCAATCCTATCCACTTTATTCTTCTCAAAAAACTGATTTGAAAGTCCCTAATGTACTACCGTCTACCACACTACTTAGTAACTTACTGCAGAGTCTATGCCCATCTGTGTAAACAAAAATGTCCTAATGTTTGTGCAAAATTTATCATTAGGTTTCCAACTATGTCCCTGTGTTCTCGATGAACTCATTTTAAAGTAACAGTCTTGATCCATTGTATTCCCTTCATAATTTCAAACACTTTAATCATGTCTCCTCTTAATCTTCTTTTGCTATAACTGAAAAGGCTCAGCTCTTTCAATCTTTCCTCATTTAATCTACGGTAGCCCAGAAATGAGCCTAGTCGCTCTTCTATGGACATTTTTTGCACTGCTTTGTCACTTTTGTAGTCTGGAGACCAAAACCATTTGCAGTTCTCCAGATGAGGCCTCACCAGTACATTATAAGCTTGAGCATAACCTTCTTGGACTTGTACTCTACACATCGTGCTATATAACCTAACATTCTGTAATGATTCAATGGATTCCAAATTATCTGCAAATCCACCTAGCTTGGTGGTATCTGCAAACTTAACCAGCTTGTTTCTTATATTTCTATCCAAATCATTTATATTTAGAATATAATAATATTTTAAAATAGCAGCAGCCCTAGCACTGACCCTTGTGGAACACCACACTTAACATCAGCCAATTTTGATAGGATTCCTCAAACCATTAACCTCTGCTTCCTGCACCTGAGCCAATTTTGCAGCCATCTACATACATCACCCTGAATTCCCACTTTTTAGTTTGATGCCCAACCTCTCATGTGGCACCTTATCAAATGATTTCTGCAAGTCAAGATAAATAATACCATATGTTCCACTTTGATCATATCTTTTTGTTGCTTCCTCAAAGATTTCCAGGACGTTAGTAAAACATGACCTCCCTCTTCTGAACCCATGCTGACTAATCAGTAAAATTCCTGTTCTTGTCAAATGTTGCTCACTCTTTCCCTTAATAATTCCTTCCATTGATTTACCTGTTATGCATGTTAAACTTACTGGCCTATGGCTGCTTGGATCTGCCCAATCACCCTTTTTATAAAATGGGATATTATATGCCATTTTCTAGTTGTTTGGAATTTCTCCAGTGTGCAGTGACTTCCTGTCTCAAGGAGGTTTAAAGCTAACAGGATGCATCTCACCACAATTTGGAGTGCCAAAGCAAGGGGTCTGAAAATTACTACATATAAAAATGAGAGATTTCAGTTTTTCATTTTGAGCAAATTTGCAAACCTTTCTGAAAATATATTTTAATATTATGGGTTACTGAAAGTAGACTGATGGGTAAGAATGGATTCACATGGAATATAGGAATACTCAAGTTGCTTCCTTATTGAGAAAACCCTTCACCCTTAGCTTCATCACTTGTAACCCACTACCAATTCTCATCTTAAATCACACTAACATACTTTTCCAAATTTCCAACTGAACAAAAATATGAGTATTTATAAGTCACAACCATTTTATCTTAGAAACATCTAGATGAATCATCCCAAACAAAGAAAACTCTTGCTAGCAGCAACAAATGAGACATTAATTCATGACTTAAGAAAGCTTTCTGAAGGTCATAAAAAACAAACAACCAAAAAAAAAAACAAAGAATACTCCTAAACTTACACTGTCCTCCCAGAGCTGTGAAGAACTTCTAGGATTTCCAGACATTTGTAATGAATGCCACACATTTGAATATTCATCATCTTTATCCTGAATCAAAAACAAACAGAAAGACAGTACATTTTACTTCTGTCTCAATGATTAAAAAATTAATCTATAAAACATTTTGTTCTTAATAACTGAGTAGTTTACCTTCTGTATATTTTTTTGGTTAATCATTCTTTGTGGTCCATGCCAGTTTATTTGATTTTCACTTTTGGGATTACATTGTTGTTTTCCATTAAGCTGCTAAACAACAGGGGGTTGTTATTTGGCTTACATATACAATAATACTTTTACAGTAAGTTGAACGGTAGATCAAAAGTTACAATACCTTAGTAGGTACAAATGGTGAACGTGGAGAGTGGTTAAGGCCACCAATTTGTACCTTCTGTGTGCTAAAGTATGCTGCTGCTGGTTGTTGTTGTGGTTTCACTATGGCAGTCAGCTTCTGACCTCCATATTCAAGCCGATAACCATGTGACAGATTTATTAAGGCACTTGGAGAAAGTCTGTATCCACGGCCTGGTGAGCACCTTAGTCCAAAACCATAAATGTTAACATTTTAGCATTCAGAAATAGAAAGAACTGCAGTACAAGAGGAGTTTTGATTTGGAAAAATGTGTTAAGCACCAAAAACAGTATGAACCCATTTCTGCGATAACCACGACATTCCAGCAAAGAAGTTACAAAAAAAAATCTCTTGTATTGTGTGGGTCAAATATCAATTGAAATTACATAAAGGTAACTACTTTTCTTGTCACTAAATGATTCCCATTTCTAACCTAACTTTTGAGAATATATAATATTTGAGAATATTATCATTTTTGATATAGAAAGTACTCTTTTTATTATTTTTAAAAATAATAAACATCAGAAGGGACACAAACTATTCAAAATGTCAGAAGTGTTTGTTAAAAAGATATTTACTTGCTCACCTTATTGTGAGGCCACCTGCAAATTCTTCATCAAAGATTACTTCATAAAGTATTTCAGATTCTCTGTCAGCTAAGTTAAAGCAAACACAAACAGTAATGAGGTGGGAACATTTTTTTAACAGTCTCTTAAACTTTGTGAATAAAAATGTTAACAATAAATGCTTTGGTTGCCGATACTTAATTAGATACACTACAAACTCAGTGTATGGAATATATGCATTGGACAATGTCCAAACCTGCTTCACAATAACCTTTAAATGCAATATGGATTAATCAGTTTTTTCCTCTTAACTGCCATAGGGTAAAGTGGCATTTCCTTCTCTTTTCTTTGGCATGGCATGACCTGAGTGAATCTTTCTATTCATTTTGTATTACTCACCAAAATGTCTAGACACAGAGTTCGGTATGCGTAAAAACAAAGTTTTCTGTATTGTTGTCAAATTTTATATAATAAAATGTTGTACCTGACAATTTGATACATACAGTTTTCTCCTGATAATGCGACAGTTCAAGGCTCACAGTATATTAAAAAAATGCAAGAATCAAATTACAAGTGTGCTCTGATGTCATTTGTTACTTTAACTTACAACGAGCTGTATATACCCAGCGTTGCCCGGGGCAGAAGTAACCTAATCGGTCAAACACTTACATATATACCAAAGTAAACCTAATCGGTCAAACAGTTACATATATAAAAAAACCGAACCTAATCGGACAAACAGCTTCATATATACAGAAGCGAACCTAATCGGAGAAACAGCTAATCTATATACATAAGCAAACCTAATTGGTCAAACAGTTACATAAATACAAAAGCAAACCTAATCGATCAAACAGCTTCATATATACAGAAGCGAACCTAATTGGTCAAACAGTTATGCATGTGCAGAATGATTTTACAAACATTATGCGTGTTAACAATCATTAAAAAGAAAAGATTGAGGAACTCTTCTTCTATATGTGATGAAGCCACTAATAAGACAGATTTTTTTCAGGACCCAGCTGTTTCATAACTAAACTACTGCCACCCCAAAGTAATGCCTAATAGTGGTTTTTGGGGTAGCTGTGGAATAAAAAGGGTGTTTTTTAGTCAGTAAGAATCTGACACTACCCTTCAGTACGGGCTGAAGGGTGCCTATGTAAGGTTTTACATCCTTCCCGTATGGAAAAAAAAACATACTAAACTTTTTTTTCATCATTACAGATAATCTCAGTCAAATCGAAGTACGCATTCTCAATTTATTTTTATCTAATTTTTACTTTTTCACAAAGCCATCCCATGCCAATTTGTATGAATAAACTTTTGCTAGAGAGTTAGCAAAAGTTTATTCATGCACATATTTTAATACGGATAATCTATCTCTAATCAAGGTTCTCATTTTCATTCTAATTTAAAATAATAATAGATACTCATTTTTTTCTTTTGTTTTAGAAAAACCAATCTATGCCACCTACGTCTTCGTCAAGTCAGCTTCATCCAGCTTCATCACATATAGAAGAAGAGTTCCTCAATCTTTTCTTTTTAATGATTGTTAACACACATAATCTTTGTGAAATTATTCTGCACATGCATAACTGTTTGACCAATTAGGTTCGCTTCTGTATATATGAAGCTGTTTGATCGATTAGGTTTGCTTTTGTATTTATGTAACTGTTTGACCAATTAGGTTTGCTTATGTATATAGATTAGCTGTTTGTCCGATTAGGTTCGCTTCTGTATATATGAAGCTGTTTGTCCGATTAGGTTCGGTTTTTTTATATATGTAACTGTTTGACCGATTAGGTTTACTTTGGTATATATGTAAGTGTTTGACCGATTAGGTTACTTCTGCCCCGGGCAACGCCGGGTATATACAGCTCGTATATATATATATATATATATATATATATATATATATATATATATATATACACATATACACACATACATGCAGTTTTAATAACACAGAAATCAATATAAACATTAACATCATTATCATATGAGAATATGAAGTAATATATAAGAAGCACATTTCATATAAATATAAATTATTAAACAGTAAAATCTTCTTCTGTAATTTGCTACCGTGGCAATTTGTGTGTCTGTCCAGGATTTTAAATGACCTGTAGCTCGCAAACCGTTGCACCTATACACTTGAAATGTGGTACACATATAGTACGTCACGTCTACTATCCGCTTTATGGGTGATGATTGTTTTAGTCTTTTTATCTTTATTTTATTTTATTGTACAATCAAGTCCTATCTGCGCACAGCAGGGCAGCCGTGGGCGGATGCGTATGGTGTATTCACTCGATGTTATCGTGCATTGCGCTGTCAGTGGTATTTTGATAAAAGAATTTGAACAACATATAAGAAGCGTATAAATTATTAAACAGTAAAACATTAACATTTAAGAAGTAAAGTTACATTAAGTACTACTGCTGTGCCTTCGGGTATACCTCATTTTTTGTTTGCCCATTACATGCTTAAATGTATACATTTTTTGGTGCACCTACCCGAGAACACGCGAGATATAACCGAGCGTGGGAGAAGCATGGATTTTAAACACGCGTTGAGTTGATGTGCTGGTCTCCCTCGTGAAATAACTGGTAATGTTTGACTAAAATCTACAGCGAGTAAAACGACATTAGCTCCTATTTTTTTTTTTACGATCTCTGAGATGTTGCTTTTTTTCGGTTCAAGGCTTCATAAGCTGTTTTATGTTGTATGGTGTACTTATCCCAAACCATCATCTTTGAATGTTGCAAGACTTTCGCCTTGTATGTAGATCGGGGTAATTACATTCATTGCATTCCTAGTCTGAATCACAATGTGATTGTATGGGTGGTTACCTGGCACTGTAGGGTTGCCACCCGTCCTTTAAAATACGGAATCGTGCCGCGTTTGAGAATGAAATTGCACGTCCCGTTTTGAATCAATACTGGACGGGATTTATCCCGTATTTTTTTTATCATTTTTTTTTTAAAGCAGCGTCTCATGCAAATCATCCCACACGCATTTTATGATGATGCCTCCTTTCCTACTTTTGATTGGGTAATACTTGATGTCATCGTTAGTTTGATTGGTGTTTTTAACTGTCCAGTGAGTAGGGCGTGTCTTTCAACCGTAAGCAGATTTTTTGGACTGGTATCACTGACCTCGACGACGGCGACGTTATACGTCAAAAATAAATTACGATAAATGACGATTTTAGCGATACTTTATTACGACGGCGGCTACATAGACACGATCAAATAAAAACAAAAAAATCAAATAATCATTCTACATTTTCAAAACGTCGAAAAAACGACGGAATGAAAAAAAGGCCCACCCGACGACCCACCCATTCCATTTTTATATATATAGATAAGCAAGAAGGATATTTAATTTCAAAAACACTTTGTTTTTTGAGATTCCCTTTGTAAGCAGTAAAAACCATCATACACAAATACTCTTATTTAATATATTTTTGATATCTCCTGATGTGGGCAATATGTCATCTACCCATCTTGTAATTTTAAAAGTGTATTTTTTCAAGGAAATCTGACATTATTTACTTTCTAAAATACTGTGGAAGTCACTACTTGAATTGTGTTAATAACAACAGTAGCAGAAACAGAGATTCAAGTTTTTCAATGTATACACTTAATTTCTACAAGAATATATTAAATACTGAAAATCACTACAGCAACATCTCGTTATTCACTTAATAAGCAACATGCAAAACCTGGTTAGCTCCCTGTGAGCCTAAACTGGGACGATATCATTTAAAACACATGTGACAATAAACAGATTTTGGCAACTAAGAGTACTTAATGACACACTTCTAACATAGGGCTCTAAAACAATAGCTGCCATTATGCACACTCAGTTCACATACACATAGGGAGAAAATGCAAACTCCATACAGACACTGACCAAGCTATCAATCAAACCTGAACTAATGAAACTGTGTAATAATAATAACAATGATGATTATGATCATGATAATAATAATTATTACTATCATAATAATCATCTTCTTCATTTGTTATTATTATTAATACATTAATATAGTACTTTTTCGAATGCTGAAAGTGCTTCGAAATAAATCAGTCTAAGCCCATCCACCTGTCAACTGGATCCCCTCCCCACAGTTCTGGTTAAAGCCTGCCTCCCTTCTTTGGTTCCTCTAATTTCTGCTATAATTCACTTCTCTCTCACCACTGGAACTGTTCCTTCATCTTTTAAAACTGCTGCAATTAAACCCAATAAAGGAAAAACCTGGTGCCTATCCAACCAATTTAAGTAATTTTCGTCCTATTTCTAATGTACCCTTTATTTCCAAAACTCTTGAAAAAAAATAGTGGCTATTCAACTTCATTCTCATTTATCTCAAAATAATCTGTAAGAACACTTCCAATCTGATTTTCACCCCCTAAAACAGTACAGTAACAGCACTTATCAAAATTACTAATGACCTCCTAATGGCAGCTGATTCTGGTTTAATCACTATTCTTATCCCTCTTGACCTGAGTGTGGCATTTGACACTATTTGTCACACTACTCCTCTCAATAGATTATCTTCGATTGGCATTGCCCACACTCCACTAGATTGGTTCAGATCTTATCTCTTAGGCCACACTCAGTTCATTTAGCTTAAAACTTTCACACCCCAACCCACCGCTGTTACTTCAGGTGTGCCCCAGGGCTCTGTCCTGGGGTCCCTCCATCTCATTATTTATCTCCTTCCCCTCGGCAATATCTTTTGTAAATATAACATTTACTTCCACTGTTACGCTGATGACACCGAGCTTTACCTCACTAGCAAACCTACCTTTTCCATTCCACCCTCCTCGCTTATTGACTGCATTGCAGAAGTGGCAAAACTGAGGTTCTCCTCATTGGTACAAAATTAACATTATCTAAAACTGATAATTTTTCATTTGTTATTGATAATTCCTCTGTTTCCCCTTCTCCACATGTTAAGAGTCTGGGTGTCATCCTTCATTCCCACATCAATAACATCTCCCGGTCTACATATTTCCACTTGCGTAACATTAATCGTATTTGCCCCTCCCTCACTCCCCATACAACTGCTATACTTGTTCATAGCCTTGTCACTTCTCGTCTGAATTATTGCAATCCCCTTTTCTTTGGTCTTTCTTGCAAATCTCCTTATAAGCTACAACTGGTACAGAATTCAGCTGCCCGCATCATTACTGGAACCCTCTCTATTCACGTATCACTCCTGTCTTGCAGCAGCTTCACTGGCTTCTGGTTAAGTTCCGTACTGACTTCAAAATTTGCCTGTTAACATTTAAGGCTAACCACAACCTTGCCCCTCCATATCTGTCCAACCTCCTCCATGTTGCCATTCCCTCCCACACCCTCAGATCCTCTTCCATCCACTTGACTGTCCCCTTCGCCTATCTTACCACCATGGGGAGCAGAGCAACTGAATGCTTTGGAACTCTACCATCTGAGCTTAGAAATATTTATTCATTCTCACTTTCAAATCTAAACTTAAAACACATCTGTTTAAGACTTTTTTTCTGCTTTTTCTCTTTGATTATAATTGCTCTGTCTGAATTAGATTTTTGTATTTTTAGTTTTGTTTATAATGTGTGTTATCTATTGCTTGAGTGTTTAGAAAGGCACCTACGAATAAATAAAATGTATTATTATTATTATCATTAAAGGAACACAACAGAAACAAAAGCAAAGATGACTAACAACACAGGATACAAACTAATTTCATACATTAATAAATACTTGAAAGTAAAAGTTTTGAACTTGATTAAGAAAGAAGCAGAAAAAAAACAAAGAATATCATGAACAAATAAAACAATTTTTGACACTAACTGGAAATATAAATGCTAATGTTACAATCACCCATGGCAATAACTATCTGAACTTGACAAAACCCTTAATGGCTCTATTTTTCAAACTATTTAGCTATATCTTCCCAAGTAACGTGTGTCATTTTTTAACTTAAGCAACTTCTCATTGAAGTTTAGTGGAAGTTGCCTGCCAAACGCTGTCAGAGGGGCATCTCTGACTGATGATCAATTATGGCCAATGAAATCCACAAAATAAGTCAATGACAAGAGATAAGGTTTTGGTATTTGCTCTCAGTTCTAGAAGGGAAAACTGCCTGATAGATGAGAAGTCCAATGAAATTCACAGATTCAGGCGCCAGAAGCGGGCAATACTTGCATATGCACAAATTTACAACAGTGCGGTTATAAATAATATATACTAAATAAACCAGCACCTGCAGGCTCACATGTACATTATACATAAAGCACAGTGTGGTGAAAGTCAAAATTAAAATGACAAAAACTAGTTTCATTTTCTTCTATATTATTTACCGTATATGCTCACGTATAAGTAGAATCTTGAAACCCGAAAAATTGATCATAAAATCAAACTCCGACTTATTTGCCCGTTCAAAAATGCGACTTAATTTTTTTTTCATCTTCTGGTCTCCTCCAATCTCACATCAGTTTCTCAGACGCATTGAATTTTGTTGCAGCAGCGCAGTTACCAATTTCTTTCGCTACTTCAATGACGTTTAATTTAAAACCAGCTTCATATTTTCTTCTGAGTGAACACTCCATCGTAGATAAGGGATGCTTTTACAATAAAGGTGTATGAGGGTGTGAGATACAAAAAAAACACAAATCAGTGCAAACATTGCTTCGGAATAGTTTGGGTATTCGGGCACGAGAGAGAGAGGTTACTCTCTCAGGTGGGCGTTAGCATATCATAATCCCTTGTACCAATAGCGTGGGTTTTCCGCATTCGACTTATACGACCGACATTATAAAATACCAGAAACTATACTGTAAAATCAAGTCCAGACTTATCCGCGAGTATATACTGTACTGTACTTCTAATTTTCAGACATTTTTTCATTTTTATCTTAGTTTTAGTTAACTTTTGACACACATACCGCTTAGAATTAAGGCCAACTCCCGCACAGAGTTTGCTAAAAGACACCTGAAGGACTCTGAGATGGTGAGAAATAAGATTCTCTGGTCTGATGAGACCAAGATAGAACTTTTTGGCCTTAATTCTATATGTGTAGGTAGGTATGTGTGGAGACAACCAGGCACTGCTCATCACTTGTCCAATACAGTCCCCACAGTGAAGCATGGCGGTGGCAGCATCATGCTGTGGGGGTGTTTTTCAGCTGCAGGGACAGGACGACTGGTTACAATCGAGGGAAAGATGAATGCGGCCAAGTACAGGGATATCCTGGACAAAAACCTTCGCCAGAGTGCTAAGGACCTCAGACTGGGCCGAAGGTTTACCTTCCAACAAGACAATGACCCTAAGCACACAGCTAAAATAACGAAGGAGTGGCTTCACAACAACTCTGACTGTTCTTGAATGGCCCAGCCAGAGCCCTGACTTAAACCCAATTGAGCATCTCTGGAGAGACCTAAAAATGGCTGTCCACCAACGTTTACCATCCAACCTGACAGAACTAGAGAGGATCTGCAAGGAGGAATGGCAGAGGATCCCCAAAATCAAGGTGTGAAAAACTTGTTGCATCTTTCCCAAGAAGACTCATGGCTGTATTAGCTCAAAAGGGTGCTTCTACTAAATACTGAGCAAAGGGTCTGAATACTTAGGACCATGTGATATTTCAGTTTTTCTTTTTTAATAAATCTGCAACAATTTCAAAAATTCTTTTTTTTGTCTGTCAATATGGGGTGCTGTGTGTACATTAATGAGGGAAAAAATTAATTTAAATGATTTTAGCAAATGACTGCAATATGACAAACAGTGAAAAATTGAAGGGGGTCTGAATACTTTCCGTACCCACTGTATATTATATATATATATATATATATATATATATATATATATATATATATATATATATATACACACACACACACACACACACACACACACACACACAGAGTAGACCCCCACGAAGACGCGGTTCAGGGTTTGCGGATTTTTCCTTAGAACCTAACTAATAATTGTTATCAGAAACCGGAAATATCCTCTGCAAATTTTTATGGCTTTTTTCATGGCAATACCGCACTGTAGAGAGACTGCGGCTTGGGATGCTGAAAGTAGCCAATCCGTGAACGTTGTATTCTACTAGAATTTGAAACTGTAACTCATAGCAGTCCCTGCAGTTGCTCTGATTGGTCTTCTGCTCAGGGTGCAGGGGCTGTTGGGGTCAAAAGATATCAGCGCGGCTTTTAAAAAGGGGGCCGGTGATGAAAAGAAAAAAAAAAGTTTTTGTAATTTGTGTTTCAAATTCCTGTCTCTCTGCCTGCCTTCTGGTGGGTTACCTGTACTTATTCGTTTTGTCCTGGATCGTTTCGTGGTTGGAGTCTGGATAGTCTGCTGTCTGCCTGTTATGTGAGGACTGTAAGTGGATTCATTGCCATCCTGCGAAGAAAGGAGGGCTCCTGAACCCGTCCACCCATCTTCACCATTTCAGGAACTACCGGTAGAACTATCTTTACATTCCCATTCAACGTGTTGATCTCTGGACTATCTATCTTTATCATTACATTTCATCCGTTGCCGTTTTCATGGACTTTACTGTGTGTGTTTTGTTGCTGCTTTGTTATATTTAATGTATACAGTGATCCCTTGCTATATCGCGCTTCGCCTTTCGCGGCTTCACTCCATCGCGGATTTTATATGTAAGCATATTTAAATATATATCGCAGATTTTTTGCTGGTTCGCGGATTTCTGCGGACAATGGGTCTTTTAATTTCTGGTACATGCTTCCTCAGTTGGTTTGCCCAGTTGATTTCATACAAGGGACGCTATTGGCAGATGGCTGAGAAGCTACCCAGATTACTTTTCTCTCTCTCTTGCGCTGACTTTCTCTGATCCTGACGTAGGGGGATTGAGCAGGGGGGCTGTTCGCACACCTAGACGATACGGACGCTCGTCTAAAAATGCTGAAAGATTATCTTCACGTTGCTATCTTTTGTGCAGCTGCTTCCTGAAACGACATGCTGCACGGTGCTTCGCATACTTAAAAGCTCGAAGGGCACGTATTGATTTTTGATTGAAAAACAAACTCTGTCTCTATCTCTCTCTCTCTTTGTCTGCTCCTGATGGAGGGGGTGTGAGCTGCCGCCTTCAACAGCTTTGTGCCGCGGTGCTTCGCATACTTAAAAGCCAAACAGCCCTATTGATTTGTTTGCTTTTCTCTATCTATGTGACATTCTGTGCTCCTGATGCGCACTCCTTTGAAGAGGAAGATATGTTTGCATTCTTTTAATTGTGAGATGGAACTGTTATCTCTGTCTTGTCATGGAGCACAGTTTAAACTTTTGAAAAAGAGAGAAATGTTTGTTTGCAGTGTTTGAATAACGTTCCTGTCTCTCTACAACCTCCTGTGTTTCTGCGCAAATCTGTGACCCAAGCATGACAATATAAAAATAACCATATAAACATATGGTTTCTATTTCGCGGATTTTCTTATTTCGCGGGTGGCTCTGGAACGCAACCCCCGCGATGGAGGAGGGATTACTGTAATCGCCATAAGGGGAACAGGGGTGGTATCGTTGTTTTCATTACATTCTTTATTTTTATATATAAGCACTTTGATCTACTTTTTTGTATGAAAATGTGCTATACAAATAAATATTATTATTATTATTATTTATTTGCTGTTTGATTACAGGTTTGCTTTGTTTTTGTCTCTGTTTGTGAGTGCGTGCGGGTCAGGTCAAGGCTGGGTGCGTCCATGGAATCTCTACCATAAAAATAAATAAATCGCCGTCTTGTCGACGGTGGGAATCTTAGCGGCACTGGACCACTACAGCTTTATTCATTTCTTCTTGCTGCTGATTTACTGCTGCCCTGTGACACATCTCCAGCTGAGTGTTCTCGTGTTTTCCGTTTTGCTCTTCTTAATCCTTAAACCGCCACAACTGGCTATAGTCGTTTCCCAGTGCCATTTGCCAGCACGTAGGAGCATAATATATTTGGCGACATACATTCATTGAACGCCGCAACCGGCTATTGTCAGTTCCCAGTGCAATTTACCAGCACGCCGGAGCTGATCAGTCCATGCCGTACATTCGTTGAGCAGCCAGCTTATGACCACTGCCGGCCTCTGCAGCACTGCAGCACCACTGTCTCTGGGATTCAGCCGCTGCATCAGATGAGCCAGCAATCATCAGCGTTTACCTCTGTGTGTTTGTGTGCAGCCAGTTTAAGCGCAGTTGGCTCGGTGATTTACTGAATTTCATCAATGGCATCAGTTGTACCTTGTACATATAATAAATTGTTCCAGTAGTTTTTTTAAGTAGCTTTTACAGTTCATTAGCAGTGTGTAAAATGATCAGCGTTGCAGCAATTGTGATGCTCTTTGCATGGAAAAATGTGTTCCATTAAAATTTCACTTTTTCTTTGTGAATTGTGACGTTTACTTAAAAAGTGCAGCAAAAAAGTATTTGGCGTCCAGGGATACATTAACCCCCAAGTTTTAAAGACCCAAGATGCCATCAAAACGTCCTTCATCTTCTAAGGTTTCTGGCAATGAAAACGCGCTTGCATGAATTACAATACATGTAGCGGTAACATCTGTATTTTACATTCTAGCACTGCGGGTGACATATCAGTACAGTACTGTGCAGTATACGTTTACATTCTTTTTTTTTAGGTAATGTATTAAGCTGAGGTTGAAATGAAATGAAAGTGTTTTGGGGGCTTAAACTATAAAAATAGGCATTTTTTTAACCACATCCATAATTCGTGGATGCTCTAGGAACGTAACCCCCGCAAATTTTGGGGATGTACTGTATATGTGTGTGTGTGTGTGTGTATATATATATATATATATATATATATAGGCAATAATAACTGAAAAAAGTCACACCTATGATTTTTTTATATTCATTCACTATATTGAAACTTATTTTGATATTTAGCAAAGATATTGCCTACTGTTGCTGGATTAATACTGCATGTATGTGTTTTGGTGAGACAAAGTATTAAGCATGCTATCGAGTGACAAGCGCTAAACAGATGTTGTAAGCATTCATCCATGTTCCTAATCTGCTTATCCAGGGCAGTGTCACATGGCAGCTGGAGCTCACCTCAGCAAGCACTGGGCAATCCTTGGACATGGCACCAGTCAATTTAACACACACACACACACACACACACACACACACACACACACACACACACACACACACACACACACGCACACAAGGGCCACATTGACCAATGCCAATTCACCTACATTTAATCAAGTTTAGTAAGTTCAGTACAAATATTTAACATGGGCAGGGTGTTATATAGCGCAGAGCTGTTATTCCTGACTCTGAGCCTGCATGTTCTCATCGTGCATTTACAGATTGACTGGTCGGTCAGTGAGCATCAAAAACATCCTCAAGTTCTTAACACCTTTGCTGACCAACATTGTGGTGTCCTCTGTCATCTGTTCAGTCTGCCCCTAAGGTGTCAGAAAGTGCCACTGCTATGGAAAACATCCTGCATTGTTCCTGTTCCAAAGAAGGCAGGCACATGCTCACCTAATGACTACAGACCAGTGACACTCTATGTCTCACATAATGAAGACCTTTGAGAGACTGGTGCTGAACTATACACGTCCTCTTGTGGTGGACCACCTGGACACACTGGGGGTAGTAGCTAAGGAGTGAATTAAACAAAACTGAGTGCCATTATGAACAATTCTGCACATCCTCTCTCTGACACACAAACATTGAGCACTTTCAGTCAGCAAATTATTCAGCAGAAGTTTGTGTCAAGAAAAGCTACTGGGTTTCCTTTATACCACAAGCCATATATCTGCATAATGCCTCACTGTGACAGCGACAGTCAAGTCAGAACTCTTCTTCCTTTTGAATGTTTTTGCTTTGTAGTCATTCTGGTGTGTGTTCAGACCAAAGTTTGTGTATATTTATTTATTTGTTTACTTAATGAATTATCTATCTATTTATGTATTTATCTCTTATATATATTTCTCTTCTGGTTCATCCTGCTTCCACTTCAAAACCGGTCAGACCCATGCAGCATTTCTCGATTCCTATTTGTCCTCTTCCAAACCCTTCCCCACGCTGCCTGTGGCTCCTCTTCAAAACCGGTCCTGCCCACACACAGCCGACACTGCATTTCTCGATTACTATTCGTCCTCTTCCAAAACCTTCCCCACGTTGCCTGGACAGTTGTATGTTTTTGACACAGCGCAAGCTACTGAAGTACGCTTACAAAATAAAGCAAACTCTGCATGAAGCGAAAATTTACTTCTCCAGCTACATTCCATGCTCAGAACCATCAACCCATTGACTAAATCATACAAACACTTGCATGAAATCGCTCAGTCCAATCCAACAGCATCTGTACGAATGGTTTTCAAGGAAAACCCTAGGCAGGATTTACGACGATACAATGCCCCAACATGTCACACCGATGTTGCAGCGATTTTCGTCGGAGGAGATGGCAAACCACCTGCCGAAAGGGACATTTGCATCTATCCCATAGGCAACTCCTGTAAACAGATTTCCACACTCAATATGAATTGCGATCCTGTGGTTTACCCACTTTTATTCCCTTACGGAGACATTGGCTGGCACAAAGATTTACAACATGTTCCCGATAATAGAATCTCCAAGCGAATAAGGCTTACTCAATGCCAATTTTACGCGTACAGATTAGCAATGACGAATACATTTAGTATTTTACACTCCAGCGGCAAACTATTCCAACAGTACATCGTAGATGCGTATGTTAAAACAGAGGGCGCGCGTCTCAACTATCTGAGATTACATCAACAAGATCTGCGCATGGAACAATACAAAAGACCATCAGACGCACTGCAAGCAAACGCTGAAAATAACAACGTACGTGTAGGCAAAATTATCATATTACCGTCCACATTTCCAGAAAGTCCAAGATACATGCAACAAAACTATAAGGTTGCCATGGCCATAGTATGTAAATTCAGAAAGCCTGATTTTATCACTTTCACATGTAATCCTGCTTGGCCGGAAATTCTACATGCACTGTCAGATACCAAAGACCAGAGCACAGACCTGATATTGTAGTACGAATCTTTTTGGATTAAGTTTAAGGAATTACTTAGAGACATTCTAAAACAACATCTTTTTGGGGTTGTTATTGTTTTCTAGGGTTAGATATTTCGACTCATTATCTGTCGTCTCCACCAAAACACCTATTCACAACTGCGTCTTTCAAGAAGTATTTATTTGTTCTTGATTTCTGAATTCCTTTCTCACCGTTTTCCTTCCTATTCTTACACCGCCGTATGCTATGGCAGGCGTCGGCTAGTTTATTTATAGAGTTTCAATAAAAAGCCAAAATTCCCCCTTGGGACAAATAAAGTTCCATCTATCTATCACTGTACCTGCAGCAAGAGTGACTCGTCATACAGTAAAAAAAAAACAAAAAAACCTGTAATTGGTTTCTGGCACTTCAATCACACACACTGCCTTTTTACTTTGTAAGTATTTTTTTTTATCATGCATATGCACAACACCACAGAATGTGCAACATGCAGGTGGCTGAGTTTTTAAAAATCTAAGTCTTTAATTAAAAATCCAGTCCAGTGTAATTAGTTTTATTGCTAAATGTATAAAGTACAATGAAACTCTTACATCTACTGTTCACCATGGCACTGCCATTCAGTGTGATTCTCGATCTGTAAGCTACTGTATATAAAACGCCACCGCAGAATACAATGGGCAAAATCACGCGCCATTTAGGAAAAAAATAATATGATTTAAGCGCACATCTTTCTGTTAATACAAGCAACTGAAGACACAGAACAGCAGAAGCAAAAGTAGGATAATAAGCAGAATACAGCTTGGTGAAGGGAGGTATGGTCATAACCGGTCCCGCCCACACAATTGCTACAATTAGATAAGCAAACAAAAAACATATCCTTCTTTTGAGGAGACGGTACCAAAAATCTGATAAAATGTATTTTTTCCAGTTTACTTTGTTGTCACAAGCTTGCCATAGAAACACGGAAAGCAAGTTTTCTTAAATTTAACCTATTGCTACTTCAATTTCAACATATATGGAAAAAGGCTTTTTTTTCCCCCCACAATGGGACCTCAGTATTCATAAGTTCCAAAATATTGGGCATAAGGCAGGAACAATCCTTGGCCAATGCACCTGTCAACTGAACACACACACACACACACACACACACACACACACACACACACACACACACACACACACACACACACAAGGGCCACATTGACCAATCCCAATTCACCTACATTTAATCAGGTTCAAGTGTACTAAGTTCAGTACAGATATTTACAGTAACAAGGGCAGGAAGACCTATTATTCCTGACTCTGAGCCTGCATGTTCTCATCATGTATTTACAGATTGACTGGTCGGTCAGTGAGCATCAAAAAGATCCTTAAGTTCTTAACACCTTTGCTGACCAACATTGTGGTGTCCTCTGTCATCTGTTCAGGGAGAGAGCATGCTAGATTTTTAAAAATGCATAAAATATACTTCACTTTAGAATACAGCTCTCATGTGGAAAATTTGTATACAACATGGCCGTGAAGAAATAATAACAAACTTACCAGTTAAATATAATTATAAGGCGAATATAATAAGGCGAAAAACAGAGAACCAAGCTGCCAAGAACTTCCACAAATACAAAATTGACAAATAAATAAGCATAATGTTACAGGGCTTGACAAACCTGTAAAATGTGATTGAAAATTTTACCTCCTTTAATTCCTGTAACGGTGCCCCGGAGACCCAAAGGAACAGTGAAGCAATCACGGACATTCACCACCCTGTCAAAAAGTCGGTAATCTGCATCTTTATCAGGAATAATTCCATACTGTTGTTCAAGAGGCTGTAAGAAAATAACTACAGTTGACACATTATGTAAAATGTAGACTGCAAGATATTTTAAGTCTCAGATTTAAAAATGCGTAAATGAAATTATGTTTTACAGTTTAAACCTAATAGGCAATTATGAAATACAAGTAGTTGTCAGCTGTACTGTATAAATTATACTTTATACCTATAGAAAATACAAAACCATTACCTTAAATGTAAAAAATAAATACTCACTCTGTACAAAAGATGTGGTTTCACAGTGACTCTCACTTTCTTATTGCTTCTTTTTAGCTTTAAGAAAAAAATTTAAATAATATTTAATATGGATGTCACCGATGAGCACTGCAAGTAGAACTTACTGGTTGCTGAAAAATAATAGTACATACTTTGCATTTCTCTACTTCTTCTTCTATCTTCAGAATGATTGCAGCATCAAGTACTTGCAAGTCACAGGATGCCCGTGAGCATGAGCTGACAGGATTTGTTTTCAGCCATGTTATAATTTCCTCAACCTTTTCTGCCCTGTTGGTGAAACAGTTTTATTTATATGAGAATCTGAATGTCAGAATATGTTTATTTAGTTTACAGTAATAGTTAAAATTATATTTGTTTATGTATTAAACAAAAACTGAATTTATACTTAATGTATTTATCTAAGTAAATATTAAAATTAGATGATTTGGAACAAGGTATTCTGGGGGGGGCACATACACCCAACATGCAACCCCAATTCTAAAAAAGTTGGGATGCTGTGTACAATGTAAATGAAAACATAATGATTTTATTCACAACGGAACACAGGAAACATTAAATGCTGAAAGAAAAAAAAGCACAATTTTTAGAAAAGAAAAAGGTAATTTTGAATTTGATGCGTAACATGGGACAGTGTTATGTTTACCACTGTGTAGCATCCCCTCTTCTTTTAACAATAGTCTGTAAACGTCTGAGAACTGAGGAGACCAGTTGCTGGACTTTTGGGAGAAGGATGTTGCCCCATTCTTGTCTGATATGGGATACTAGCTGCTCAACAGTCCTGGGTCGTCTTTGTCATATTTTTCGTTTCATGATACGCCAAATGTTTTCAAATGATGAAAGGTCTGGACTGCAGGCAGGCCAGTTCAGCACCTGGACTTTCCTACTATGATGCCATGTTGTTGTAACAGATGCAGTATGTGGTTTAGCATTGTCTTGCTAAAATATGCAAGGCGTTCCCTGAAAAAGACGTTGTCTGGATGGGAGCATATTTTGCTCTAAAACATGTATAGACCTTTCAGCATTTATAGTGCCAATTCCACAGGCAATAATGCACCCCCAAACCATCAGAGATGCAGGCCTTTGAACTGATAACAAGCCGGATGGTCTCTCTCCTCTTTAGCGTGGAGGATGCAGCGTCCATGTTTTCCAAAATGAATATCAAGTATCTTTTCGTCTGACCACAGAAAAGTTTTCCACTTTGCCTCAGTCCATTTTAAATGAGTTTTGGCCTAGAGAAGATGGCGGCATTTCTGGATCATGTTCACATATATAGTACTGTGCAAAAGTTTTAGGCAGGTGTGAAAAAATGCTGTAAACATAGAATGCTTTCAGAAATATAAATAATGATTGTGTATTGTTATCAATTTACAAAATGCAAAGTGAGCAAACAAAAGAAAAATCTAAATCAAATCAATATTTGGTGTTACTACCTTTCGCCTTCAAACCAGCATCAATTCTTATAGGTACACTTGCACAAAGTCAGGGATTTTGTAGGATTATAGTCAGGTGTATGATCAACCAGTTATACCAAACAGGTGCTAATGATCACCAATGTCACACATAGGTTGAAACACAGTCATTAACTGAAACAGAAACAGCTGTGTAGGAGGCTTAAAACTGGGTGAGGAACAGCCAAACTCTGCTACCAAGGTGAGGTTGTGGAAGACAGTTTCATGTCATGGCAAGATTGAGCACAGCAACAACACAATGTAGTTATACTGCATCAGCAAGGTCTCTCCCAGACAAAGATTTCAAAGCAGACTGGGGTTTCAAGATGTGCTGTTCAAGCTCTTTTGAAGAAGCACAAAGAAACGGGCAATGTTGAGGATCGTAGACGCAGTGGTCGGCCAAGAAAACAGTGCAACAGATGAAAGACACATCAAGCTTATTACCCTTCGAAATCGGAAGATGTCCAGCAGTGCCATCAGCTCAGAACTGGCAGAAACCAGTGGGACCCAGGTACGCCCATCTACTGTCCGGAGAAGTCTGGCCAGAAGTGGTCTTCATGGAAGAGTTGCAGCCAAAAAGCCATACCTCTGACGTGGAAACAAGGCCAAGCGACTCAAGTATGCACGAAAACACAGGAACTGGGGTGTAGAAAAATGGCAGCAGGTGCTCTGGGCTGATGAGTCAAAATTTGAAATATTTGGCTGTAGCAGAAGGCAGTTTGTTCGTCGAAGGGCTGGACAGCGGTACAATAATGAGTGTCTGCAGGCAACAGTGAAGCATGGTGGAGGTTCCTTGAACGTTTGGGGTTGCATTTCTGCAAATGGAGTTGTAGATTTGGTCAGGATTAATGGTGTTCTCAATGCTGAGAAATACAGGCAGATACTTATCCATCATGCAATACCATCAGGAAGGCGTATGATTGGCCCCAAATTTATTCTGCAGCAGGACAACGACCTCAAACATACAGCCAAAGTCATTAAGAACTATCTTCAGCGTAAAAAAGAACAAGAAGTCATGGAAGTGATGGTATGGCCCCCACAGAGCCCTGATCTCAACATCATCGAGTGTGTCTGGGATTACATGAAGAGACAGAAGGATTTGAGGAAGCCTACATCCACAGAAGATCTGGTGTTAATTCTCCAAGATGTTTAGAACAACCTACCAGCCGAGTTCCTTCAAAAACTTTGTGTAAGTGCACCTAGAAGAATTGATGCTGTTTTGAAGGCAAAGGGTGGTCACACCAAATATTGATTTGATTTAGATTTCTCTTTTGTTCATTCACTGCATTTTGTTGATTGATGAAAATAAATGATTAACACTTCCATTTTTGAAAGCATTCTTTGTTTACAGCATTTTTTTACACCTGCCTAAAACTTTTGCACAGTACTGTAGCTTCTTCTTTGCATGACAGAGTTTTAACCTGCATTTGTGGAAGGCATGGCAAACAACAGACAATGTTCACAGGCAATGATTTCTGGAAGAGTTCCTGAGCCCATGCAGTGATTTACATGACAGTGTCATGCCTATTTTTAATGCAGTGGCCTTGTCCCTTGCGCACAGAGATTTCTCCAGATTCTCTGAAATTTTTGATGTACTGTAGATGATGAGATATTGAAAGTCTTTGTAATTTTATATTGAGGAACAGTATTCTGAAATTTTTCCACAATTTGCAGGCACCGCTTTTTTCAGATTGGTAAACCTCTGCCCATTTTTATTTCTGAGAGACTCTGGTTCTCTAAGATTCTTTTCATACCCAATCATGTTACTAACCTGTTGCTGATTAACCTAATTAGCTGCAAAATGTTCCTCCAGCTGTTTCATTTTAGTACCACTTACTTTCCAGTTTTTTTTGCCCCGTTCCAACTTTTTGAGATTTGTTGCTGCCACCAAATTCAAAATGAGCGAATATTTTTCATGAAATAGCAAAATTTCCTGCGGTGGGCTGGTGCCCTGCCCAGGGATTGTTTCCTGCCTTGCACCCTATGTTGGCTGGGATTGGCTCCAGCAGACCCCTGTGACCCTGTAGTTTGAATATAGCGGGTTGGGTAATGGATGGATGGATGGATAGTAAAATTTCTAACTTTAACATTTGACATGTTTTTTATGTTCTATTGTGAATAAAATATTAGTTTATGAGATTTTAAAAAAGCGTCCCAACTCTTTTGGAATTGGGGTTGTATTTATAACAGACAAATGGAAATTCTTAGTTAACTTGCTTTGGACTTTTGCAGAAAAAAAACAAATGCAACCAGATGCTCTCACTCACAACATACTGTATTAAAATCAAATGGCACTAATTTGTGTATAAATAAGTGGATCACATACAGCAAAATTATAAGTATGTTTAAAACAGATCATCCTTATAATCACAGTAAAAAATACACTACTCAAAGAAGCTAACACGAGGTCATTAACAGCTCTGAAACTAATAAACCGTTTCATAGCTTAGATGCCAAAATCTATCCACGATCAAATAGTAGTTTGAGTGCACTAGCCTGTACAGAAGAGTGACAAACAGGTATGTGCTTGAGGGTATATAAAAGTTAAGTGTGAAACTATTACAAATTTGGGATTTAAAATGTCTGGGTTTAGTAAGGTTAGCTACTTCACACCCTTCTACTTGTCCTAAAATTTATTTTTCCTTTCAGTACTAGGGTGTTGTGCCGTGTTAGCCATTATGAATGTAGAGAAAAGCCAAGCAAAATGACACCTTTTATTGGCTAAATAAAAAGATTACAAGATCTTGCCTGAAGAAGGGGCCTGAGTTGCCTCGAAAGCTTGCATATTGTAATCTTTTTAGTTAGCCAATAAAAGGTGTAATTTTGCTTGGCTTTTCTCTTTTTCCTTTCACAAATATTGAACTACTATGCCTAAGTGCCATAGATATTGTCTGGCCCAGACTCCAAAAAACATCAGATGGAGCTAAATCAATACAAATGTTTAATTAAACCTTGAGTGAGTCTTCAAAATATGAAAGACTTAGACAGGGAGTGATTGACTTTTTTTTTTTTTTTTAACAAGAGCAATGAACTTAAATACATGGCTAAAGCAACACTTGTGCAGTTTACAGATAAAAAAGTGAATGTGCTAGTGTAGCTCAGTCAGTAATCTGAGGTTTTCAGAATGAGATTTCAAGCTTGTTACCCAACAACCATGCCCTTTTGAACTTAACCGCATGTTTAACAGAATGGAAAACAAATAATGTGTTTTTTTTTTTTTTTGGCTTGAGAATCTGTATTCTTGTCAATGTTTAAAGAAATGCTCTATGAATGACTGCAGATATTATATTTCTTTTGTGCATTTGGTAAGCTCACAGATAAACAACATACTTTATCATTTAGTGAGCTGATCAGCAATGTCATAAGACGCTAACCCAAAGAAGCAGTTAAAATCACAGACTGATTAAGGTTTAAAAGACCAGATTTTTTCTTTTTAAATTAAACACAAGTGTACCATTAGAAAAATCATGATATGAGAATAAATACCCATTTTCATCTTGTCCTGGCCAAATGTCATCCTCATAAAAAATGTCCTCATTATTATTTTTGGAAACGTAGTTGAAAACTTCAGAGAACCTTTAAGAAATAATTACATTTTAAAAACTTATGAGCAAAATAGTATGTACGACAAAATACAAAAAAAAATTAAAACTAATAAAAGATCTCATTATAAATGTTTTAAAAACATTCTTGAATTGTATGTTTTGCAAGAAAAAAATTCGGAATAAAACAGTTATGAAAATAGGAAAAAACAGCAAGTATTCAACTTTAATATATACCTCTCAAGATATTCTGCAAGGAGTTCTTCTACAGCAACAGAGTATAGCCATTCATTCCCAGACTTTTTAGTGTAGCCAGGAACTTCTTCATTTTTCTTGTTAAATTTGAGATTTAGTCCAATATTTGATTTCTGCTCTCCATGTTGACTGTTTAAACAAAAAGTAAACACACGTCTGACTTTCCTTTTTTTACTAGCCAAATCGCTTAATTACATTTTTAATCAGAAATTGGATGAATGAAATTATGACTTGGTACAAGTTCAGTTTTTTAATGTGTGTGAAGGGTGAAACTATGACAGCAAATAACTGTAAGTGCATTATTTTATAAAGACATTTTTACGTGTTAGACTTTTTAACATACAATGTGAGATTCAAAACCATATGACCAACAGTCAAATGTGTTAGCATGTTTCTACACAAATCACCTGTGGTTCCATGAGAATGTATTACTTCCAACATGATCATCACAGCCCAAGTATATCAGTCTTAACAAGAGCAAGTCTTTCCATTCAACATTATATCTGTGCATTTTTGTCTACTGTGTTCAAAATGTTAACTTTGGATTTGAAGGCACCCCGTTACCTACAATATATATCTATATTGCCTTGAGTCCTTTTAGTAAAGTGTATTCTAAAGTAACACATGGCATTAACCTATATTGTTAAAATGGCTTCCAGGGACCCCTGAAGGTTTTGTTTGGTTTTTTTTCTCCAGCCCTCTGGACTTTTTTTTTTTTTTTTTTTTCTGTCCATCCTGGCCATCAGACCTTACTTTATTTTTTGTTAATTAGTATTGCCTAATTTTAATATTTTTTTCTTTCGTCCTCTTTCTTCATCCTGTAAAGCACTTTGAGCTACATCATTTGTATGAAAATGTGCTATATAAATAAACAAGGGGGCTTCGCTCGCCTACCCCCGGTGTTTTGAACCCGTGCCCGCTGGGCAGCCACGTGTGAGGATGACGCATGTATAATATGGAGCGTTCGCCCATGTACCTGTTTATGACGTTTTACTTTGCTTTCTACTCTGTCTTTTATTTGTGATCTCGCTTTATTCTGCGTTTGTTTTAATGACACGTGGTCCGTGGTGAATATATTTTGCCTTTTTCGAGTAATAATGTTGATTTGTTTGCGATACTGTGATGTTTATCGTACTGTTAATAATGCATCACTGTAATGTGATTCACTTAGGGGGGGTAAACGTTAACATCTAACATTCTACAAAGTTATTGTGGTGTTTTCACCTGCATTATCATCGTTTAATTTAATATTATTTATTGTATTAGTATGCTGCTGCTGGAAAATGTGAATTTCCCATTGGGATTAATAAAGTATCTATCTATCTATCTATCTATAGTTTGGACGTGTGAGGATGACGTATGTTTAATACGGAGCGTTCGCCCGTGTCACTGTAGCTCTTTCCGAACTATTATGCGGTGCATTGTGGAGCACTGCGGACTCTGTAGTGTTTGCCGTTTCACTTTGTATCCCACGTTCATTAGATCTGTCCACGCGGGCTCGGTGTCGAAGCTGTGTTAGTTGTTGAGCTGTTTGGTTTTGGAGCCGAGACAGTTTTGCTTCCGCGGTTTCAGACGCGTGTCTGTACCATCTCGGGTTTGATGTATGAACCTTTGTGGACTCCGTACGCATTATGAAGTTTTACTTTGTTTCCAACTCTGTGTTTTATTTTGTTTCCAACTCTGTGTTTTATTTCTGACCTCGCTTTATCCCGCTTGCGGCATCTCTTTATGACGTTTTACTTTGTTTCCTACTCTTGACGGTTCGTAGTTTCTCCCGTTTTGCACTGTTGCGGGGTTTGTGTGGCGCCTGCGCACGTGCGTAGTCTCTCCCGTTTCACTATGGGGGGGGGGGGCTTTGTGTGGCGCTTGCGCACTATGTCTTTTGTGTCCACGGGCATGTTCCTGCTTCCATATCCGGTTTACCATTCTCGTTTAGTAATATGGATGTTGTTTCTGTTTTCTGTTTCAGTTCTGTTGGGTTAGGAACCTGCCTCTTGCAACTGTGAAATGGACTAAGTGGGTTTGAGATAATTATATTATGTTTCTGTGTACTTCCTCAAGAGTTTTTTTTTCATAAACTGCACTTTATCAGAGTAAACTCTACCTTTCAATACATAGAATATTTTGTTTACAAAAGGAAAGTAATTATAGATAACAATTTAAGGTGATTCATTTTTTTTAGTTAAAACTGATAAAGATATTCACCTTAGTATCAAAAAACTTTGACTTATTTGTTTATCTAGGCCATTTGTTACAAAAAAAAGTAAATATGCAATCTGAAAGGGGAACTTACTTTTTTCTCGAACCTCTTGCAACAAAGATGCTTCCTGAAAACCTGGAGACAAGATACGGACTTATTCCAAGTCGACTAGCTAAAACATAGCCAGGACTGTACTTTACTGAGTATTTCTGAAAATAAAGAAAAAAAATAAAATTAAAGATATTATCCTTCATGCAATACCATAATGTTTCTATCAATTACTTTTCAGATTAAATTACACAGAAGAGAAGTTTACTTAGCAATATAGGAGGCTAAAGTTAAATTAAATCATCAACTAGCTAATGAGCTTCAGTGAAATCTGTAGGTACAGGTAGTGCGTAAATACTAGCAAGTAAGTATCTTAGTATATTTCACAAATTTAAAAGAGAGATGCATTTTAACATAAAAAGTATAATAATATGTCAATTATAAGGAATCAAATAACAGCCAAAGTTAAACAAGTTCTTGAAAATCACACAACAACTTTATAGCATAGCCATAAAGTATTTGTTTTGTTTTTTCCTACTAACATGTACTTTTCTACTTTTATTTTTCTATTTTTATTTATTGATCACTCCTACCACTTTATTTTAATATTTAACATTATACATAGTTATTGTCTGTTTTTTTCACCTGTATTATTATCATTCTTTAATTTAATATTATTTATTGTATCAGTATGCTGCTGCTGAAGAATGTGAATTTCCCATTGGGATTAATAAAGTATCTATCTATCTATCTATCTATCTATCTATCTATCTATCTATCTATCTATCTATCTATCTATCTATCTATCTATCTATCTATCTATCTATCTATCTCATTGCATGATGCCTGCTGATCGCCTTCAACAGATTTATCAGTACAAATATTAGGAACAAACTATACAGATAAAGAATTAGAAAGTTTAATCATAGTTTATTATTTTATATGAACAAAAAGAGTACAGTAATCCCTCCTCCATCGCGGGGGTTGCGTTCCAGAGCCACCCGCGAAATAAGAAAATCCGCGAAGTAGAAACCATATGTTTATATGGTTATTTTTATATTGTCATGCTTGGGTCACAGATTTGCGCAGAAACACAGGAGGTTGCAAAGAGACAGGAACGTTATTCAAACACTGCAAACAAACATTTGTCTCATTTTCAAAAGTTTAAACTGTGCTCCATGACAAGACAGAGATGACAGTTCCGTCTCACAATTAAAAGAATGCAAACATATCTTCCTCTTCAAAGGAGTGTGCGTCAGGAGCAGAGACTGTCATAAAGACAGAGAATGCAAACAAATCAATAGGGCTGTTTGGCTTTTAAGTATGCGAAGCACCGCGGCACAAAGCTGTTGAAGGCGGCAGCTCACACCCCCTCCGTCAGGAGCAGGGAGAGAGAGAGAGAGAGATAGAGAGAGACAGAGAAAAACAAACATGCAAAAATCAATACGCGCCCTTCGAGCTTTTAAGTATGCGAAGCACCTTGCAGCATGTCGCTTCACTAAGCAGCTGCACAGAAGGTAGCAACGTGAAGATAATCTTTCAGCATTTTTAGACGAGCGTCCGTATCGTCTAGGTGTGCGAACAGCCCCCCTGCTCACACCCCCTACGTCAGGATCAGAGAAAGCGCAAGAGAGAGAAAGAGAAAAGTAAGTTGGGTAGCTTCTCAGCCATCTGCCAATAGCGTCCCTTGTATGAAATCAACTGGGCAAACCAACTGAGGAAGCATGTACCAGAAATTAAAAGACCCATTGTCCTCAGAAATCTGCGAACCAGCAAAAAATCCGCAATATATATTTAAATATGCTTACATATAAAATCCGCGATAGAGTGAAGCCGCGAAAGGCGAAGCGCGACATAGCGAGGGATCACTGTAATTTATATTTGCTTGTAAAAGGTTTATAATTCCTTTAAGAAAACTATAAATACATCACTAACGTATTGTATTGTAGGCATATTATATTATATATATATATATATATATATATATATATATATATATATATATATATATATTTTATTATTATTATTAATTATTATTATTATATATATTATTATTATATTATATATTATAATATATATTATATTGTAGGCATAGGCTGTATTGTAGGCATGGAGATGGACAGTCTGACATCTGTGGCAGAGCAACGGGCGCTCAGCAGGCTCCTGTCAATCATGGAGAATCCACTGCATCCACTAAACAGCATCATCTCCAGACAGAGGAGCAGCTTCGGTAACAGACTGCTGTCAATGTCCTGCTCCACTGACAGACTGAGGAGATCGTTCCTCCCCCACACTATGCGATTCTTCAATTCCACCCGGGGGGTAAACGTTAACATTATACAAAGTTATTGTCTGTTTAACCTGCATTTTTATCATTCTTTAATTTAATATTGTTTTTTTTTTCATTATGCTGCTGCTGGAGTAAGGGAATTTCCCCTTGGGATTAATAAAGTATCTATCTATCTATCTATCTAATCTATCTATCTATCTATCTATCTATCGTCTTGTATGTAAATCCAAGGTGTAAGCATTCACATGTTGTACTGTTAATCACAAAAACAATCAAAATCAAAATCCAGAACACAATGTTCAAGAGGACCAAGTTCACAAGTCTGACATGTTTGTTAAACTGTTATACAAACTATATACCATTTTAAATGTCTTTGAATGCTGGGAAGAAATTTTATCACACTACAAAACTCCTTGTATACAAATACCATTTTTACTTTACTCATGTAGAAATTTTAAAACATTTACAAAAATATTTCTGTTTTCTTTTACAAGTAGCTTTGACAAAGAGGCGTAACTAATAATCCATATATTCCAGCAACAAAAGTAAATTCTTACATGCTGATTTTGCATTAAGGCTTCAAGCTGAGGTTCACAAGGAACTGTAAAAAGAACACGGATTCGTCCTTCTTTAACAACATCAGCCGAATCTTGGACCTGGAAAATATTTTAATTATAACACAGGAAAAAAATATATATTATACATTGTTCCAGTATTACAACCCCTCCTTGAAACCTCTTATTTTTAGCATTACAAAGGAAATCTGACCCACTTGTTCTTACAAAACTATTTTTATTTGGTAGCATTTTCAAGAACAGTTTACTTTAGGTCTGGCTACAAAACATCAGTGAAATTAAGGTATGGGCTAGAGCATTTCAAAAGTCTGATTTTCTTCTTTCAACATGACCCACTTTAAGTTAATGAACAGGTAAGTTGATGTTTCTCCTCAAGAATCCTTTGGTACATGGTATAATTCATGAATCCATTAATGTTGGAAGCACCAAACCATTTCCAATTCATGAAACTATTACTACCGTGCTGGACCACTAGCAACATATTCTCATTCTGGAATACAGATTTAATTTTTCCCCAAGCAATACAGAGCTCACGTCTTCCAAAAAAATCCTTTGACTCCGCTTTCCATAGAATGTTGTTCTGATACACATGGGGGTAAATCCAGGTACATCTTAAAAAAATGTAAACAATCAAGTTCTTATTAGCTAGTAGTGGTTTTTGCCTTGCTACTCTACCAGAGATCACATTTTTACTTCAATGATGAAGTCATGAATACTGACTTTTACTAAAGCAAGAAAGGTCAGCAAGTTCCAAGATATTTTTGTAAGGCTCTTTGTGACATCATGGACAATTTTTACATATAGCTTTTGATTTTTTCAGGATGGGCCACTACTTTGAAAACTGCCTACTGTCTCAAACTTATAACTGTGACTAATACCACAGCCTTAAAAAAGCAGTTTTAACCCTTTCCAAATTAAAAAAATACAATAACTTTTACAGAGGTTTTCGGGATTTTGCTTTACTTCTGCCATGATATGCCTTCCTAATATTGTGTACTGACAAGTTCAATGACCCAAACTACATAAGATTTTTATTTGATAGGATGGGCACAAACAATGCCTGATTGTTACCAAAGATGTCAATAAACAGTTGGCCTTAACTGGACTGAGTTTACTAGAGAATCTGTTCAATTTTTGCATCAGACAAAATTAAAACACAACCATATTAAGATGTCTCTTTCATACTCTCCACAATATACTCCAATGACCTGCAACAAACTAACTAAAGTCACAGTTTAAAATATATATTACATAAAGTTAAAGTGCACATAGTATCCCCCTTGGCATCATATATAACATACACAATATTAAATGTGTCATGGAATCGGTGAAGATTACATTCTGGAGAATTAACATCCTGCTTGCTCACCTTTATCTGCATTTTTCAGTCTATCATAAAAAAATCTTCTAGCTAATAATACACATCCCCACATCCCTATACTATAACTTCTTCAGAATAACTTTAGGAGATAACTAGAACAGATGTTTGGTTTGTTTTTGTCTTCAATGAAGGCTCTGTAAAAATATCAGGGCATCAATTGTAATGCACACAAACATACTCAGAGAAAATAATCTTTTACGTAGGATGTTAGAAATAGTATTACAAAACAATTTGTTAATATTAGGTTAAAAGAAACAAAAAACAAAGTGTGAATAAAAATATTCAAACAAACCTCTCCCATGGCTCCATAGTATGTATTTCCAAGCATAAAAACAGTGGTTGATGGTGAGAATAATTCGTCAACTGTTTTATAATGGCAAAAACTGGAATCAAAAGCCACAATGTCCTGCAACACCAAAATAGCAATTTATTCTTTGTTGTGTTTAACACCTACAGTTTAAATAAACATAATTTACTTCAAAAATACTGACATTAACTGTAGCTTGATAAGCAAAGGGCAAAATCTGCTTTGACCACTGCTTTTCCAAAACAACATCTCCTTTCGAAGTCAGTACATATTTACGCCCTGTCAGCAGCTGGGCAAATAGCAAGACTGCCGTCTCATTTATAATGATGCCTTTCCTTTTATGGTAACTGCAAAGCCAAAAAAAAAAAACCACTAGTCATTGTGTTTATTTAATAGTATACCCAAAGTACCTTGTAAAACATTCTAACACACTTTGTAGAGAGACATTAGATTCTTAGTTTTAAAGACAATTAATTTGAATAGCACAACACATTCATTTATGCATTATCATTTCCCACATAACTGAAAAGGTAGGCAAAGCATTGCAAATTAATAAAAGTTCCACAAAGTCTTAGTTTTAATAAATGAAAAATGAATGAGGGCAAATATTTCAGCATTAGATAAGTAAATAGACAAGACACAGACTTTTACAAATAGAAATTTAAATTCTGCATAATGTTCAATTCGTTCCTTCAAGAGCTATATTTTACCAGTGCAAATTATAGATTATTATTTTCACCTTCTAGTCATAAAAGAGCACAATTAAGAGAAACTGTTTTATGAGCATACAATTCTGTGATGCCTTGCACTTCTTTCATCCAAATGGATTCTTCTTTGTCATTTAAATAAACAACTCTTGTTGGTGGCACTGTTTTGTCTGAATATAGTTTCTGAATTCCAGGAGGTTCGTCCAAGTAAAATCTAAACAAGGATATCAAAACTACAATTAATAAGGACATTACATACCTCTTCAGAATTTACAATTAAATCATTTAACACAGCTTATGTTACTATATACAAACATATTTAATTGTTTGTTTGCATTATGTAAAATGATTAATGAAAATATGACAAATGACGTACTTGGTTTCTCCATCCGAGACAGCAACAACTCGGGCTTCTTCTAAATGAGGCCAGTTTACAAATACTGATTTACCAAGCACCAAAGAAGCAACATCATCACTAATCTACAAAAAAAAAAAAAAAAAAAAAAGGTTTATCAGTTAAGAGATAAAATTATAGATTGGTACATGAAAGCTAAGGATCTATGTACAAACAAATTAAAAAAAATTTAAAACATGGATGCAGCACTTAATATAAATACTGAATACAAATAAATATGAGGAAATTCTCAGCTTGCTGGCAGCACCTTATATATATTTACTATTGTGTAAATAATACATAATAGATGCTTCTAAAACAAAGCAAGAAAAAACAGTTCCATGCAATAGAAGATTACATAAACCATTAACATAATGTAATAATCTAGTATCTAGAATTCTGTTTTAAGAAAACAGATTCACTATCAAATGTATTTATATTTAAGTCTCCCAGCATTCATGAAGCCAAGGAGAACTTTGACTTTCCTTTTTTACTTAACAAAACCAAAACGTGTGTATACATATACAGTGGGTATAGAAAAGAATCACTCCCTTCGAAATATTCCCATTTTTTTTGCTTTACAGCCTTAAATGAAAACACACAAAACAATATTTTTTCCAGCTTTACTTAATGAATGCAATCTATAACATCCAAGTGAAAGATATCACAGCTACAGTTCAGAAGAATTTTAAAAAATAAAAAATAAATACCAAGATTAATAAAGAATCACCCCCCTCCTAAACTCAATCAGGTGTAAGTAACCACCATTTCCATTGCAGACCATGGTTACTGGTTTCCACCTGTGATCAATTGTAATCAGTGTGATTAGTGAAGCATAAAAACAGCTGTTCCTGGAGCATTCCCTTGCTTAGTAGTGCAACTGATAGCAAACAATTGACTACGGGTGACAAGCCACTTTCAAAAGATCTCAAGGACAGACATAAGGCAGGAGATGGATACAAAAAAATCTCAAAGGCTTGATCAATCCCAAGGAACACAGTAAAGAACATAATAAAGAAGTGGTAAGTGTTTGGTACTACTAGGACCCTCCCTGGATCCGAACGTCCCTCCAAACTGGATGGAAGAGCAAGGAGGAAACTGGTAAGAGAGGCTACCAAGAAGCCAATGGCCACATACAGGATTTTATGGCAAAGAGTGGTCATTGTGTGCATGTGACAACAATTTCACAAGTGCTCCACAATTGTGGCTTGTTTGGGAGGGTCGCAAGGAAAAAGCCACTTCTCAAGAAAGGCCACATTAAGGCTCATTTCGTTCGTGCCAGAATGCACCTTGAAGATTCTGATGCCAAGTGGAAAAAGGACTTATGGTCAGATGAGACCAAAATCTAACTATTTGGCCTCAATACCAAGCTGTACACCTTGCGGAAATCCAGTGCAGCTCACCATCCACAACACACCATACCTACACTAAAGCATTTTATAAAGGATTTATAAAGATTTATAAAGGTTATATGGGTAAGGAATGTGCACAAATATTACCATGTACAAAAACTGCAAAACATTCTTTCATATTTTTGGTAACCTCATGATCTCTGTCATGACCTACTTAGTTTTAGTGGTGTTTGCCTTAATATGTTAAGTTTGAAAACTTTTCGATTATCATGTGTACAGGTGCTGGTCATAAAATTAGAATATCATGACAAAGTTGATTTATTTCAGTAATTCCATTCAAAAAGTGAAACTTGTACATTAGATTCATTCATTACACACAGACTGATGTTTAATCAAATATTTATTTCTTTTAATTTTGATGATTATAACTGACAACTAATGAAAGTCCCAAATTCAGTATCTCGGAAAATTAGAATATTGTGAAAAGGTTCAATATTGAAGACACCTGCTGCCACACTGTAATCAGCTAATTAACTCAAAACACCTGCAAAAGCCTTTAAATGGTCTCAGTCCAGTTCTGTAAGCTACACAATCATGGGGAAGATTGCTGACTTGACAGTTGTCCAAAAGACGACCACTGACACCTTGCACAAGGAGGGCAAGACACAAAAGGTCATTGCTGAAGAGGCTGGCTGTTCACAGAGCTCTGTGTCCAAGCACATTAATAGAGAGGCGAAGGGAAGGACAAGATGTGGTAGAAAAAAGTGTACAAGCAATAGGGATAACTTCACCCTGGAGAGGATTGTGAAACAAAACCCATTCAAAAATGTGGGGGAGATTCACAAAGTGTGGACTGCAGCTGGAGTCAGTGCTTCAAGAACCACCACGCACAGACGTATGCAAGACATGGGTTTCAGCTGTCGCATTCCTTGTGTCAAGCCACTCTTGAACAAGAGACAGCGTCAGAAGCGTCTCGCCTGGGCTAAAGACAAAAAGGACTGGACTGCTGCTGAGTGGTCCAAAGTTATGTTCTCTGATGAAAGTAAATTTAGCATTTCCTTTGGAAATCAAGGTCCCAGAGTTTGGAGGAAGAGAGGAGAGGCACAGAATCCACGTTGCGTGAGGTCCAGTGTAAAGTTTCCACAGTCAGTGATGGTTTGGGGTGCCATGTCATCTGCTGGTGTTGGTCCATTGTGTTTTCTGAGGTCCAAGGTCAACGCAGCCGTCTACCAGGAAGTTTTAGAGCACTTCATGCTTCCTGCTGCTGACGAACTTTATGGAAATGCAGATTTCATTTTCCAATAGGACCTGGCACCTGCACACAGTGCCAAAGCTACCAGTACCTGGTTTAAGGACCATGGTATCCCTGTTCTTGATTGGCCAGCAAACTCGCCTGACCTTAACCCCATAGAAAATCTATGGGGTATTGTGAAGAGGAAGATGCAATACGCCAGACCCAACAATTCAGAAGAGCTGAAGGCCACTATCAGAGCAAAATGGGCTCTCATAACACCTGTGCAGTGCCACAGACTGATCGACCCCATGCCACGCCGCATTGCTGCAGTAATCCAGGCCAAAGGAGCCCCAACTAAATACTGAGTGCTGTACATGCTCGTACTTTTCATGTTCATACCTTTCAGTTGGCCAACATTTCTAAAAATCCTTTTTTTGCATTGGTCTTAATTGATATTCTAATTTTCCGAGATACTGAATTTGGGACTTTCATTAGTTGTCAGTTATAGTCATCAACATTAAAAGAAATAAACATTTCAAATACATCAGTCTGTGTGTAATGAATGAATCTAATATACAAGTTTCACTTTTTGAAAAGAATTGCTGAAATAAATCAACTTTGTCATGATATTCTAATTTTATGACCAACACCTGTATGTGTAAAAAATATACAACAAACAGGACAGACTTAAGCTGCACCACACTATGCTTAGGCCACCACAAATTTAGTTGGAAATCAAAAGTTCTCATGAAGTCATTGGAAATGCAAAAGGTGAATTAACATACCAGTTCCTTTTGATCATTAAGTGTTATTTCCAGCATCATATTTTCACCCCGACTACTCTGCTGAAACACTTGTACTCCAGCTTTCTTTAAGAAGAACTGCAAAGAAATTAAGGCTTGATTAATAAAATTTTGTAAATAAAAATAATTAAGTAGCATTATAATGGTATACTTACTGAATGTTTTATATGCTTTAATGTTGGAAAACCACAAAAATAGAGAGCGCTATTATCAACTTTATTTCCAATGTAGGAGACATCAACATGCCAAGCATCCATTGGTATTAGTTCAGACCTAAAATTAAAAACAGTGGGGTGTTGGGGGGGGGGGGGGTCGAGAGGAAAATTGGATTTAGATAGAAATTTGCATTTCTTCAACAAAAGTTAACAATATTCACTATGGTCATGTTTAGAAGCAATTCAGGAAGGAGCCAGAAATATCAGCAGTAACACTTTTAATTCTATTGGAAGACTAATTTTCTCTTCAATCACAAAAAAGCTCATAACTGAGAAGGCTATTCAACACATCTGATTCCACCAGCTAATAGGTATGGTTTGCTTTGCGTTAAGCAGGAAATAAACAAAGCAAAGAACTCAATAAGCACCATATTCAGAAATGGCTTATAATATAAGTGGAGTAACACTGTGCCATCAGACAGGGCTACTCGATTAGAATTTGCAAACCAAAACATTTAGCTGGGCCAGACATTTTCAGCGGCTAGTAAGCAGCACATGACGACAAATTTTAAACTAACACAAATAAATGTATTGAAAAACAAATGATGTTTATTCATTGATTGTCTTTTAAATTTGGTCATATCTGACACAGGCACATCAAAAAGTGCATAAAAAAAACAATAAAAAATTGCTATAAATCAGGGGTGTCAAACGTACGGCCCGCAGGCCAAAACCGGCCCACTAGGGGGTTCAATCCGGCCCACTGGATGAATTTTGAAAGTAAAAAAATTAATAAAAGACACGAACTCGAAATTCGTAATAAAATGCAATTCCTAAATCATCCGCTAGGGTGTTAGTCAGATGAGAGGGGCGCACTGTGTTAGTCAAAGGGGAGGGGTGCACTGTTTTAATTAGAGTAAAAGAAGCAACAACTCTGCCACTCTGTAGGCTACCTTATTTTCTACTCACCTTGACACCCTCATTAGCCAAAATGTCTTTGTCAAAAAGGAGAAAAGTGGATACCGAGTGTAGGGTTTTCCAAGAGAAATGGACCACTTCCTATTTATTCACAGAGATAAATGGGAAACCTGTGTGCTTGGTGTGTAATCAACAAGTGTCGGTGCTCAAGGAATATAATATTCGGCGCCACTATGAGACTCATCATGGTGGAAAATACGACATCTTGCAAGGACGACTGAGGAGAGAGAAGATAAATGAATTGCTGGTGGGTCTGAGAAAACAGCAGTCAATTTTCACTCGGAGCCGAGAGGTCAGTGAAGCAGCAGTAAAAGCCACCTACGTAATTGCTAACGAAATAGCATTAGCATCAAAGCCGTATTCCGACGGTGAGTTCGTTAAAAGATGCATGATGAAGGCTGCAGAACTCGTGTGTCCTGAGAAGCGACAAGCATTTGCCAACATTAGTCTGACGAGAAACACTATGGCAGAGAGGATATCGGAACTATCGGCTGATTTAGACAGACAGTTGAAACACAAGGTCAAGTCATTTCTTGCATTTTCTGTTGCAATTGATGAGAGCACTGACATTACAGACGTTGCTCAACTGGCCATATTTATTCGTGGAGTTGATGACACATTGACCGTCACTGAGGAGTTCCTTGAGTTGGTGCCTATAAGTGACACCACAACAGTTGAGGACATTTTCGGCTCTGTGGTTGGCGTGCTGGACAGAGTCGGGGTGGACTGGTCCCGCGCTGTCAGCCTGGCTACAGATGGCGCACCATCAATGATCGGAAGAAAAGCAGGTGTTGTGACAAAATTCAGAGAGAAAGTACAAGCCGCTAATGGAGGAGATGGTTTCTGGACATTTCACTGTATTTTGCACCAGGAGGCATTGTGTTGCAAGTCGTTAAAAATGGATCACGTCATGGAGGTGGTTGTCCGAACTGTTAATTTCATCCGAGCCAGAGGCCTGAATCATCGTCAGTTTGACTGCCTTCTCAGTGACAATCACGTTACTAATACCCTGCCATACTACACTGAAGTAAGGTGGTTAAGCAGAGGTGCTGTGCTGAGGCGTTTCTTTGATCTACGCGAGGAAATCGGACAGTTCATGGAGAAAAAAGGAAATCCAGTGATGGAATTACAATGTCAGGAATGGCTGCAGGACCTTGCATTTCTGGTGGATATTACAGAGCACTTGAATATTCTGAACAAAATGTTGCAAGGCCGCAAAAAAGTTGTCACACAGTTTTATGACAGCATATGTGCATTCAAGTTGAAGCTGACTTTGTGGGAGACACAGCTGTCAAGTGGTGACCCTGCACATTTCCCTTGCCTAAGAGAAGTATGTGCAGCAGGCATTAATGCTGACATGAAACGGTATAAAGACAAGATTGCAGGATTGCTGTGTGAGTTTGAGAAACGGTTTCAGATCTTTGGTGAACTCGAGAAAGAATTTGCAGTTTTTCGCTCACCCTTCACAGTCAAAGCTTCTGATGTCCCTGTCGACATCCAACTAGAGATAATTGATTTGCAATGTGATGCAGATTTGAAGGGCAAGTTTGCCTCAGTGGGCTTGGACACATTTTATCAATATCTCTTGCCAGGGTACCCCAAATTAACAGCCCTGGCTGCAAAAATTTTGTGCATTTTTGGGACAACCTACCTTTGTGAACAAGTTTTCTCAGTAATGAACATCAATAAAACAAAATTGCGCTCAAGGCTCACAAACAAGCACTTAGATGACATTCTGAGATTGGCTACTAGTCAGGACATGACACCTGATATTGATGCACTTGTGCAGACCAAAAGATGCCAAGTTTCAGGAGCAAAAACAAAGTAGTCTAGATGTGACTAACTCCTTTACAATATTGCTTCAGACACCGATTGCACTTAAAGAATTCAGTTCTGTGAAAATGAATTCTTGCTGTAGAAATAGTTAAAAAATGTTAAATTAAATGTAAGTTAACAGCTTCACTACAAAAGAGTTTGGTTTGGTGGAATCCTATTGTTCATGTAATGCCATAAATTTTAAGGTGCAGTACTATATTTTTCAGTTCCAAATACCTCTGACTTAAAGTTTTGTTTGTATTTGTGCAAACACTTGTTTTAAGAAATCTGAGGTTGTTTATATGTTTTGATATGTTGATATGTTTTGTAAAACATTTCATTAAATATGAAGATTTTCTAATGTACTTGTACTTCTTTGCACGAAAACAAAGGGAAAAAACATGGACTTACTATTATTTATAGGTAATTATGTTATGAATCCTGCTCCGGCCCACTTGACATCTAATTAGGCTGTATGTGGCCCCTGAACCAAAATGAGTTTGACACCCCTGCTATAAATGAACAGAATCCTTTTTCCACTTTCAAATGAAATAACATTTTGGTCATATCTGACCTTGGCACATCTGAAAGTGCATAAAAATAAAAGTGCGCAGTATTAGCAATAACATTTGTTTCCCTTTTGAAATGAATTGGAAATATTTTGGTTATATAATAGTAATTTTTACATTTATATAGCATTTTTCTCACTGCTCATGCAGGGAGGACCCGGGACACGAACCCATGATCTCTTTGCTACGAGGCAACAGTGCTACCGTTGTGTCACTGTGTATACATGACCCAATCACATCACAAACTGCATTTAACAGAATAAAAAAGAATTATCAATACCATCACAGCTATCAGTGCACAAACCCATAACAAGTGATAACAGTAAGTAACACACATGAATACAACGTCTACTGCACACCGAGGGAACATAGGATTGTTTAAAATCACTGCATGTGTGATTAGGCATGGCTTTGTTACACATCCCATATTATGTTGATATTGTGACGTGTCTCGCTATTGCATGAGCTGTTGTGGGTGGAGCCTTGTGGGAAAGCACTAAGTGAGGGCATCTGGCACCGCCCTAGAGAGAGCTGAGGGACAGGATCAGGGTAAGATGGGAGTGAATGGTAAAAGAGCTGGAAGAAACAGAAAAAACAGAAGGCTACCCTTTTTTTGGTTATGGAGATCAAATTTTTTTTTTTTTCTCTGTTTCTGGCAGGACCACAGGCTGGGCCACTTGTGGTTGCTTCTGGGACGCATGTGGTCCAAGGGCTGCCATTTGAATAGGCCGGCTCTAGACCATGGTAGGGTCTAAGCATAACCTCTACTGGTTTCCATTCTGCAGTTTATACCAATGTTATGTCTTTGTTGTTTATTTGCATTTTGGAATCACCTGTACATTTTAAACATATAACTAACTATATCTATATATTTTATTGAAGTTAATTAGAAAGACAAAAAGCTAGTGTTGTACAACATACAAAATTTTAACATTACAATGACTAATTATTTGAGTAAATAAAAATATTAATTGTCAATAACCACATTTTATTAAATTTTGCGAACTGAACTTGACAGCTTAAAAAAATCAACTGACAGCTGAAAAGGATTTACTTGTATGTTTCGTCCATCTATTCATCAATTTTAGAAACCCACTTATCCAGAGCAGGATCACAGGGAACCTGGAGCCTTTACCAGCAAGCACCAAGTGAAAGTCAAGAAAAATCCCAGCATATTTTGCCATCCCTATGCAGGATGGGCTGGAACACACACACTCTCTCTCTTTCCCCTGAGGCCAATTTAGCACTGGAAATCCATGTAATCTGAATGTCATTAGACTGTGAAAGAAACTGGAGCACAGGGAGCAAAGCCACTCACACACAGGGAGAACATGTAATCCCCACGTAGTGAGAACCCAGGATTTGAACCCTGGTCTCCTTATTTCTCTGCAGCAATGCTACCACTCCACTACAGTAAATTACTTTCCTTTAGCATGACATGTGAAATCTCACATCAGTTTTAATTATTCATTAAATCACATATTGCATGAGACAAACCTGTGTGTCTAATAGAAAAACTTTCAAACTGGTGTCTCTTAATTAATTATACGGATTTAATGCATTTTTTCATTAGCAAGCAGTTCAGTAAAACATCATTTCATGACATAGATAAGGCTTTTCCATTTCGATTTATAAGAAATAAATATATTTTGCAAGTGATGACATGATTTAATTGGCATATTTACTGATGGGTATTACAAATGACACTGGAAGTACATAATGGCAGCTGGTTATATGACTTCTTCGGGTTTACTTGAACAATACTACATATAAAAGGTCAAAAGGAAAAGTTCACTGAAATTAGTTGTTCAGCAATTACTCTTGTTGACTTCAGAGGTTAACAGTAAGTTGCTTTAGACAGAACTATCTGAAGAAATAAATTTAGAATGCATTTCAAAAAAGAAATTACCTTGCATGGCACTTCTGAACAGAAGGAAAAAGCTTAGGCAGTGGAGAAGGGTAATAGAACTCTAGTTCTTTATCAAACCAATATGCTGCACATGCACTGTGTCGATTTCTTTGCTTTTCTTCCTCAGTCAGAAAATTATTACAGGGTTCCATAGCTGCCAGTAAACGTTTCTGAAAAAATAATATTGCTAATAGTAATTTGACAGTTCAAAATATCCAAATTCAACTTTAAGTTCAAGTTTACTGTCACATGAACACAGTACAGTGAAATTCTTTCTTCCATGCCTAACCAAATGCAACACTTTGTCAATTTCTGGCACAATGATTGTAACTATTATCATTCCAAAAATACAACTTAACTTATTCTTTTCTCCAATAGTAATTTGTTCATAAAGTAATTTATAGGAAGGCATGCCAAGAAAACAAAATTAAGCTGCACTACAAAACTTACCACTGTCTTGCATAACTCAAATTTGAGTGTAGTGAAATTCTTACTTTTGCATGTCAAGCATATCAGAACACTTTAACAGCAGAAATACCAAAAAATTGATTACCTCATCAATAAATGGAATTAAAACCACAGCTTCCCATTCTTGCTGTTTACCATTAAGATCCGTTTTAAACTCGAGAGGATAATAATCAAAGATTGGAGAGTTCTCTGAAGTCATTAAATTCTTGAATATAAGCAGGAAAAGGAAAGTCACAAGTTACCACAAGTGTTACATAAAACACTAAATGATTACTGATATTTATTAAATATATTTTAATATTAAGTATTTCTTACCTGATAGCAAATAGGTAATAGATCTTTACTTGCAGCTGGTAAAACTGCCAGTAACTGCTCAAACGGCATAAAGGGTTTTCCCATTGTAAATTCAAGCTTTATTGTGCTGATGCCGCGAATATCTGACAAATAAGGTGCATAATGGTAAGGATAGTACCTAAAAAGAAAGGGAAAAAACATTATTGCAGCCTTAAGAAAAAGCCAAACTCCATGATGTGCAAAAGTTCAATTAAGGAAAGATGCAGGCAAGTCTTTGGAAAACTGAAATGAAAAATCAGCATTTTTTGCAGATACATTTTTTTTAATTTGGTATTTCTTTGCAGGGTAAAAAAATGGATGAATGGTTGCATGATCATTTAGTGGAATTGGCATCTCTTACTGAATTCTATCTCTGACAAACTCTGGAAAAACACAATAAAAATCACCTCAGAGTGGGTATTATTGTGTGTGTTTATGTTGCCTATGAAGGAATGGCAACCTATCTAAAGGCGATTCCTGTTTTGTGCCCAATGATGGTGTAGGGAAAAACGCAGTTTTGTGAATATTGGAGTTTCTTATACTTTGTATGAATTTCTGATTTTTGTCATTTCATCAGTGTAGAATACTTGTCCAGAACTAAATAAAATGAATACATTCCTACTAGTGCTGGGAGGTATACCGTTTCATACTGAAAACCGTTTTTTATTTCTGTTATGATATGGATTTTTCTTATACCGCAATACTGGTTTAAATAGCTTAAAACAATGTTCGGCACGTGGCACAGCGGGAAACTGTTTAACACTAGAATTACCAGAGCCTACGAAAAAACTCGTATATCCGGCCCACCTTAAATCGCTTCTTAAATCCGTTCACACCTCTCCGCCAGCATCCTTTGTCCTCTAAATGTGCTGATAAAAGACAAGCTGCCAGCAGCCGGCTATTCCATCCCCCCACCGACTTAGAACGTGAGCGAAGTTTTCCCAGCTCACGCCTTGATTGATTATGTGGGAGTGAAGTGGAGTTTTACAGTGGAAATAAGAGATCATTATTCTAAAGTAATCTGTGTAAACACATTGTTAAAACAGAAACTTTGTTATATTTTAGTAATAAATGTTACAAAATGTAGTAGGCATAAACTATCTATACTAATAAAAGGCAAAGCCCTCACTGACTGACTGACTGACTGACTCATCACTAATTCTCCAACTTCCCGTGTAGGTAGAAGGCTGAAATTTGGCAAGCTCATTCCTTACAGCCTACTTACAATAGTTAGGCAGGTTTCATTTCGAAATTCTACGCGTAATGGTCATAACTGGAACCTGTTTTTTGTCCATATACTCTAATGGAGGAGGCGGAGTCACGTATCGCGTCATCACGGATTACGCTTCCTACGTAATCACGTGAAGTGAAAACAAGGAAGAGATTTACAGCACGAGTCAAACGCGGGAACGAAGGTAAATGACATTAATTGTTGAGTGTCTTTTAATACTGTGTAAGCATACATATTAACACATGTGCAATTAAACGTGTGCATTTACGGGGTGATTTCTCAGGCTTAAAAGCTCGCCTTTTATTAAAAAGGTAAATGCAAACTGTTTTCATTCTGAAGGGCACAAACCACATTAGATTTCAGCTGTTAAACGCGCAAAAATGTCGGTACACCAGATAAATAAGCGCAACATATTATCAGTTGTATTGTATGCTTACAATACATATAGAAATGTGTTAATCGCTAACTAATAGTATGGGATGGTGTTTTACGACTCGCACCTTGATTTAAATGATTGCATGTCTTGGTGGGTTTGCGTAGCTTATTGTCAATATCTTTACACCTCATTTTAAGACTTATTGACTGAAACAGGCTTTCATGAAAAAAGTTAGGGCTTTGCTACAGGATACACCCTCCACCAGTTAAGGAAGTAAAAATAAAGGTATATATTTCTGTTTTATTTAAACCTTTTAAGTTCGTATGCATAGCCCCATTTGGCTGTTTTAGTTTTTTTTTTCTTTCTTCAGTAATATTTAATCTCCTTAAAGAAAAACAACATATGCATTTTACTTTTTTTGTATCTCTTTAGTAATATTTTAGTGTAAAAGGATAACCAGTATTTAAACCTTTTATGTTACTTTATAAAGTTATTTTACACAATGTTGAAAAATTAATAAGAAAGCTACATATTTTGACAGCTGCTGCTTTAATTTTCAATGAAATGAAAAAAGCTCTCCAAGAGAAAACCTCAATGAAGAAGAAACAGTTTGCACTATCTAAAAAGGAGAAACCCTCATTTATAAAGGTTTGCTGCAGATGATTTAAGTGAAAATAAATGAATAGTTCCTATGTGTATAATACATATTTATCTATTTGACTTATGCCTTTATTCCAGCAACTTGCAACATCTGAGGTACAATTTGTTACATTACTTTTGTTTTTTGCAGCACAGGCAGGTGAAGTGACTTCCTCAGGGTCACACAGTGATGTCAGTACCACAATTTGAACTGACAAGCTCCAAGTTTGCTGAAATATTACTGAAGAAAGAAAAAAAACGAAAACGGGCAAATGGGGCTATGCATACAAATGTCCATCCATCCATTATCCAAAACGCTATATCCTAAATACAGGAGCCAATCCCTGCCAACACAGGGCACAAGGCAGGAAACAAACCCCAGGCAAGGTGCCAGCCCACCGCAGGGCGCACACACCCACACACCACGGACAATTTAGAATCGCCAATGCACCTAACCTGCATGTCTTTGGACTGTGGGAGGAAACTGGAGTACCCGGAGGAAACCTAGACAGACACAGGGAGAACATTCAAACTCCACGCAGGGAAGCAAACCCAGGTCTCCTAACTGGCACCTTTCACTGCGCCACCATACCGCCCGCATACAAACTTAAAAGGTTTAAATAAAACAGAAATATATACCTTTATTTTTACTTCCTTAACTTGTGGAGGGTGTATCCTGTAGCAAAGCCCTAACTTTTTTCATGAAAGCCCCTTTCAGTCAATAAGCCTTAACAACAGGTGTAAAGCTAAACTTGCAGCAAGGCTATTCAATTACACTTGCCTAATGCCTTTCCTAAGGGGAGATACTGTGGGATCTGGGCATCAGTCAAAGCACCAATCACAGGCCCGATTAGAAAGCGGGAAGCTATGATTTGTCGTCTCCCTCCCATATAACAATCACAGCCCGTGTTACAACGCACTATGTATGTATGTGTATATGTATATATGTGTATGTGTATGTATATGTGTATATGTATGTGTATATATATGTTGATATGTGTGTATACATATGGGCACCATGGCGGATGTTAGCAGATTGCTGGCCAACCACAAGCGTTACCTGGTAGGTAACCACCCATACAATCAGATTGTGACACAGACTACGAATGCCGTGAATGTAATTACCCCGATCTACATGCTGTCAAATTAACGAACCACATGCCGTGGTGCAACGTTAGGGGCATCGCCTCTGGCGCTGACGTCCGAGGTTCGATTCCCGAGAGGGAGTGCAGTGGAGTGTGTACACCTGATGAGCCCAGAATGAGGGCGAAACACGTGTCGTGTACTCTTTGCATTTATTTGACAGTAAACTATTTCAACCATATATATATATGTATATATATGTATATGTAGATATGTGTATATGTAGATATGTATATATATGTATATGTATATATATGTTTACATAACCTATTTAACACACTACTTTTCCGCTGCGAAGTGCGGGTATTTTGCTAGTAGAATATATAAAGCCCGAGTTCCAAAGATCAAATAAACACTTTCACAAAAGCTTCAAGAATGATTCAACAGCTTCTGTGGCGTAGCGCGCTAAGATTTGCCTCTTAGCGCAGAGCAGCTTTTTCTTGCCTCACAGACCTGAGTTCGATTCCCCGCTGGGGATGAAGTGTTGCTTTTTTTTTTCTTTTCTTTTAAACCTCAAACGGACATAAAATTTACACATTGGTATGCACTGTCAGTTACTGAGATCGTTATATTTTCATGTGGGATGCTCCTTTTCAAATATTTTTTTAACAATTGAGACTGCAATTAACAGGAACAACTGTCCTTATAACTTATTTTTAAGATCCATAACACACAGACAGACAGAGCACTGCGTAATAGAGAGACAGACAGGCAGAGAAGTCACTAGATATATAAATAAACAGGGAAGCCACGTGTACTGAAAGAAAAAAAGAACAACATGTGTGTTGTCCCTGCTGCACTGAATAAGCGCAGGCGCTCTAACACCGCCCCTCCCCCGATCTTACTTAGAGAGGCAGGGACAACGCACATGTTGTTCTTTTTTTCTTTCAGTACACGTGGCTTCCCTGTTTATTTATATATCTAGTGACTTCTCTGCCTGTCTGTCTCTCTATTACGCAGTGCTCTGTCTGTCTGTGTGTTATGGATCTTAAAAATAAGTTATAAGGACAGTTGTTCCTGTTAATTGCAGTCTCAATTGTTAAAAAAATATTTGAAAAGGAGCATCCCACATGAAAATATAACGATCTCAGTAACTGACAGTGCATACCAATGTGTAAATTTTATGTCCGTTTGAGGTTTAAAAGAAAAGAAAAAAAAAAGCAACACTTCATCCCCAGCGGGGAATCGAACTCAGGTCTGTGAGGCAAGGAAAAGCTGCTCTGCGCTAAGAGGCAAATCTTAGCGTGCTACACCACAGAAGCTGTTGAATCATTCTTGAAGCTTTTGTGAAAGTGTTTATTTGATCTTTGGAACTTGGGCTTTATATATTCTATAGTTTATGCCTACTACATTTTGTAACATTTATTACTAAAATATGACAAAGTTTCTGTTTTAACAATGTGTTTACACAGATTACTTTAGAATAATGATCTCTTATTTCCACTGTAAAACTCCACTTCACTCCCACATAATCAATCAAGGCGTGAGCTGGGAAAACTTCGCTCACGTTCTAAGTCGGTGAGGGGATGGAATAGCCGGCTGCTGGCAGCTTGTCTTTTATCAGCACATTTAGAGGACAAAGGATGCTGGCGGAGAGGTGTGAACGGATTTAAGAAGCGATTTAAGGTGGGCCGGATATACGAGTTTTTTCGTAGGCTCTGGTAATTCTAGTGTTAAGGGGGAACCTTTTTCATTGCTACACCGCTAAACACGCATGCAACGGAGTACATGTGTTAGTGGAGGTATTGCACGATGAAAATGGACAGAGAACATTCTGAAACTGAAGCTGTAGCAGACGATAAAGTTGAACATAATGACACAGAAGAACTTTTGCCAAAAAAAGGAGCCGTGTCTGTTGTCTGGAGATATTTTGGTTTTAAAAGGTCAGATGTGGACCAAACAACTATTTACTGCAAATGCTGTCGAGCTAAAGTTGTCACCAGAGGCAGCATCACGAGCACTGCTTTGGAGTACCATGAATGTATGGAACTAAGATTGGCACCCTCCACGTCCTCAGGTAAAACTGAAAAAGCTACAGGACACTCAAGTCTGACGTTACTGGCAGACACATTTGCTGGAGGACTGCCTACGACAAAAAAAAGCAAGCGGTGGACTGAGTTAACCAATGCCATTACAATCCATATAGCTAATGTGTCAGTGGACAGAGATTGTTAACATTAACAGAAAGTGTTGTTGGTTTACAAAAAATATTTACTATTTATTCCTTTCCTAAGACATTTTCAGTGCAATGCAACTTTTGACAAGCACCTCTGGATATTTTACTAAGTCTAAATGCCCCTTTGGATGGTTGAAATTATGTTGTCAAAATTATAGTTTAAGTTGTCTGCAAAATTTGTTCAATAAAAAGGTTCTATATTTTGACTGTAACTGTCATGCAATGTGATTGCTTCTCTTCATTAGTGCCACCCCCTTAAAAACTATCACTTTATGGGCCCATGCAAACCTGTATTAATACTTGTGTGCACATTAAAATGTTTTTTTGTATAATGTACAATTCTCATGACAATGGAATAGGTTATTCTTAGCCAGTCTACTGCAGTAATTGCAGTGGAAAATGTGGTTAACATCCACTCATGCATGGGAAAAAAATACCGTCGAATACTGTGAAACCGGTATAATTTTGAAAAATACCGTGATATAGAATTTTGATCATACCGCCCAGCACTAATTCCTACTATACATGCATACTATCAATGCTTGCATTTTGTTTCATAATTAATACAGGTCATTAAGTATATTGCTGAAAAACGTTTACTAAAACATACAATTATGTTACAAATTTACGTATTGTTGCTCATTAAATGTTATTAATGTTCTGGTTCTGGTTTGCATGCACCTTACTGCTCCAAGAATTCTGATATTTATTTCTGAACATATCACCATATGGCAGAAGTACACTACATTCATGAAAGGTGTGCCAGTATATCATTAGGCACAGTAAAGCACACTCACATATATGTGTCAACCCATGCAAACTCGTGACCAAACTATGAATAAATATGTCCCTGCAGCAAAATGTTACCTACAAAACAAAGCAGATACATATATGCAAATATACATTCCTATTTGTTCTGAAAACAACACCATTGCTGAATCTCTTTGTACATGTCACTAGTAGTCGCAAAATACTACAATCATAATCATGAAATTGAGCAATCACAACATTTTTGAGCAAGAAGAATTAGCTTCCAAAGTAAAGAGGGAAAAAAAAAATATCAAGCCCTTAAAAGAATCATAGCTAAGATTTCTTACAGTAAACCTCAGTAAGCAGGGTTTCCACTCTTTTTAAGGAATCATTTTCCAGGACATTTCCAGGAGCTTTTTCCGGAAATTCATGACAGGATCTGGTCATACAGTCATACACTTTAGTCGCAGGCTTAATGCCATTTTAATTTCTCTTCGATTATGCAGGGACTTAGTGTCACCGATATGCTAAATTACATTATGACAACACCAATTAATGCACTGATGTATAATGGAGTTGTTTGCCCTCTTTTTGTTACACACTGTTTTAAACTGCAAAACTCTTTTAAAGAAATAAATGCCTCTTGGATTGTGGAAAACTATCCAAACACTGACATATACTGAGGAATTCCATAATGTTCAGTATAGAGCTGTTGATCACACCATGAAATAGGCTAGCATAGTGACCTAATTTCAGTAAAAGTTACTTGCATATTACATATTATGTCATTGTTTGTATCAAATAAATTTATGTACAATGTTTGTATTAAACAAAACTGCATAAAGCCAATTTATTGCCTATATCATGTGTATGATGCCTATAACACTAATGTATGCAACAATTGGCACGCGACAAAACAAAGTCAGAGTTAACTTTCAACTGGTAGCTTTACTGGGAATACAGCAGCTGTAGAATTTGCATAAGTTAACGACAAAGATTATAATAAAGAACTTATCTTTGTGGGAAAAGAAGCAAAAACATCCATTTTAAATCATGATAGCCTTGCCATCAATTCCTGAGTTGAAAACTTGGTTAAACTAGAAAGAATACTAGGAACAAAGGATAAGAGCCTGAACTCCAGTATATTGGAAAAAAAACAAGTCACTGTAGTGTAACCTATGAAAAAGGCATCTGGTGTAGGCCTAGGTTTAGAAACAATGCTGGTGTTGCTCCTTGAGGTCTGATAAAACTGCATCCAGACCGATGACCTCTTTCTTTTTTTCAGCAACACTTTTACGATAGGCATTAGATTTTGTGAGCAGTGTAAAGTCCTGTTTTCTCTCAGCCTTCTCTGCCATTGCATCTGCTTCTTCTTGCATTGCCTCAATGCCAGTGATTATTTTCTGTCTCTTTGCTGCCACTTTTGTGATTTCAGAGCGGAGCTCTTCTCTTTGCTTGTCATTTTCAGTTTCCTTTTTCTTCTTTTTTTCATCATCAAGGTATTGGACATATCGCATCCTGGCATTTCTGCAATGCTGCAAGAGGGGCTTTGGCAATACTCCATCAAATGAGCCACCAGTCAAAGAATCTTGGATTAGGCGAAAAGACATCAGAGTCCTTCCTTTCAGATTTGTAACCAGCATGTCCTTATTCACAGAGTACCCTCTTTCGACCGCTGCTTGCCCATGTGACAATGTGAACAGGTCTTTCATTGATTTCCACAGAATTGCGTACTCTGCTTTGTCACCAGCAAATCTTCCCATGAATGTGTCCAGCCGACAGGAGCTACTTCTATACCCTTGAAATTCCTCCTTATGGTACTGCACCATTTCAGTGAGGAACATCTTGTACTCACTCAGGATTTGGTCACAGTCCTCTGCTGTATGCCATTTGGCGTTAAGAAGCAGCTGTAAGAGCTTCTCAAACATGGAGATGGCACGCCTTTCATCGCTGATCATAGTTACTGGATCTAGGCATGCCATGTGCCTTACTGCTGCATAATTCAAAGGGCATTTGTCCAGCAGTTTCTTTGCTGTTGCGGACAGGAAGGCTACACATTCTCTCCGGAATTGTTGACCCGGCAGCGGTTTTTTCAAGCAGCTTCTCTGAGGCTTTCTCAAGAGCTTGTTTGGTGGCAAAGCCAAGATCCACCTCTTTCAGTGGCAAATGGAGTGTTTTGTAAAGTACATCAATTTTAAGTTTTTGGACAGGTGTTTGATGTTATCCAGTACCTCCCTCTTCAATAAGCATGAAATCAAACTCTTCAGAAGGGCCTGAAGGTCTTTTGCCAAAAATGGCATCATGGGGGCATCAGTCTGGAAAGTCTCAAGAAAGGGTTTCAGCTGCCTTGCCACATAGGCAAAAAACTGTAATTTTGCCTCAAAAAGGGGGTCACCAACAGCCTCTCTGACCACAGTGTATGATGTTGACATTGGCATTTTACTCTTTGGCAGTTTCTTGTAATTGTCGACAAATATTTCAACATGTGGCCACATCCTAAGTGCTCTCTCTGCCACTGGCAAGTCCTCCACCCACCTGTGAGCACAGAATTTTAGAGGAAATGTTGATGTTTTGGTAATTTCAATAAAGCCATCCCGTCTGGCTGGTGTGTCATGAAAAAGCTGCCAAAGGGCTCTTAGTTTGTCACCTATCTTCCATCCACTTTCCTTCTCGCCTTGTTGGAAGCTTCCATGAACTGTATGAAGACCACAGGTTCCTAGGTTTATCAAGCTTCTAATATCTGGGGCCTCCTTAGACCTGTCTTCTTCAAATAATCTCAAAAATGTTTTGTTGACACTTGGTCCATCCATCGAGATTTGCAGGAGCTTGTTTGGATCAAGTGGAGAGACGGAAACTTTAATGCTCTCAACAAGCTTTTCTGATTGTGTGTGCCCTAGAAACTGGGAGTCCAGATAATGCACAACTACCTTTTCTTCATTATTACTCCAGTACTGCACAAGCACATCCATCTGCTCGGTCTGTGTTATTTTGTTGAGGCATTCATCAAATGAAATGGTATAGCAGTTGGACTGTCTAATGTCTTTCACTAGCTTGTCTCTGAAATATGGTGCAAGGCCAAAACATATCAGATACGCTGCTTTTGTTGCACCACATGAGAATTTTTGGGCAATTTCACTATCTGGAAACATCAGGTGAAACAATGAACCCATATCTGAACAGGAATTGAAAGAATATTTGGAAAGGGCCACTTTAAACACCCAGCGGATCTCTGCTTCTAAAACAGCTTCACTTGAAAAATGAGCTCCGATTGTGGGTGTAGCTTGAGGTGGAGTTACAGAAGTTGATGGCTGGACCTCGCTGCTTCCTTGACTCTCTGATTCTGCTGCCTGTCTGCTAGCTTCAGAATTTTGGGGGGTGGGAGATTGATTGATGAAATCAGTCATGCGTGGTCCTGTGCCTTGACTTGACATGACCCTCTTGTGTCCCTGTCCTTTGGCATGGCTTTTAACAGCAGAAATGCCCATGTTGCCTACATCAAAAGCTTTCTTGCATATCTTGCAGTATGCCCGATGTACATTATCTGTCACATGTCCTATCCAGTCCCTGAACTCAGGATTTATCTTCCATTCCTCCTTAAACGTACACCTCCTTGACATGATTCTGCTTTCCCTCACTTCTGTAATTAGAAATACATTCTCTAAATTAACCATTATAGGCTACTATTTTTCCTGCAACACTGCCTATTAGTGTCAAAAACATTAAATACAGTAATGTACAAAAATGTAGGCTAAATAGAAATACTGATCCAGTACAGATTTTCTGTAGGCTAACTGTGGTAAACTTAATGTGAAAGCATACCCATATAATTCCTCTAGAGGGAGCTAACGTTCTGTGGAATAATGGAAGCAAGCTAGAATAAGAAGCTGAGCCAGGAGCTGTTAAGCGTGTTCAGTTGTGCAAATAAACGGCACAAGTCAAGTAATATTTATTGTGTGGCGATTGCTCGGCTGCAAGGATATCACACGAACCTACACAAACACACAAGAACAGGCATTTAGATGTAGGCTTCAAGTAGCCTTGTAGCGGGGCCACATAGTGTTTAAATGTCAGTTCTGTGTGCGTCTCGTTTCATTGTCCCGTTTACTGTTTGTGCATCAGTTTATGCCGTCCCCGAAAAAACGGGGACGGATGATGGAAGGAGACCACAGCCGCCAACCTGGAAAACACCTGTTTTCAATCAATCAATCCCAGCCGTCACAGGACTATATAAGCCATCAGGAGGAGAAGGGAGGAGAGAAGGAGATTTTGTTTCACCATTACGACCACGAGCAACCTGTACCTGTTTTCCATATTGCGCTTATCCACCCAGTTTGTTTTTCCATCTGCCTGATTTATTTCAAGGACCTCACCACGAGATACCCCGGGGTAGGACTTAATCATCCACCACATACACGAGGATTCACGGTGAGGCTGTTCCATTTTTTCGGGGAGAATCAAACATTACAATTTCACTAATTCAGTCATCCGCTTTCAGGACAGTTTCTTTATTACCGGACTCACGTACTCATTCATTTTCAGTTTGTCATTCATTGTCGTTATTCGTGTTGTGTGTTTATTTGTTACAGGGACAAGGGAGGGTTTTTGTTGTATATATTTATATATGTTTGGTGGTGTTTTGTTATTGCTGGGGTGGAGGGATATTTGTAGTATTTATATGTTTCTATTTTTATATTTCATTTCATTTAATACATATATAATCTGTTTAATTTTACATCCTGTTTGTGTGCTTATATTTTTCACCGTCGATTGTGGGGAAAAGTTCAAATGGTAAGAAGTACGGCTTGATAGTTAGATTATTTCTCAGTTAATTATCCAGGCCACTGGTCTTGGAGGTGTAGCTGCCGGCTGGGTAAAAGGGGTCGGCCGTTACAGCCTAAGCCCTATTTGTTTTAAATGAAAGCAGTAGCTCTTAGTCTAATTCTTTTTAAGACTGTTATCGTGTTCATGCTGTTTTAGGTTTGGTTCACTGAATTTATTTGCTTAACAGTGGGACCACGTAGGCCTACAAAATGATTTTAGATTGATTAAGCAATTTCTTCCGGGATCAATAAAGTATTCTGATTCTGATTCTGATTACCGTCATTAGACAATTAGCACTATGCTAACACCTAATGGGAATTGCCATTAACAGGCTAACAGAAATTAGGATCGCCAATTTACTTGACATGTTTAATATGTGACCTGGGTCCACATCAGACGGTATGAAGTAACAAAACTGTCAGTTGCACCATATGCACTGTGGTCATACTTACAGTCATGCACTTAGCAGAAATTTCAAGTGATGAACTGATGTTCTGTTGTTCTCTTGTCAGCTACTGACAAGCTAGAGCAACGAGGGTCAAAACTCAAATATAATTGCCTATACATGTCTCAGTAGGTGGAGACATTGCGCAGCAGAGGCCACGACCTAGCTCAGCTGTCATCATATCTAGACTTACAAACAGCAAGCTGTTTCAAACAGAAAAATTAAAAAGCGAAAACAGAAATAAAATTCCAGGACAAGAAAGATTATTTCCAGGACATTTGGCCATTTCGATCAGTTTCCAGGTCATTTCAATGACTGGGAAATAACCCTCAAAATTTTCAGGTTTTCCAGGACGCGTGGGAACCCTGAGTAAGCCATTAGACTGTTTTTAGTGGTAGTGGTTGTGGAAAAACTGCATGGATCATGAAAAATAATCATTTAAAAAGTGGCAATAAGGCAAGATGTGGCAAGTAAACATGACATTCCTATGTATTCAACTGTATGTCTTCATAATTCAAAACCAATGCACAAAATGTTACTTTCAAAGTATTCGAAGCAGAAAAAAAGAAGGAAAAAACACCTTTACATAAATATTCCTTACCAGCTCCAAGACTGAACTCCATGGTAGTAGTAGTGCAAAATCCATTGTATTGCTTGAACATAACACTCTGCTTGATTAGCCAGGAATTCACTTAAAAATAAGAACAAATTAGCACAAAATGTTTAAAATAACAAAACTGACCATGATTTGCTTCATTATAATAATGTGAACCAACAAAAAATAAAGTTACGGAAAAGACACTGAAGGAATACTAGCAGCAGTTCTTCTGTGCCAAGTAAGTGTTTATTGAGCACATATGAAAACTAAAATAATCATTTTATTTAATACTAGCCAACCTGTGGCATAGCATATGCTGCATAATTATTTATTGATGGGTGAATGGTTGTCCAAATGGGGTGGGTTTGAGGATATGACTGTGAGTGAATGAAAAGATGGAACTCTGGAGAGAGCAATATACAATTGTCCGTGACTGAAAACTGGTTTTGGCAGATACAGGCATATCGTTTTGAAAGTTTGTCCCTGTGCCTTATTGTCATTGCAAAGGCCAATCTAACAGGAAATTGTCTACGTGTAAAAGTAAAAGGCAAATTTGAATCTGATGGGGTCAGGGATATCCAGGGAATAAGGACAGTTTGTGAGGTAGGAGCTGCGATAGTTGTACACACCAGTACAGTGGAACCTCGGTTCACGACCATAATTCGTTCCAAAACTCTGGTCGTGAACCAAAGTAATTTCCCCCATAGGATTGTATGTAAATACAATTAATCCATTCCAGACCATACGAACTGTATGTAAATATATATTTTTTAAAGTTTTTAAGCACAAATATAGTTAATCATACCATAGAATGCACAGCATAGTAGTAAATTAAATGTAAAAACATTGAATAACACTGAGAAAACCTTGAACAGCAGAGAAAACTTAACACTGCAAGAGTTCGCGCTATAGCGCTACAAACCGCTCACTAAAAACACTTTTTTAATGAGTTTTAAGCATAGGGAAAAAACTAAACATTTGAAAAATTCGTAATTTAATAAACCACCACGAAAAGTAACATTGCAACAATGCACGCTACGAACCGATCGATGTAAACAGAAGTGAAAACAAAATCAAGCCAGGTGCATTCTTTAACTGCCTTATGCGTCTAGCCCCCTCTCTCTCGTGTGTGTGTGTGTGTGTGTGTGCGTGTGCGTGTGTGCGTGCATCTCTCTCGCGTGCGTGCGTGCGTCTCTCTCGCGTGCGTGTGTGTGTGTGTGTGTGGCGGGCACATGAGCAGCCAGTGCGGCATGCCTCGAGAACGAGGGTGGACACGGGAGAAAGCGACTCAGGATGTGTTTGATGAGGAGTTGGGGGCGGGCACATGAGCAGGAAGTGCGCATGCCTCAGGGAGGAGGGTTAGAGTTGGCGGACGGGGCTCTGTCTTGCGTGCGTGCGTATCCCATGGTCGGGCAACTTGGTGGATTATATATAAAAAAGCAGCCGGAACCGAAAACAAACAATGAAAAGTCAACGTGGCTCAGAGGTGCATGTGGACTGTAGCAGACACGAAAGCGACTGAGGCGGTGTTTGGTGAGGTGCTACGTGCCTCGAGAGCGAGGGTGGACTCGGGGGGGAGGGTTAGAATTAGTGTAGGGGATATTGGACCGAAGTCCATATCAAATTGCATTGGTACACACTCCTATGTATCAAATTTTGATTTTACAGAAACCTCCAATCCTACTAAACAAATTAAATTTCCGTTTTAACTTTTCTTTTCTAACCCTTACTCCTAGGTATTTTATTCTTTTGTCCATTTGGACCCATGTACCTAACACTTTTTTTCCCCCACATAAGGGGTTTTAAATACAAATCCCTCCTTACTGGTCAAATCAAAAATACTTTAGGTCTAATTAATTCAAAATTAATTCTACCTCTCCTCAGGGAATTCAAAGAAAATCACCAACAGGAAAAAAATAAGCCACATAATACTATAAATACTTTTTACCCGGGCGGCACGGTGGCGCAGTGGGTAGCGCTGCTGCCTCGCAGTTGGGAGATCTGGGGACCTGGGTTCGCTTCCCGGGTCCGCCCTGCGTGGAGTTTGCATGTTCTCCCCGTGTCTGCGTGGGTTTCCTCCGGGCGCTCCAGTTTCCTCCCACAGTCCAAAGACATGCAGGTTAGGTGGATTGGCGATTCTGAATTGGCCCTAGTGTGTGCTTGGTGTGTGGGTGTGTTTGTGTGTGTCCTACGGTGGGTTGGCACCCTGCCCAGGATTGGTTCCCTGCCTTGTGTTGGCTGGGATTGGCTCCAGCAGACCCCCGTGACCCTGTGTTCGGATTCAGCGGGTTGGAAAATGGATGGATGGATGGATACTTTTTACCCCTTCTTAGAATTTATTTAGGGTCAGAAATATTAATTTCTGTCCCTCCTGTAATAACCCTGGTGGCCAAATTAGGATTTCTAAACCACAAACACTTAACATATATAAAAAAGACACAGACATACTCCTTAACCTCAGGGAACTGAATAACAATTCTATTTTTAACATCAGGGCCCTGTTTTAAAGAGGTGAAAAATACAAATAGGGGTCAAAGATTAGACAAACTATACACTACATTTTAAATTTAGGGACCTGATCAATAATAATCCTTAACATCAGGGCCCCATTTAAAGGGGTTAAGATCAGGATTGGATAGGGGAAAGACAATAAACAAACTATATGCCATACTTTAAAATTAGGAACCCGGTAAACAAGAGTTATTCTTAGCATCAGGGCCCTATTTTAACGGGATAAAGGTAAGGGTTGGAATAGGGGAAGACAATAAACAAACTACACACAACACTTTAAATTTAGGGACCTGGTAAATAATAATTCTTAACATCAGGGCCCTATTTTAAAGGGGTTAAGATAAGGGTTGGAATAAGGGAAGACAATAAACAAACTGTACACAACATTTTAAATTTTAGGGACCTGGTAAATAATAGTTATTCTTAGCCCCAGGGCCCTATTTTAAAGGGGTTAAGATAAGGGTTGGAATAGGGGAAGACAATAAACAAACTGTACACAACACTTTAAATTTAGGGACCTGGTAAATAATAATTCTTAGAGGAGGGTTAGAGTTGGCGGGCGGGGCTCTGTCGTGCGTATCCCATGGTCTTAGAGTTGGTGGGCGGGGCTCTGTGAGTTGGCGGGCGTGGCTCTGTCTTGCGTGCGTCTTGCTTGCCATGGACTTGCATGCGTCTTGCTTGCCATGTTTGGCTGCTTAGTGAACTGTGAGTTGGCGGGCATGGCTCTGTCTTGCATGTGGCTTGCTTGCCATGGTCGGCTGCTTAGTGAATTGTTGGTGGGCGGGGCTCTGTGAGTTGGTGGGCGGGGCTCTTCCTTGCGTGCATCTTGCTTGCCATGGACTTAGTGAATTATATATATAGACTAGATTTACACAGCAGACAACACATAGTTCCAGAGTGAACAAATGAAAACAAGATATTGGTTGGTGGAAGTCCAGTAAAACTCTCTAGCCCATAAAGGAATACCACAAAAGAAAGTAAAAAGCTGCCTAACAAGTGGTACCCTTTAAAGTCATCAGAAGGCTCAGCATTGAAGGGGCACCAAAACATATCACAGGTAGTTTCTGCCTCTTGTCCACTTCATAAAGGTAGGGTGGACCCTGACCTCAGAGGGGATTCCGGGGTATGGCATGAAGTGACCCTGAAAAGGTTTTTTAAAGGAGACCAGCATTAAAAGAGAGAGAAAGATGGAGTGTAAACGGAGAGAGTGGAATATGGCACACAACTCTACAAATATTTTAAACTCTTACAAAGGTAGGCACAGAGAAACAGCAAAGTTTTAGTTTGTCTTCTGATGAACTTTGAATTTTGAGTTCTCTATTTGCTTTTCTCAAACGTGTGTGTTTTTTTAAATAAACATAGCCTGTTACTAAATGTGGCATTGTAAATACTTTACACTTGAGCACCAAGTACTGAGCATGATTAAAGCAAAAAAACAAATAGAGGTACAGTATTTTGTTTATTATGTTACCAATATATTATATAATGAGAAAATGAACTTACTCAGATACCACTTCAACCCCCATTTTGGTCATGTAGTATGTTCTTTTATACTGCCTAAACTCTGTTTCAAATAAGTCTTCATCAGTCTCATCATCAGGCAACTCTAAAGTTGATGAAAGGAAAGTTATTTATTAAAAACAAACAAAAAATACAAAATGTCAGAAAGGAATAACTTGATTCTTTACTTACCTTTGGTAGGAACATCTGCAGGTTCTTTGTTTCCATCAAATGCAGCTAAACAAAGGGCATCTTCTTGTTTCTGCAGAGAGGCAAAATAAGGATTTAGTTTTTGACATCTGAATTGCTACTAAAATGACTACTTATTGAATATAGACTAGTAAAATAAATATTTTAATATTTCTTTAATATTTAATGAAAATACTAGGACTTAGAACGAAAACAAATAGGCATTTCTAGGTCTTTTATTAAGATTTTGACATTTAAACTCACACAGAGAATAAACAAAATACAGCATATATTTGTGATAGTTTCTTTAAAATACTGAAGTCATGCAAGTTCCTAATATCTGGAATTAAATTTATTCACAAATGGATTATGAAATTTGGGTTTAACTGCTCTGCGGTGGGTTGGCACCCTGCCCAGGATTGGTTCCCTGCCTTGTGCCCTGTGTTGGCTGGGATTGGCTCCAGCAGACCCCCGTGACCCTGTGTTCGGATTCAGCGGGTTGGAAAATGGATGGATGGATGGATGGGTTTAACTGCTAAAATAATACAGCAATACATTTTCAACATGCTGTGACGGTGCAGGTCTGGCTCCATGCTCCCTCTTCTCATTTGGGAGCCTCTTGAACCTGACACTGCCGATAGTCATGACCGGGATGAGCTGCACAAATGAGGACACCACATGAAACAAGGGGGAGGCGCAAAAGTGTTCAGTGCTTTTATTAAAAAAACCCAAAACAAGTGTTCCAACAGTGCAGTGCATAAAAATATTAAATAAATAATCCAATAAAAACAGGTGCAAAATGTGGAGGTTAAAATCGAAACAAATTTTCTTTAAGATGATGTTAAAATCCAGTGGCAAGGACGGTCGTTTCTAAAAGCCTGGTGCCTTCTTCTTTTAACATTGGCAGTTCCTCTACTTATCCCATACAGGCCTTGCAGCAGAGGAGTTGCCTTATCGACAGGTGCAGCTGACCTTCCACAGGTCTGGTTGCTTACCGTCCTGTCCCATGGATACGGACAGGCTCACTAGCCATACAGACACTTGGGTCCCCAATGGCCATGGAGCTCATGCTAGGGCTCTCCTCCCAAACTTTCATCGACCCCCACTGCCTTCCCTGTCTTCCACGGCAGGCCACACAAATTCCCAGTCATTCCCATTCCTTGTAACTGCTCAGCTGGAGCGATCACTTCCGACTGCCCCAAACCCCCAAGTGTCGGCCACACACTAATTTCCCAGGGGCTCCCCTCCCAGCTGCGTGCCTTCTCTCCCGTGAGCCTGCTCCGTTTTGCTCACTTGCACCTGCACTAGTTCTTTTCACCTCCTGCCTTCGTTTCTCAGTAACCTCCGTTTTGTCTTTTCTTTATGATCCTTCCCCCCTTCCTCGCACTTCCCCTTTTAAAATGAGGATGTGGCACAGCTGTGTCGATTAGCAGCTCCTAGTGCAAATTAGGGTCATGGATGATCCTACAACTGTGTACTTAGTGTAGGGTCGATCGCTCTCGCATTGCGCCGAGGAACCGCTCTCACCATGCAACCACGCCCCACTAAACCAATCAATTATTTAAAAAGATGCACAATCAGCCACGGACCTCACTTTACCACACATGTACAATGTATTTTATCATCCTTTTTTCAGGAGCTTCCATAACTGCTAACTGGATATCCAAGAGAACTGAACCCATCTTCAACACTGCTACTAATGAAATAATATGATCATTTTGGGAGTACACATTAAAAGCATTTAAAAAAAAAAGCGCCCATATCATTTCTTTAAGTAAAATAATTAAAACCAAATGTTTTCAATGGTAAATTTATATTTTGCCAACTCAGCTTATTTAGAAAACAGTAAAGCAGGTTGCTTCAAGATAAATTATACAGAAAGATTATCAAAGGACCTTCAATCTTTGTTGGCAGAAATTCATTTCAAAGTGAATGATTTCTAATATGAGAAAATATCTTTAACCTCCTACTCTGCAATATTTTTACCCCCAGAAAAAAAAAAACAGTCAAAAACACTGAATTTTCTTTAACAATAAAAATGTTGTTATATGTAACAGAAACATGTAAATACCAAAGCATCAACATAATTACAGTATGAAAGGTATGTATAGTGTACACAGCTGTAACTGATGCATATTTAGCACACATCCTTTGGGTGATATATATTGAAACCAATAGTCATGAATACACAGCCCAATGTCATCATCAGGACAGTACAAGCGTGTTTCTTTGTACACTTTACTTGTAATATTTTTCTCTGGTGCTAAAGTATTAGAGGGTAGATTGCCTGTGACTGATCCACATAATCGATGTAACCCTTTTGTTACACAGCACAAAGCTAGTGGCTTCCACATTTCCCTGTCACGGACATTGACAGTTGCTACAACGTGAACAGTGATTGGGGGCTAACGTTTTTCTTGTCTTTCTCCTTTTTTCCCCACACCTACTTGCACCCCACTGCAGCATTATGTGAATGAAGTCACTAGGCATATCATGGCAGTTCAGTCGTACAGTACAGTATGCATCAGTTTCACTATCTGTGTCAAAGTGTGATGGCCAATTCATACTGTCATCACTGCCACTTGATTCAACTAATACTTTAGTTTCATTCTGACCTAAAAAGGATTTTATAGCTTTTCGTTTACATGCCATTGTGCTATGGTTAATGGTTCTACCACATGCATGAATATTAATGAGTTACTTTAGAGTGGCACAATGCATATAAATATTCTGTACATGCATAGAATTCCAAGCCCAAGTCACAGCCAGGGTTAACGACAAGGAGGTTAATACAAGAATTAAAATTAACTTTGCAACTTTTTTTTTTAAGGATGATGCTTGATTTGCTTTAGTAAATTAAAATGTATTTTAAACAACACCCTAAAGCATTTAAATGAAAAAAAGAAACATTGCCTTAATACACAGCAAACAATCACCAAAAAAATCCAAAAGTGTAACAAAAGGGTGAGAATTGTATTTGAAGTAATTATTCAATGATTATTTCAAGGTTTGTTGTTTTGACTTTTTAATTAGATTTTTGCAGAACAAACAATAGTGTTTCACACTAAAGTTATGTTAATTATTAATATTTTCCTTTCCTAATTTTAATATGTTTTTCTTTTCTTGTAACTATTTCTTTGACATCTTGTATACACTTGGACCTACACCCAGTGTTGTAGTACTTCACTTTAATGTAAAGTGCTTCATTAACTAGCTGTAGTACATAAATTATGGATGGGCATTATTTTTAAATAAATGTGTATATGGATATCTTAATCTGATTTTATAAATATTTAAATTCCAAGTGAAGTTATTTTTGTGTATGATTTAAAATGTACTAGAGGGTGGGATTTGAATTTTTTCCCCATTTAACAGATTTAGTCTGAATTTAGTATTTTGAAATAATCTGAACAGAATTTAGGGTGTAGACGTGACTGAACCATTTGGGTCAAGTGACCATAATATAATAAAACAGTTTTGTTTTGGAAGAGTGTATATGCAAAAATTAAATCTATTAAGTTTAACTATGGTAGGGCAAGTTTTGAGCAGATGTGGCAAAGTCTGAGGAGAATAGACAGGGATAAGCTTTTAAGTGGGGAGTTGGTCGAGGAGCCGTGGAACAGGTTTAAAGACGTTTTGCATGTAATGCAGGATAAATACATTCCTAAATTTGGAATTAGTAGGAAATTTAAGAACTATGCAAGGGGTTAATAACGAGTTAAAAAAGAAGCTGCAAAGGAAAAATAAGCTGTATACGATTTATGAGATTAATATCTATGTATGAGAGCATGAGGGCAACCATTAAGAAGGATATTAGGGAGGCTAAAAAGCAGCTAGAGGAATATAGCAGATAAGTCAAAAGGCAACCCAAAGTATTACATGTATGAAGTAAAAATGTTACATTTGAAAACACAACGGGAGGTCTGAAAGTCCAAAGTACACATTATGAGAAGGTTTTAGGAGTTGTAGTGGACTAGACATTATCAACAGTCAGAGAGTTTTCAAAAGCCATTAAGGAGGCCACAGAAGGTTATGGTACATATCACAAGTATAAGGAGGTTATGCTGATGCTTTATAATGAATTGGTGAGGTCCCATCTGAAGTACTACATACAGTTTTGGTCTCCAGGCTACAAAAAGGACAAAGCAGCACTAGAAAATTTCCAGGGAACAACAACTAGGTGGATTCCAGGGCTATAGGGAATGCATTATGAGGAAAGATTGAAAGAGCTGAGCCTTTTTCAGTTTAAGCAAAAAAATATTAAAGGGAAACATGATCAGAGTGCTTAAAATTATGCAGGGAATTAGTACAGTGGCTCGGGACTGTTATCTGAGCTCACCAAGAACACGGAGACATAGTTTGAAACTTGTTAGGGGTAAATTTCACACAAACATTGATTACATCTTGCCTGAAGAAGGGGCCTGAGTTGCCTCGAAAGCTTGCATATTGTAATCTTTCTAGTTAGCCAATAAAAGGTGTCATTTTGCTTGGCTTTTCTCTACATTCATAATGGCTAACACGGTACAACACCCTAGTACTACACAAACATTAGGAAGTTTTTCTTTACACAGAGAACCATAGACACACAGCATAAGCTACCAAGTAGTGTGGAAGACAGTAAGACATTAGGGACCTTTAAAACAAGACTTGATGTTTTATTAGAAGAATTAAACTGATAGGTCTGGCGAGCTTGGTTGGGCTGAATGGCCTATTCTCATCTAGATTGTTCTAATAAATACATAAAAAAAATAAAAGTGATATGAATATACCTAAAAACAAAGCTCTCCTTTTATTTTCTGACCCCACTTTATCCATAACAAGAATTTGAGAAACCAGAGTCAATAGCCTATCCTGGAGAATGTTGGAAAGACATGATTCAGCCCCCAATCTGATCCCATCAATTACTGTGTACTCTCACTCAGATACTCTCATATACCAAACTAAATTAAAACTTATGATAATCTAAAGTGTCCATCTTCAACATATGGAAGGAAATCAGAGTGTTAAATTGACAGACCAGGTGGTGTAGCGGGTCCACAGCTTAAGTTAAAAAGGCCACTTTATTAAAATAATAGTTGCCGCACTTGCGGCTTAGTGTGGGGGTGTGATGTGTGTGGCCGAGCAGTTCCCGGGGAATTCGTTATGTGGGTGGTTCTCACTTAAGCACAGGTGAGGAGTCATCCGCATCCGTAATTGTTCCTGGGAGCTGCTGATTGCCACAGCTGATCCACATCCCCGTGATATACAGAAGCGTGAGGTGGCTAGTAGAGGAGGAAGGAAAAGGAAAAAAAAGAAAAGAAAGAGATGGAGGTTGCAGGGAAGAAGGTGGCAGGAAGCAGGGAGAGGATAGCCGGTGCGAGAGAGAGAGAGAGTGAGCGAGTGAGGGAGAGCAGGCTCGATGGAGCAGAGGCAGCCGGAAGGAGAGCCCCAAGAAATAGTGTTAGTACGACACTAGGTGGGGCTGAAGGAAGCGGTCACTGCAGCTGAGCGATCAAGGAGCTGGAGTGACCGGTGATGAAGACAACTAGCTGTCGAAAGGCAGCAGCAGTCATGGAGCCCAACGTAGCCAGGGATCGGAGGGCTACCGGACATGTATTGAGGGAGCTTCATTTTGCTGGTTGGGCAACTCCCGGAAGGGAGAAGCAGGAGAGTTGCCACTGTTAGTGAAGTCACACCGTGCTTTGGATTTTTAAAGAGACTGCTTCATGCCATTGTTTTAACCTCGTTGTTTTAAAGTATTGTTGTTTTTTTCTATTGGGGTTTTTTAACCTCCACTCATCACTCGTTTTTATGGATTATTTATTTATTGAAGATTTTTGAGACACACTGCACTTTATTTATTTGAACACTTGTTTTTGTTTGTTGTTTTTAATAAAAACACTTGACACTTCTGCACCATCCCCTTGCTTAATTTTTGTGCCTCACTGCCAAGGTCATCGGTGACATTACCGATGGTGTCGGGTTCAGGGCTCCCAGAAGGACGATGGGAGCGTGGAGGAAACCCGCATCGTCACAGACCATAGACTCACAATTCTGTAGTGTGTGTCTAAGCTGGTACATGAAAACAGGTCCCTAACAATCAAAAACAGAAGCATAACATACTATATCACTGTGTCATCCTCCTAGGAGTAATTATTCCCCAATCTCAAGCCCTGATTCATCATAATTAAGATTCCACTTAACATTTTCAAACCTGCTTGATATTACTGACTGGCCAAATTTACTAAAGCATTTTCCATAGTGAACTTGCTGGGTTTCTAGTGATCTAGTTTGCAGAATTTTTCCAGGAATAGACATGTTTTTTTTCCCAGTGCACCATGATTCTTTGTGAGGTCAGTGTGACATCTCAGAGCTGTAGCAGCCATGTTTGATGGAGACATCGTTACTGGCTCTGTGCTACCTGGCTAATTTGAGTCGCACACATGTGTACTGTGTCGCCACAGTACACAGTGTACTGGGATGCCACCACCCACTTTACAGCGCTGACCAATCTGCTTCATGCATGCCTGGTTAGCTTACCATAATGAAAATATTATGAAAATACTTAATTGCTCTGTATAGATTCATTGTAGGTTGTGCCTTGAGCATGCTATGTTCCTTGATATTTAGCACTGTTAAGGCAGAGTATATAACACAGATTCCTTGAATGACCGGTTCTGTGGATGTTAGTTAGTCACAGCAAAAGGAGGTCAGAAGATGCAGAGAATGATAAAGGACTTGATCTGTAATGTGAACTCAACTTATAATTTTATCTCAGGGAAGTACTGTGGCTCAGTGGTTATCACTGTTGCCTCACAGCTCAGGTCACATTTTTGGCCAAAATAACTGTTTTTAGCAGAGTTGGCAGATACTTCCCCAGCCCTCAAAGACACTTAAAAGACCAGCACCTTTCTAATCCATTCATTCAAAAGTAGTTCAGTTTCTCTTTCTCCACTGAGTTCAATGCATTTTACTAAGTTCAACAAAATAAATGAACATTTTAGTGTTTTCACCAAACTTAAGGTAAACAGAATTCAATAATATTCGCTCATCACTACTGCATATTCCACTTTACGGTTATATGTGCCTGGTTTCTTCCAAACGTGACGCCTGGCATTCACACCAAAGAGTTCAATCTTTGTCTTTCTCATGGTCTGAGAGTCCTTCAGGTGCCTTTTGGCAAACTCCAGGCGGGCTGCCATGTGCATTTTACTAGGGAGTGGCTTCCGTCTGACCACTCTACCATACAGGCCTGATTGGTGGATTGCTGCAGAGATGGTTGTCCTTCTGGAAGGTTCTCCTCTCTCCACAGAAGACCTCTGGAGCTCTGACAGAGTGACCATCGGGTTCTTGGTCACCTTCCTGACTAAGGCCCTTCTTCCCCGATCGCTCAGTTTAAATGGCCGGCCAGCTCTAGGAATAGTCCTGGTGGTTTCGAACTTCTTCCACTTATGGATGATGGAGGCCATTGTGCTCATTGGGACCTTCAAAGCAGCAGAAATTTTTCAGTTTTGTGCCTCGAGACAATCCTGTCTCAGAGGTCTACAGACAATTCCTTTGACTTCATGCTTGGTTTGTGCTCTGACATGAACTGTCAACTGTGGGACCTTATATAGACAGGTGTGTGCCTTTCCAAATCATGTCCAATCAACTGAATTTACCACAGGTGGACTCCAGTTAAGCTACAGAAACACCTCAAGGATAATCAGGGGAAACAGGATGCACCTGAGCTCAATTTTGAGCTTCATGGCAAAGGCTATGAATACTTATGTACATGTGCTTTCTCAATTTTTTTATTTTTAATAAATTTGCAAAAACCTCAAGTAAACTTTTTTCACGTTGTCATTATGGGGTGTTGTGTGTAGAATTTTGAGGAAAAAAATGAATTTAATCCATTTTGGAATACGGCTGTAACATAAAATGTGGAAAAAGTGATGCGCTGTGAATACTTTCCGGATGCACTGTATTTTTTATATATATATATATATTATATATATATGTATATATACATACAGGTGCTGGTCATAAAATTAGAATATCATGACAAAGTTGATTTATTTCAGTAACTCCACTCAAAAAGTGAAACGTGTTTATTTTAGATTCATTCATTACACACAGACTGATTTATTTCAAATGTTTATTTCTTTTAATGTTGATGATTATAACTGACAACTAATGAAAGTCCCAAATTCAGTATCTTGGAAAATTAGAATATCAATTAAGACCAATGCAAAAAAAGGATTTTTAAAAATGTTGGCCAACTGAAAGGTATGAACATGAAAAGTATGAGCATGTACAGCACTCAACATTTAGTTGGGGCTCCTTTGGCCTGGATTACTGCAGCAATGCGGCGTGGCATGGAGTCGATCAGTCTGTGGCACTGCTCAGGTGTTATGAGAGCCCATGTTGCTCTGATAGTGGCCTTCAGCTCTTCTGAATTGTTGGGTCTGGCGTATTGCATCTTCCTCTTCACAATACCCCATAGATTTTCTATGGGGTTAAGGTCAGGCGAGTTTGCTGGCCAATCAAGAACAGGGATACCATGGTCCTTAAACCAGGTACTGGTAGCTTTGGCACTGTGTGCAGGTGCCAGGTCCTGTTGGAAAATGAAATCTGCATCTCCATAAAGTTCATCAGCAGCAGGAAGCATGAAGTGCTCCAAAAATTCCTGGTAGACGGCTGCGTTGACCTTGGACCTCAGAAAACACAATGGACCAACACCAGCAGATGACATGGCACCCCAAACCATCACTGACTGTGGAAACTTTACACTGGACCTCACGCAACGTGGATTCTGTGCCTCTCCTCTCTTCCTCCAGACTCTGGGACCTTGATTTCCAAAGGAAATGCAAAATTTACTTTCATCAGAGAACATAACTTTGGACCACTCAGCAGCAGTCAAAAGGCGAGACGCTTCTGACGCCGTCTCTTGTTCAAGAGTGGCTTGACACAAGGAATGCGACAGCTGAAACCCATGTCTTGCATACGTCTGTGCGTGATGGTTCTTGAAGCACTGACTCCAGCCGCAGTCCACTCTTTGTGAATCTCCCCCACATTTTTGAATGGGTTTTGTTTCACAATCCTCTCCAGGGTGCGGTTATCCCTATTGCTTGTACACTTTTTTCTACCACATCTTGTCCTTCTCTTCGCCTCTCTATTAATGTGCTTGGACACAGAGCTCTGTGAACAGCCAGCCTCTTTAGCAATGACCTTTTGTGTCTTGCCCTCCTTGTGCAAGGTGTCAATGGTCGTTTTTTGGATAACTGTCAAGTCAGCAGTCTTCCCCATGATTGTGTAGCCTACAGAACTAGACTGAGAGACCATTTAAAGGCTTTTGCAGGTGTTTTGAGTTAATTAACTGATTAGAGTGTGGCACCAGATGTCTTCAATATTGAACCTTTTCACAATATTCTAATTTTCCTAGATACTGAATTTGGGACTTTCATTAGTTGTCAGTTATAATCATCAACATTAAAAGAAATAAACATTTGAAATACATCAGTCTGTGTGTAATGAATGAATCTAATATACAAGTTTCACTTTTTGAATGGAATTACTGAAAAAAATCAACCAGCACCTGTATATAGGGCACCGTGGCGGATGTTAGCCGACTTGCTGACCAACCACAAGCGTTACCTTGTGGGTAACCACCCGTACAATCAGATTGTGATTCAGACTACGAATGCCATGAATGTAATTACCCCGATCTACATGCTGTCAAATGAACGAACCACACGCCGTAGCGCAGCGTTAGGGGCTTCGCCTCTGGTACTGACGTTCAAGGTTCGATCCCGAGAGGGGATGCAGTGAGTGTGTACGCCTGATGAGCCCAGAATTAGGGCGAAACATGTGTCGCGTACTCTTTGCATTATTTGACAGTAAAACTATTTCAACCATTCTATGATCTGCTTCTCGCAACTGAAAGAGGGCACCGTGGCGGATGTTAGCCGACTTGCTGACCAACCACAAGCGTTACCTGCTAGGTAACCACCCATACAATCAGATTGTGATTCAGACTACGAATGCCATGAATATATATATATATATATATACACACACACACACACACACACATATATATTTGTTAAGCCTTATTAACTTTATCTTTCTTTTCTCCCCCCACTGGCTAGCAGCACCTGCACAGAGTATCCCATGGTTTAAGTTTGTTGAGCACAACCACAGACACAAATGTATCTATACTGTGAATATAAGACTTGGCGATACTAACCTTGAGTCTTTTCCCTTTATGATTTCTTGCTTCTTCAGCTGCCATGCCTGCAGCCTCATTTAAGTATTTATTTCCAACTTTGCTCTCAAACCACTTCAGATCTACAAACACTTCACTAAAGTGCTCTCGGTCAAACTGAAAATAAATTTTAGAACATGTATTGATATTCTATAAAATATGTTTAATTGCTATATATTACAAAGGGATGTGTTAAGCTAAAATGTATTCAACTACTATGTATCACAAGGGGATGTGATAGGCTAGCATTCCTAAAACAACATATTGCCAAACCTGCTTAATTCAATTAATGGATGAGAATATTCCTGTAGCACCAGGCACAAACTAGGAAATAGCTCTGAACACCATGTGAATTCATTGTAGGACCCACTCATCCGTACACCAATAAATGTAACGTGCATGTCTTTTGGCATATGGATGGAATAACAACACACACACACACACACATACATACATACAGTACATACATACAGATCCTCACGGAGAACCTGCAAACTCCATCATAGTAAAAAAACAAAGAACAAGATTTCAAATTAAGGATGGTGGGTCCATGTGGTAACTGTGTATTGTGCCATCAATAACTTCATAATCACAGTATTCTACATGCTAATTAAAACACAAACAAGTATGACATTAAAAAAAATGTTCAATAAATACTACCCTGTAAATTCTTTAATATAGCACTTTCAAAATCAAAGTATTTACCTCTGAAAGCTTTCCAAGATACTTCTCAAAATGATTCAGATTTAAATTTCCATTTTCATTAATGTAACCTGCAGAGAATGAAATATTTTTTAATATTTATTTGAAAGAAGCATGCCATGCTCAGCTGGAACAAATTGTAAAAGTAATCTAAAATGTAGTGAGCAAAATACTACATTTTAACAATAACAGTAACAAGAAATGATCACTGGAATTAAAACTGTAATTATGTGTGAACTGATGCAATATTATCATTCTGCACATTCCAGAGTGTGCCAATTAGGAAGTTCAAAATCCACTTGGAGGAGTTAACGTCAAGTCCCAAAGAAATTGGTAATCATCTTTGATGGAACAACAAGGTTAAATGATGAGCTATAAACGCTACTTTTGGCACAGAAGTATTATCCAGATGTTCCAACATGGAATAAATGTACAAGTGACATGTCATCCTCTCTGAACCAATTGTGATTATACAAAAACTGGAGAGATGGTACATGCTATCTGGTATATGAATGTTTTTAAAGCATTTAGCACAAGTCTCTGAAAGCAGGTCCTCACAATAGGAGTGAATACTACTGAAATGGTACACTGTTTTCAATGGCACAGACAATTCTTGTCTTCTGAAGGAGGTAAGGACCATAAAGTCTTAAATTGATATAGTACTGATGTCTGTAAATGTTAGGTAATTTGTTGCTGCTTTTTTTCTTTGTTTTTGTATTAACTAAATGTCATCAGAAAGAACAGAGATGGATGAATCACGTACTGCAGGCAACTGCATGCAAGGCAGTTTGTTATGTTATCAAAGTCTACAGAAAATGTGACTTCATTAAGATTTTGTTTATAATTTAGCAAATAGAACTCATTTAGGTTGTAAGTTAACATAATGGAATGAAGTCACTGGAATTGTTTTAATTTTTTGCTGTTTTAAAGAGGGTTATCTCAAACATGGGATATATAAAAACTTCCATCTTTGTATGGAAAAAACTACATAATACTGTCACAGTTTTGACTAGGGTTTACGTGTTTGGAAAATATTGTGCTCAGCAATTCTTGCAATTTTTCCATTATGCATTATTGGTCCTGCAGAACTGCTGGGATGGATAATCCACACAAATGTCCTTAATTTCACTTCGATTGGCAAGGTAGTTAGACCCTGTCCTTGCAAAGACCAGGTATGAGCAATGACAGCCAGTCATTGTCCAACCCGCTATATCCTAACACAGGGTCATGGGGGTCTGCTGGAGCCAATCCCAGCCAACACAGGGCGCAAGGCAGGAACAAATCCTGGGCAGGGCACCAGCCCACCGCAGGACACACACACACACACCAAGCACACACTAGGGACAATTAAGAATTGCCAATGCACCTAACCTGAATGTCTTTGGACTGTGGGAGGAAACCGGAGCACCGGAGGAAACCCACGCAGACACGGGGAGAACGTGCAAACTCCACGCAGGGAGGACCCGGGAAGCGAACCCAGGTCTCCTTACTGCGAGGCACCAGTGCTACCACTGCGCCATGACATTTAGTAATATACCATTGTAGGGCCCAAGAATAAAAAGATATAAATATAGAATCTACACTAAAAAATCTGAAAAGAAGGCTTCACACTAAAAAGGAAAAACTACATAACATTGGGAGAAAACCCAAATACTGTGAGATGTGCATGGCTTCAGTTTTATATTGGTATGTTTGTTTATAGTGCAAAAATACTTAGTCAAAGCATAAATGTGAATTTCAATATCATCAATGCATATACTAAAAAACAGAACCCATCAATTCAATACTACAATAACATACTTACCCCCCAGTTTTGGCAAGACACTAATATAAGTTCTGTAAAGTAGTGGCAGTGCATCATGGTTTATATGCAAATGAGGTAGATGAGGTATAAAGTCATTTCCCACGAGAAACCCCATCAAAATCCAATCATCAATTATACGCTCAAGGTCATAATGAAATGGAATAGTTTTCTAAAAAGGGAAAAGAAAGTGGGATTATTAAGGGGCAGTGAGCTACATGTAATACTTAAGGTCTAAATTTGCTAAAAACTATTATTATCTTATAGCCTCCTCTGTTATATTTATTAGAAAATGTGGATCTACACAATACAAGCATGACATACACAGTATGGGGCCTCTAAAATCCAAGTTATTACACAGTCTTCAAGACATTCTTCTTCTTTCGGCTGCTCCTGTTAGGGGTTGCCACAGCGGATCATCTTCTTCCTTATCTTTCTGTCCTCTGCATCTTGTTCTGTTACACCCATCACCTGTATGTCCTCTCTCACCAAATACATAAACCTTCTCTTAGGCCTTCCTCTTTTTCTCTTGCCTGGCAGCTCTATCCTTAACTGTTTAAATTCTGATGCTAGAATGACAATCTAAGTTTCACATGTTCAATTAAAACATCAATCTTTAAAACACTCTTTTAAAACACCCATTTACCTTAAAACCTACCTGTTAAGAATATCAGATATAATGTTACCTAAAGTATATGGTGTTCCAATAGAAAGAAGGCTACAACACCACCCTGTTTTTGCTGCATGATCTTGACCAATGTACTATTTCTTTCAATTCTGTCTTAAACCCCAAGTTCACTTTAATATTATATATCTATTCACATTTCAGCCCAATTTTGAAGTTTTACACTTGCAAAATACAATTCTGGCCAAAATTTGGAAAAAGAACACTTTAATACCTGGTGCTTTTTCAAGCCCAATTAACATTTACCACTGTTGATATCATATATTGGGAGTTAGGAGACTGAAATAAGGTGAACACAGTGTAAGGCAGTTTAAGGAATTATAAAAATGTGTGTGTGTGTTTTTAAACTGTGTATTGTTATACAACAAAATGGCATTCATCTAAAAACTAAACCAAATAAAACTTATGACAATGCTCGTGAGGAGTTATTCTGCGGAATGTTTTGGATGTTCAGATTAATTCCTATTCAACACTGGTTTTCAGTCCTGTGGGCCCAGCTTAGCTGCAAGTTTTTGTTCCAACCAGTTTTGCAGTCATTTCACTTCTAACTAATATGATTGGTTCATTGGCTGTTCGTTTTATTTTTATAAGTGTGCATTTAAAAAAGCAGACTGATTTGAGATTTAAAACAAACTAATATTTCAGTCATAGTTTAAATGCCTGTTACTGTCCTATTAATTCATCTTTTTCTGTGAAGTTTGCTCCCTTAATTGTAATTTTATCTATTTATTTTGAAGAAAATAGTATTGCATACAATCAAGTCAAACTTAAGAAATTACTTTATAGTCAAACTTAAAAAAAAAAAAAAATCAGAAAGAAAGAAATCTAACACAACAGAATTCAACAACCACCCGAGAGAAAGAGAGAAGAGCCAAGAGCATGGGCAAAAATAGAAGATTAAGAAAGAAAGAAAAATGCCCCTCCCTCAGTATAAATGCTGATTCTAAAACTGTATTAATTAAATCTTGCCATTTTCTTTAAATTTCTGGAATATCATTAAAAACATAGAAACTGTAAAATATCAGCTTGTTTAATTATGGTAGGGGTCCAAATAAAAGCAGAAGTTGACTGGGTCAAAAACTTGTAACCATAGTGGGTACCCAGGACTGATTTTGAGAAATCACCACTCTATAATAAACAGGAGCAAATATGCAGCTATCATAGCACAATGACGTTTCACAGTGTTAACAGTATGTCTGTATTTAGCTTGTGGTTAATTAGTGCCAGAAATTGTGACATTAACCAATGGAAACTATTAAACTGGTTAGTTTCAACCATTTAAATTAAAATCAAGTAGTTTACACCAACTTGTCTGATTTCAAACCAGATGAACAAGATCTACATGTAATTAAAGCCTATGCAGAGAAACTGTGCAGAGAATGCTCTCCAACAGCTATGAGCCATTTTGGCATTTACAAATAAATATCAATATTGCATGTCTTCACATTTATAAAGTAAACACAACAACTAATGCGCAAAGGAAATTATGTCTGTTTATAAAGGGAAAATTATATGGATGCATGTAATGAATGGATGCAGATAATGAAATTAAAAGAAAACTGCCACTGCTTTAAAAAGTGATATAAGGAATTATGCATGCAATTTATACCAAACAGGATTTCTGAATACTTGCTAAAGCAATCAGTCTTGTCCCAACATTCTATGCTTAGCTGCAGAACAGAAAAGAAACTGGTATACAATGTAAAAAGGCCACATTGAAGGCATCATAGAATATTGAAATTGACTGACAGGCACTCAAGTGGTGTCAAGTATCCTTTGCCAGTCTTAGATAGGGAATACATATTTTCTCTTACTAAAAACTAGGATCACTTTAGAAGAAATTAGACATATTAAGTGCAAACAGTATTCTGTCATTGTATTATCTTTCCAGTCTGTTTCAATTATTTAACCTTCTTGGTTATAAATTAATTAAACTTCTAAAAGGTTGTGGAACTTTCCAATGTATTTTTTAGAAACTTCATTTCATAAAGTCAGCCTTCCCATCTCCATAGAGCAGTACAGTATAAGGAAACTCAAATAATTTAGCACTTACCCGTAATATTGAAAACTCATAGTCAATATACTCTCTCATTAGTGACAAATGCAATAAATGAAATGTTGTTTCTTCCGGGGCAGTTATCCTTTAATGAATATAAAAATAAAAGAATGAAAAACAACAAAGTACCAATAAGTGAGAACACAGGCAAATTACAAAACACAAATTTCTTCAAATGTCCAGCATGAGCCAACTCAAAGCACACTTATGCAAACACCCACAGTAACTTATTTGGGGCTAATACCCAGCACTCCAGATCTGTGTCACAGTGGTGACAATCACACTGTCATCCTAACTATTTGTTTGTTTAAAACATGTCTTATATTAGTATATTGGCAATAACTTGTATTTATTGGGGTACAAAGCAAGGGATATAAAGAAGTACTGCAGGATTTTATTTCTATTGCGGACTAAGCATGTGTATGTTCATTTATTTGTGTAAATGTTCAGGTTTTTATAGCTTGTATATTTGCTGCCCAGTAATAAAACAAAGTTTGGTAAAGCCATTCCAGTAGGTCTGCCTTAGGTCTTTGTAGTGCTCGCTCTTTAGATACGTGGATGTTTTGAATTCCAAATAAATGAAGTTATGATTGAATCTAACTTCTTAAAACATGATTTATTGATGTATATTGGAATGCTTTGAAATAGAAAAAGCAGCTTAGGAAGGATATTCATCTTGACAGTATTAATTCTTCCAGCTAAAGTGAGATGAAGGGTAGACCATCTATGCAAGTCTTGCTTAATTTCTCCCATACAGACAGCAAAATTTTGTTCATAAAGAGCTTTATGTTCACTTGTGATGTTTACCTCTAGGTATTTAAACTGATCTGCGATGATAAAAGGGAAGGTGTCTAACCTAATGTTGGTGCTTGAAAGTTCACTGGAAAGAGCACACACTTATTCAAAATGAATTCTGAGACCAGAAATCTTTTGAAATTTTGCTAGTGCTGTTAGGACTGCAGGCACAGTATTTTGTGGATCTGACATATATAGAATCCTCTTTATCTCAAAAGTGTTTTGACAGTGAACTGCCAGTGGCTCAATGGCGATTGAAAAAACCAGTGGTGACAAGGAACATCCTTGTCTAGTACCACATTATAGTTTGAAGTAGTATGAAATAATGCTGTTAATACAAACTGATGCTTCTGGACTGGTATACAGTAGTTTGATCCATGCACAAATGTTCGGGCCAAAACTGTTTGGTCATGGGGACCTTGTTTCTGAACTTTTACTGTCATTTTTTAGTCTTAATTTAAGATAGTACATTATTACATACTAGCTGTGTAAGCCCATGCTATAAAAAGCCCTGGGTTCTAGAAACTACTGAAATCGTCAGAAAAAAAATTAAAATGTAAAGCTGTCAGGTAATTGAAAGGAACTACTCTGGGCATCTCTCTCCTAGGAGGTTTAGTTTTGCCAACGCGCTAGCAATGCTTGTGTATTAGCAGCTAAGCGACTGTCTTTCTTCGTAGGTTTCATTTTGCCAACGTGCTCCCCTCGTTTCTGTATTAGCGGCGTGATGAAAAGTAAAAGGGATACCATTTTGCCGATGTGTTCACCTTGCTTCTGTATTAGCGGCTAAGCGAGGGACGTTCTTCAGAGGTTTCATTTTGCCGACGTGCTTGCCTCGCTTGCATATTCTTGGAGGTGGAGCCCTTGCCCCAACTCCACCTCTCACTTCCGGGCCGGACAGACACACACACATCCACGCATAGATGTTTATATAAAAGAAGTCAGCTTTGACCTTAAGTTCCAATTTTTCCAGGAGTTATTGCCATGAAGCCTATTGTCATGTTGGCACTTATAAATATAAGGATTAAAAGGATTGATAACAAATAGCTTGCTCTCTTTTTCTCCCACCACTAGTCCCCCAACCCCCCATTCTACCTCCACACATGAGGCTAAGCCATACTTCACAAAGTCCCAGTCCTCTGTCATACCCAGAGACAGAGCACATCCAACCCAATTGTGCTTCATTCATTTAGAATATGGAAGCAATGTAGGAAGCACTTCAAGACAGAGAAGCTTTTATCTCTGGCACCTCTGCACGATAACCAACTTTTTCTACCCTCTCAAACATACGCAGTTTTTAATGTCTGGAAAACATTTGGGTTTAAATCACTTAGAGATCTGCACATAGATAACATCTTCACATCCTACGAACAATTACACTCCAAATTTAACTTTCCAGCAACACATTTCTTTCACTACCTCCACATTAGAAACTTTGCTAAACAAAACCTGCCCAATTTTCCTCACCTCCCACCTACTTCTATACTGGAAAAAATATTCACCAGCATTTTTGCAATATACAAAAACATTTTAAAGTACCTCCCTTTCAAAGATCCCAGAGTACAGTGAGAAAAGGATCTCTCACTCAACATTTCAGAAAAGGAGTGGAAGGCAGCAATGAAAGAATTCACTTGAGCTCCATATGCGCAAAACATACAATTATTCAACTTAAAATCATCTATCAAGCACATCTGTTGTTTAAAATCTTGTTTAAAATTGTCCAAAATATTTCCAGGGCAAGATCCAACCGGCGAACATTGCAATCATGTCCAGTCTCATTGGGCCATATGTTTTGGGCATGCACCAAATTGACATCATTTTGGACCAAAATCTTTAAATGCCATTCAGACAGCCTTGGGGGTCACAATCCCTCCTAATCCACTAACAGCTGTATTTGGTGTACTGGGCTTAGAGATGGGCTTAAAGTGGAGAAGGACAAACAAACTGCAATTGTCTTTACCTCATTATTGGTACGTAGACTTACAGTGGAACCTTGGTTTGCGAGTAACTTGGTTTACGAGTGTTTTGCAAGACGAGCTAAAATTTTTAATAAATTCTGACTTGATAAACGAGCGAGGTCTTGCAATACGAGTAGTATGTGTACACTTTGTCAGCTAAGCGTCATGTGATCACAACCGAGCTGATGGTTCCTCTCTCTCTCTCTTTCACTGCGGGATTGTAGGCAATCATCTCCTATTCTCCATCTGAGTCAGCATGCCTCACTCATATAGTCAACATCCGTACAAGCGTATACTGTTTACTACAGCATTGTGACTGTGTATGTGTGTGTGTGTGTGCTGTGACGTGCGAGTCCCCGTCTTGCACCCCAAAACACGAAGCTGAGTCTCAGTACTTTAGCAACACCAGCTTTATTCAGCTCGAAACAGCAACAGCGTGGTTATTTATTGTAGCGGGGTCTGCCACTCTCATATACACAGACACAGCAGTTAGGCAGGGTCGTGGCCAAGTAGTACTGTGCCCTGCGCATTTATAATGTTCCTTGTATCACCCATCGACGGCAGGCACTTATAGCATGTCCGCGATCTTTTCAGATTCTCTTTTACGGCAAACTGCTACAGCACTGGGAGCCTGCGATTGCTTTGGGACACTCTTCCGCGTGTCGTCCCATTGGGTGGAGTTTAGAAACTCACTCACACCAGCCATGATTCTTTTCAAAGGTAAAGTGCAGGTTAATTTGTTTTATGTATTTTTACCTTATATTTTGTATTAACCATTTTTATATGAATAGTTTTGGGTTGTGGAATGAATCATCTGAGTTTCCATTATTTCTTATGGTGAAATTCACTTTGATATACGAGTGCTTTGGACTGCGAGCATGTTTCCGGAACGAATTATGCTCGCAAACCGAGGTTCCACTGTATCTTGCTTAGCTGGAAGAATCCTAATCCACCTCTTTTAAGTCAGTGGGTACTTGATGTTATATATTATTTGAAACTGGGAAAAAATCTAATTCTCACTTACAGGATGTGAGCAAAAATTTTTTAAAACCTGGCTGGATCTAATCAGTAACATTGTAGAATAAGCATTAAAATTGAGGAAGCAGATTCTCTTCCCTTTGTTATTCTATTTATTTATTTACTTCTCCTACTATTAAAGTTTTACTCTGTTGGCCTAGCTCTTTTTCTCATGGGTGGGGGTTGATTTGATTCAAACCTAGTTTTGTAAAATTTGACTTGCTTGTATGGAATGTTATTTGATTTTAATAAATACAATAAAATGTTATTTAAAAAAAAAAAAAAAAAGTGTCTTATGGAGCCCGACCAAGTATTGAGTGCATACATGGACATACTTTTCAGTAGGCCAACATTTCTGTATTAAAATTCTTTTTTTTTTTAATTGGTCTTGTGTAATATTCTAATTTTCTGAGATACTGAATATTGAGTTTTGATTACCTGTAATCCATAATAAGCAAAATGAACACAAATAAACACTTGAAATATATCATTGTATGTGCAATTAATCTATGAGTTTCACTTTTTGAATTGAATTACTGAAATAAATTAACTTTTTGATGATATTCTAATTTATTTAGATGTACCTGTATGTTCCTACAAAGAATGTAACCTGTTGTAAACCATTGTGCCACACTGCTCACTAAATCACCCCTTTATTCTGACTATCATTTTCATTTGGAACCCACCATGTTTATTCAGTACTAGCCATTTAGCCCGTTAAAATAACGGGCGCTAGAACAGTAGTGCATAAACATTAGTAGGAACAGTCTATATTAAATGGCAAGGGACTTCGACCTCATTCTTTTTGTTGGTCGTATTTTTCTTTCTTTCAGCCTTTCTTTTGTTGATGTTTACTTGCTGAGCTGACCGTTCTTCGTGGGCTGCCGCCGTGTATTGTGTGTCTTTAATTTTCTGTGACAGTAATACTGTCTTGTACGTTTCTATTCAATAAGGGTGCGTAGATAATTTAGTTCAAATGGCTCTGGAATATGTGAAGAGCAACAGGTGCAGATCTTTATTTACGCGCACCTTTATTCGCTGCACCCAATTGAGGTAGTCCTGTTGAGGCTCGCCTTTTTGTGCATGCCCTTATTGAAGGATACCTGGGCGCGCCCTTATTGAAGGATACCGTCTTGTACGTCCGCTGGTTTGTACATCCGTAATATATGTCCGTAATATACTTTTAATTTTCTCTGGTGGTAATACAGGCGTGCGCGTCGGTAATATGCCTTTAATCTCCTCTGACAGTAATACTGGCTTGTATGTGGCTGTAATATGCGTCACTGTATTGTGTACCTTTAATTTCCTCTCGCAGTAATACTGGTTTGTATTTCCGTAAAACGCCTCTAACTTTCTCTGACAGTAATATCGCGCATAGCACCATGCCCCGCGCATGCGCACTTCACCAGAAGACACCCACACACGGACACCTGGACGCTCATAGGGATTTTATATATATAGATAGATTATGATGTTCAAGTGATGGTGATTTAGTGATAGAATACTAGACTTTATGTAAACATACACACACACACAAACACTAATATCGACATATATTTTAAATAAATCAGGAATAGATAGTACTTTATTAAAATCCTCCTTACAAAAATAAAAAAGGCAAAACATGCCTCATATTATAATTCAATTAAAATAAATTATTTTAAAATATCTATGTTGGATAAATCATACCTTTTCTGTGATTTTTTCCCACCAAACCTGACTTCCTCCCTCAAAAGAGAGAAGTGTGGCTCATGGCTTGTCAATCCAAGCATGATCTACATTTAAGAATAAAACAAAAAAACAAGAAAATGAGAATAAAAACGCACTGTACATAAATAAGAAAAAAAAATGACAATGCAAAACATTTAAAGCACAGTTATACCGATTTACTTAAAATACCTTTTGTATTAAAGCAACAATGTCCATTTTCAACAGAAAATAAAGCTCTGTCATTCAGCAAAAGGTTATTACTTGGTTATTGTCCAAATCTGAAGAACTTAATTTTCTCCTTGTTTTCATATTCTTTATCCTCAACTACTTTAGCAAGCACACAATGCTTGATTATCTTCAAAATGTATACATATGTTTTACCAATTCTGAATTCAAAATTAAACAGTTTGCAATTTCACTGCTTACTTTGACTGATGTGCAAAGACTGATTTTAGTTATTATCCATATATTATTAAAAAATTAAAATAGTAAACCATTTCATCATAACTGCTTATTCAGGCATGTCTCAAAGACATACACACATGACAAATAAAGTTCTATATTAAATCAATGAGACTATGATATTTGTTTTAAATTTTGAAAGACAAAAACTTGATTAAATTAATAGCTAACTATACAAATAGATAATTGTTCGGCACAGTACCATGTAACATATATAGTAATGAATTTAAGGAGTTGTTTAAATAAAATAAAATATAAAAAAACAGCTCAAAAATCTGACCAGAACATACAACACAGTAAATGTGGGGTTAATGACAAAACGAAAAAAATGTACGACTGATTTTTTAAAATAACACTTTATTTCTTGTAGTATATGTGTATGCTGCACAACAGCATTGATCATCAAGTTTGGTTCTGGAGGGCTGCAATGGTTGCAGGTTTTTGTTCCAAAATGATTTCTTATTTGCTTATGATGATTTCCACTCCTTTGATTGCTTCATTTAGTCTTCATCAGCTTCATTGGCTGCTTTAATTGCGTCTTGGTTTCTTAATGAAATATTACTTAACAAAAGAACCAACAATTTACTATTTAAAAATCAATAGTTCTTAAGTTCATGTCTGGAAGGCCACTGTGGCTACAGGCTTTTGCCTCCAACCAACCTCTGCTTTTAACTCCTACAGTACCATAACAAAGCAAGCAGTTATTTTCCAATTTGGTGTCAATTAATACACTTTAAATCTGTGTTTGCTTAATTTTTATTGAAATGTAGCAAGTATTTATGTATGTTACTTTTGAATGTTAATTTAGTATTTTGTACCTTGTTTAAGATTTTGAGATTTTTTATCATCACCACCACCATGATTTTCATTCCACTGATCCTGGTGTTTTGGGTATTCAGGTCATTACAGTCAACCCTCGATATACGACCGGCCTGACATGCGAACAACTTGGTTTACGACCAAAATTTTTGTTTTGAATTACGACCAATATCTTGCGTTACGACCCAACTGCGGTCACGTGTATCCACTTGTGCGATTGTAAACAAACAGCAGAGAGCGTTTGTAAGCGTCAGTCGGAGCCCAGATACATGTGTTTGTGAACGTAATTTCGGTCAGTGCAGTGATTTATATAATTTATTTTGATAATTGCTAAGGAAGGAAGAGAAGATAACAAAGGTAAAGAAAGTGATCACAATCGAAACGAAGAAGGAAATTGTGTGGAAATATGAGAGTGGCGTTTGTGTGACCGATCTCGCTAATATGTACAGCATGTCGAAATCCACCATCCCGACAATTTTACAAAGAAAAGATTTGTATAAGGAAGCTCCTTCCAAACAATAACCACATTCCATTTCATTCTCCTCTTCCTTCCTTCCTGAAAGCCAAAGATGTCAACTTAAATGGTGAGTACAGTATGAAATTGTTGTTTCTGGTAGGCTAGGCACTTTTTATAACTTTTTGGTTTAAGGGCATTTCCATTATTTCTTATGGTAAAAATAGTCTTGACTTACAACCAGCCCTCACGAACGAATTGAGTTGCTGTATTTGCAGACGATCAATGTCATTTACTTTGCTGTCCCCTTTGTTTGTCATACTGTCATAAAGCGGAAAGTCACAAGCAGACTGCAGAGCTTCCTGTGGTTGATCGAGACAGGCATGCCGACAAAGTACATGTGTAGTGCATCTTCAGTATGCAATTGACTTTAGCTGCAGGTGGAAGCTCCTGTCGCACTTTACACAACTGTTGTTACACTTCTGCCTTTGTCCAGCAACAGCTCCATAAGCTTTATGACCTTAGTCTCATAAAGTCTTTCTCCCATGGGACATCTGGGATATTTTCCTGAACAAGGAGTAGCACTGCACATGTACTTTGTCAGAATGCCCGTGTCAATCAAACACATAAAGCTATGCAGTCTACTTGTGACTTTACGCTGTAGGAAGATACGTAAATAAATCAAGATAAAATAGGTAAATAACATTCAATCTGGCTTTTATACAAGTAACATATAAATGTTTTTTATATAAAGACCATCACAAAACATAATCACAAACAGGAGTTTGCGTGTGAGAGATTTACTGGCAGAATGACGCCCAACCTCTTGCTGCATCCAAACGGTGCCATCTTTTGCTTTTATGCCTGTTAAGGGCATAATTTTCCTAATGTGTGAGTGGATGTTTCATGCAGGGAGAGCTTCTGTTCTTTCTCTGACGTAGAGCCATCATCCTCATCTGAGTTCACGTACGTTATAGCACGTCTTTATTTGAAAACTAACAGTGTCAGATCGGGTAAAGCATGAATGTGACTAAGAGAATAAAAGTGAACAATTGAACAAAACACTAACTTTTACAAGAACCATAAACCTTTTACATTGGCTGTTATAGACTCAAATAAATCAAATGTATGTTTTTATTCTATAACTAGTCATTTAGCCCATTACAATAACGGGCGCTAGAACAGTAGTGCATAAACATTAGTAGGAACAGTCTATATTAAATGGCAAGGGACTTTGACCTCATTCTTTTTGTTGGTCGTATTTTTCTTTCTTTCAGCCTCTCTTTTGTTGATGTTTACTTGCTGAGCTGACCGTTCTTCGTGGGCTGCCACCGTGTATTGTGTGTTTTTAATTTTCTGTGACAGTAATACTGTCTTGTACGTCCGTAATATACCTTTAATTTTCTCTGGCGGTAATACAGGAGTGCACATCGGTAATATGCCTTTAATCTCCTCTGACAGTAATACTGGCTTGTATGTGGCTGTAATATGCGTCACTGTATTGTGTACCTTTAATTTCTACTCGCAGTAACACTGGTTTGTATTTCCGTAAAACGCCTCTAACTTTCTCTAACAGTTATATCACGCATCGCACCGTGCCCCGCGCATGCGCACTTCACCAGAAGACACAGACACACGGACACCTGGACGCACACAGGGATTTCATTAAAGAGGATAGTAGTATTAAATAGTCCTTCACTACTCAAAACAGTTTTATGCATGAAAGCCCTGGGATCGAACTCGCTACCTCTGGACTAGGAGACAGCAGTTCTTACCTCTACACCAGCCAAGCACACATATATGTGCATGTGTGTGTGTCATACCCTCTCAGTTTCTTTTACTTTGGTTAAATTCTTGAAAAAAAAAAAACACACTTGTTTTGTTATATCTGTGTCTTTTGTAAAAGTGTTTGATATTTGGACTTTAGTCTTCACACATTATACATTTCACGTCAGCATTTGTCCAATTATTCGTAGAACATTAAAAAAGTTTCTGTTCTAGTTATGTGTTCAACATTTCTTGCCTCGCATTTCCTGTCATCCTACATTTACACAGATCGTTGTAGACATGGAACACACATGGAATGTATGTGTCCCAAAAAACTATACATTATTTACCCTATACAACTCAAGGCACCACACACCCAGATAAACAGACGTGAGCTGGGAGAACTCTGTGTACCACTGAAGGTGATTCTTGAAAAAAGTGGGGGGATAGGATACCAGGCTGCCTGCTGCCAGTGCTGATCGACACATTTGTAAAACAAAAGACGATGAATACGCATAATGCAAGGAAATTTAAGGTGGCCCGGGATTACAAGTATTTTTCATAGGTTTCAGGGATTCTAGTTTTAACTCTGCCACCTCCAGCTCTATCTCTTGTTTTTTAGTCAGTGCCACCATCTCAAACCCATATAACACAGCTGGTCTCACTACCGTCTTGTAGACCCTTTCCATTCCACCTTGCCTGCACTCTCTTTTTCACTTTTGTTCCACAATCCCCGTTACTCTGCATTGTTGATCCCAAGTATTTAAACTCATCCACCTTTGCCAACTCTACTCCCTGCATCCTCACCACTCCTCTGACCTCCCTCTCATTCACATACAGGTATTCTAGCTTGTTCCTACTGACTTTCATTCCTCTCCTCTATAGAGCATACAGTTAGGTCCATAAATATTTGAACAGAGACAACTTTTTTCTAATTTTGGTTCTGTACATTACCACAATGAATTTTAAATGAAACAACTCAGATGCAGTTGAAGTGCAGACTTTCAGTTTTAATTCAGTGGGGTGAACAAAATGATTGCATAAAAATGTGAGGCAACTAAAGCATTTTTTTTTTAATTAAAGCTGAAAGTCTGCACTTCAACTGCATCTGAGTTGTTTCATTTAAAATTCATTGTGGTAATGTACAGAACCAAAATTAGAAAAAAGTTGTCTCTGTCCAAATATTTATGGACCTAACTGTATCTCCACCTCTCCAGGGTCTCCTCAACTTGCTCCCTACTCTCGCTACAGATCACAATGTCATCAGCAAAAATCATAGTCCATTGGGACTGCATTTATTTTAGAATAGTGTTTCTCAACCTTAATGGTCATGGGATCCACCAGGTTTACCTTTTTTAAATTCATTGATAACCCCTAGACACCATTTGAAGAGTGGGGTTGGGGGGGTATTGCACAGTTTTGTCAATCGCTTTGGTCAACCAGGGGTGTGTCACATGAGACAATAAATCAGATAAATTGATTAATCCTGTCTTGACTGTAGCGTAAACAGGATGAAGAATAAATAAGACATATGACATATGTGAGAAACGAGTGAGCTTGGAGAGTGTTTCCCAAAGCCCTTTATTATCTGACATTTAAAAAACAAGTTTTAAGTACTTTTGTGTTGCATCCTCCTCAGTGTCCATGCAAGAAAAGCACAGACTATTCATGTTATCTACATCACTCTAACGCATTTCAATGGTCAAATATATGTCATATCATCACACCCGATATATGCAAATGTTAAGGAAAAATAATTTGTAATAATTATCAATTAAAACACACAAAATACACCAAATAAATTCAAATTTTGACTAATAGGAAAAAATGTAACCCCGAAAAATCTAAAAATGGGCTCAAAATGTGGTGTGACTTCCTTGCAAAAAAGAACAATGGAGAGCCGCGATACAAAAAGAAAGTAACACTTCCCAAAACAGGAATTAAAACAACTTATAGTGGAGGTAGCAAAAAAATGAAGTGTTGCTTTCCAAAGATTACATAGGCCCCCATGGAATTAGCCAGGCACATGCACTACATCTTTCACATGCCCAGAGTATGCTCTATAACAGTATGTGCTTTGCCGTGTAGTGTTCCACTTCACCTCTGACACATTTTGGGGTTATTATGAATTCTGATAAGGATACTGTCATCCAGCAATCTTCCACTAGCAGATGTCCCATCCCTTGCTATCTAATGCACTCCAGAGATAGACTAGTTGGATATAAACATCATATGTATTCCAGGGACGCTTGACCACAATGTCTGTAAAAAATCTCTGATGGTTGCTTACATATCACCTAGATATTTAGCACCAAGAACCCTTTTCGAGAAGTAAGGTTTGGGCTAAAAAATATGGGAGTATGAATGGAAATGAGTGTTCTATCCACTGCACCTACAATTCTAGGGCTGTTTACAATGGCATGAAAACCCAATTTTGGTGTCATACAAGTCACTATATTACTATTATTATTTATTATTATTATTATTATTTACTTACTTGGCTGACACTTTCATCCAAGAAGACTTACCAAGTACCAATCACGTCAAAGCAATAAGGGGATGCCACAAAAATTCCCTGATAACATCAAAGCAATAGGTGGTTCCCAAGAAGTCATAATCATGTTGAACCAATGAGGGGGAACCGAATTCCAAATCACATCAAAACAATGTTTTGGGGGGTTTTAATCCAATGAACTACAGATTGTGTCAAAATGTACAGTTTTATTTCTTGAAGTCTACAAAACCGATGTTTACTGCAAGTACTGAAAATCTCAAAATGCTGATACCATACTGTATTAAAATTTGGAGTTTTCGATACTTTTCCAGTGCCAGTATACCTGTCTGGATACTAGTGCATCACCATAAAGTTTGCAGGATCCCATTGGTAATGTAAAAACAGACACCTGCAAACTGCACATTGGGACTGAGGGTAAAATTCCTCTGTGATTCTCTTTCCAATTCATCCTGACAGACCAAGGAGGGTTATTATTTTGTCCATAGGCAGCCTTGTTTCTCCATTAGCTGTTGATTACTAAGATGGTTTAAGAGGTTCATGTCCACCAGCAAAGGAGAATTTAGACTTACGATTTGGCTTCTTGGACTGAGTAGTCTGAAACAGAGTCTCTGCGTGTGTTGCAGAATTCTCTACATAGATGCCATTATTGTTGCTGGTACTAACAGGCAAAACAACATTCCATTTTAAGGCATGTGACTGATTAAACACCAAGTCCAATTACTATTACATACTAAAATTATCTACAAAAAAAACCTTTTGGACTAATCTATAATATAAATTATATTTTTAAATTTATATTCTAACATGCACTTAATATTATTATCATTATTTATTAATTATTACTTGTTCAAATTAGAGCATCAGTGTGTTTTTTGTGATACACTTGCAATGACCTCGGTCTACAATATACACACATACATATATGTATGTATGTGTGAGTATATATTATATTATATACACACACACACAAATATAAAAAAAATAAACAAATACAGTATATATATGCACAAACTTCAAGGTTTAGTACTATTAAAGGTACAAAAAGTTTTTAGTGTACTATAAAATACATTTTAAGGCTGTGGCTTTTCTTTGTCCTTGTCGGTTCCACACTCAATACTGACAAACAAACCAGCCAAAAATTAACACCACATCAGCAAGGCCAGATCACTTTATCAAGTCAAAGCAATGGCAAAAATTTTGTGGCTAACACAAGCCTCCTCCATTTTACACTGAAAACAAATCATGTATGTATTCTTTGAGACATTGAATATTTGCCAAAAGCTCCCTCTTCTATTTATTTCAAACAACAAATATCACAGCTCTTAAACTACTGGACAAAAAAATATAGAAATCCATACCAGATCAGCATCTAGACCATAAAGGCAGTGTCTTGTATTGGGATCATGATTAGGCTTTGCTTTTTCAGACCTAATGAATTCCATGATTTTATGTTCCCCTTCACCAGGTGTCTACGACAGTAAAAATAAAAGTTCAGAATGAAAAAGTTAAAATTATAATTATGTAACACTTGCTCTAACTGCACAATGACAGCCTGAAGATTATTTTCCATGTATAACATACGCACCTCATGACCTGATAAGAACACTTTGACCCCTTGCCATGACTTGTCTGTAGTTATCTTATTATTTACAAAATACTTTAATTGCTCATGAAGTCTGGCCATGAATTCCGTCCCTGAATAGAATAGAAAAGAAAAATTACAACAGGAAATAAAGGCAGAATAAACCACAAAATCCTGAGTAAAATTCTTCAATGCATCCGTTATCAATATTGACTAAATTTTAGACCTGAATATATTATTAATTAAGGTGGATATTGGTTAAGACTAGTGTTGACTGGCAAAGCTCACCAAAGTACTTTTTGCACTGAGTATGCTGTGGCCACCATTGACCCTGTTTGCCAAACACTTTACTGGAAATTTTGGAAGCTTAAAAGGACTTTTTTCCTCCAGTGCTGCATGATGCTTTGTGCACATAGCACAACATCACAGCGCTGTAATAGCCATGCACAGAACTTTCACATATGTGCTATAAGCATACTTCACTTCTGAACATTTAACACTGTTGACTGATCTACTTTGCATGTATGTGATGTCACTACCTGCAAGCCACTCTAGCTGGATTTGCACTCCAGTCACATTTAAAAAAAACTTGAGGTGTACACAGATGACCACAATGAGAATATTATGATTGCTGCCAGCAAATATATAATACTAATCCTGCACCACGTGGCTAAATTGGTATGCCAGCTGATATATATTTAAAACTAGCCGTTTCCTGCGGCTCTGCCCGCGTTGTAGTGAAACAGGCCAAACTAAAAATCAATAACAAAAAGGTATTGCTAGCTAAGCGGAAGTAAGTTACGCTCCAAAACACAGAGGTAGACCGACTTCCCCCTCCCCTTGGACCGCAGCCCCTGTCTCAGATTAGCGCAAATATATTGATCCTGCAAGCGAACTGATTCTTAGCACTATGAGAGAAGTTGCAAAATCAACTGGAATGTTCAAGCAAATTCTTGAAAAAAACCCAATCTAAATCAGTTAAGTGGATCTCTCGTTCACCGAGTGGTTGTAAGACATACAGATAGAAAGACAGACAGATGGATTTTGGAGATATATATCTATCTATCTATATATATATATATATATATATATATATATATATTTATATATATATATTATATATATATATATATATATATATATATATAAAAATATAGATATATATATCTATATATCTATCTATCTATGTGTGTATATATAGATAGATAGATAGATAGATAGATAGATAGATAGATAGATAGATAGATAGATAGATAGATAGATAGAGAGAGAGAGGTGTCCTTAATGGACAAAAAAGGTAAGAAACATCTACACTGATTATAAACAAAAAAGTTATGCCAGCAGTGTGAACACCAAAACGCTTAATGTTGGTGCATAATTCCAACAAGAATCAGCTTTTTAGATTTCTTACAATGTTTTCATTCTGCACGTGCACCTATATACAGCACTCCATTTATGATCCTAAAAGCTGCTAAGCAGCAGATTTCACAACAGTCAAGAGTAATGAAATGGGAAATTGGGGAGAGCAGTGCAGGGATAGTAGAGGTTTTAATCAACTTGTTCGTGGATTTTGTGTTTTGTTGTTGTTTAAGAGTTTAGAAGTAATCCCCAAGGATGAGTGAAACGTAGGTACTGTAAGTTAGTTTATGTGCAGGAATAAAGTGAGAGTAAGAGTATAGATCCCAGTCCTCTTTCAGAATGGTATGAGCCCATTGCCTTAAGGAGAGTGTGTAGGAAATGCTTAAAAAGCCCCTGTGCCATTAGTTTGGCAGTCAGTGCTAAGAATAGGTGTATTTACTGTGCATATTGCAAAGTTTTATTCCCCCTGCTGTTGGCGGTGTTAAAGGTATTTTTCAACCTTGATAAGCCAGGGTGCCGCCTAAATTTTGGGAGATCTTCAGCATTGGGGTGAAAAATTGATTCAGTGGCTCTGCAGCAGCCAAAACCTATTATACAACCTTTTCTCTTTCTACCATTATCTTTTTTTGGCAGCTTTGGACTATGTGCATTTGGATAGGTCTATTTTGTTTTGCTTGATTGTTGCATATTATTTTATGAAATATTTATCATTTAATGTCACCTTTTTGCAGATTTTCTTTATTTCACCAACACATACTGGATTACGACTCTTCCTACAATAAACATCAGTGACTTTGGTTTCAAAATACTGTGTGCTTTATCTGTGTTTTGGGGCATCTTGAGTGCCTAGCGAACACTGCGTTAAGAACAGTGTATCGTGACACATACAAATGTTTGGGCACTCATGCTTAAAACGTCTGAATAGTTAACTGAGCAGAAGATGAACTGATCACCAAAAGGCATGAAGTTCACATTTCCATCATTTTACAGGTACAAATACCAGAAAAATGAAAAGGGTCTGAAGCAAACATTTGGGCACCCGACATGGTCAGTACTTAGTAACACCCACTTTGTGAAGTATCACAGCTTGTAAATGTTTTTCTTCGTCTGCTAAGAGTCTTTCAGTTCTTACTTGAGGCATTTTTTGCCCATTTGTCCTTGCAAAAGGCTTCTAATTCTGAACGATTTTTGGGCCGTCTTGTATGTACCACTCTTTTGAGATTTAGCCACAGATTTTCAATGATGTTTAGGTTGGAGGACTGTGAGGGCCATGGCAAAACCATCAGCTTGAGCCTCCTCAGGTATTCCATTGAAGATTTTGCAGTGAGTTTCGGATCATTATCTTGTTGTAGGACCCATCCTCTTTTTAAATTCAAGTTTCTGACAGATGGTGTGAGGTTTGCTTCCAGAATTTTCTCGTATTTATTTGAATCAATTCTTGCCTCTACCATTGCCATGTGCCCTGTGCCACTGGCTGCAACACAAGGCTAAAGCATGATCGATCCGATTCCTATGCTTAATAGTTGGAGAGGTGTTTTTTTCCTGGAATTTGGCACCCTTTTTTCTCCAAACATACCTTTGTATATTGTGACCAAAACATTCTATTTTTATTTCATCCATCCACAGGACTTGTTTATAAATTGCATCAGGCTTGTTTAGATGTTCATCTGCAAAGTTCAGTCACTGAATTTTGTGACTAGGACACAGGAAAGGTTTTCTACTGCTGACTCTTCCCTGAAGTTCATATTTGTTCAGGTGTTGCTGCACCATAGAACAGTGCACCACCACTCCAGAGTCTGCTAAATCTTCCTGAATATCTTTTGCCATCAAATGGGGGTGTTTAGTTGCCTTTCTAGTAATCCAATGAGCAGTTCCTTCAAAAGGTTATCTCTTTTCTTCCAGACCTCAACTTGACCTCCACCATTACTTTTAACTGCCATTTCTTAATAACATTACAAACTGAGGAAACAGCAACCTGAAAACACTTTGCTATCTTTCTTGTAGCCTTCTCCTGCTTTGTGAGCATCAATTATTTTATTTTTCAGTGCTAAGCAGCTGTTTAGAGGAGCCCATGGCTGGTGACTGTTACGACAAGGTCTGAGGAGTTAGAGAATTCATCCAGCTTTGCAATTTGCATCACATGGGGTTTTGAAACGATGACTGTGAAGGTCAGAGACCTTAGTAAAAGTTCTCCGAGACCTCAAAAGTCTTGGGGTGCCCAAACTTTTGCACTGTGCTCCTTTCTTTTTTTTACTGTACAACTGTACAAAACAAAAACAATGCACTAAAGGTTTATACCTGTGGAAATATAATTAAAAGTGTTTTTTTTTTTCATGGGAATTGTTACATATGCATTTTGTTCACTTTTTATTTTAAAACCTCATAAAAACCAACTGTCAAATGTCTGTCCTTGTGATTTGTTGTCATTGCAAAAGCCATTCTGATGGGAGTTTTAATACGAATGGCATATCAAGATCTCTTTTTTGCCAGAACACCGAGTTCATTCAATAAAAATAAGAATTTCTGATGAAGCAATCTACTTACGAAAGTCGGAATATCCAGAGCTGATGTAGCTGGTGGAATTGTTGTCAAGAAGTTGCAGATTTTTGGCCACTGTGGATTGCACGTCATTGTAATAAAGAAATCTGGACGACTGATATTTCAGGATATTGCCATTGCATCATGATACAACTGTTGCAATGCTCTTGGACTACCTTGATATGATGATGGTAATATTACTGATTTACCTATTTTGAATATGTCTGAACTATTGATATTTGAATTGATGTGATCAATGAGACCTTGCATACAGTATGTTCCAGTAAGCTTCCATTCAAGTTTAGCTTGATTCGATTTAATAAAGAAGAGATGATTAGATGCGACTTTTACATACACATTAATAATGTAATGTTGCGACAGATGTTGAGATGATAGAAGTGGGTTACATACATGGGAACGTATCGCTAATCTTGACCCGAAATATTGTGTGGGAGTTATTCGTTTTTCTGAATGTGTTTGTTTCATATTGTACGACCACCCTGTTTCACCATCTGGGAAAAGCAAAGGAAAGAGTAAAGGGTCAGCATGTGATGATGTATTTGACATACATGACGAAGCATGCTTTGCCTTTCGATATACACAAAAATCTACTCTCTTTGATATCTCCGTCTTTTGAAAGTATTATCGCTGACAATTCATCACATGTGGGTTTACTATAAATGTGACTGTGATCTTTTGGATTCATATAGAAATCCAAGAAAATGTCTTTGTCCATGTTTTGCTGATAACTTTCATATAAAGTGCGATGCTTTTGGACGTATGGATTTGTATCCATTATTGGCTGTATAAGTTCCAGCAAGTTGGATCATTTAACTCTTTCGATTCTATGTTGCATCGCTTCTCCGTGATCATAAATATACACCTGACCAAATTGTGTTTTCTTCTAAATTAAACTTGTCATAGCTGTAATTGTTGCGGGTACACAGATACTCATATTGTATGGTACTTTTCCCTGATGGCAACATGAATTAGACGATGTACAAGTCTCCGACTTAAACTTTAAAGTATTAGATATTATAATATCTACATACTTCCAAAATATCACCTATGTGCATATAATCTATCTAATTTTGCTGTTCCGTTATTTCACCTAGTAATAATTTCTGTTTGTTTGCATGAATGCGATCTGTACTCTGTTTTGTGACACCTTCGAATTGTAGTACTGTCATATTTTTTATGTTAATCTGCGTGTGTATCGTACCAAGGATTTTTTGGAGCCTTTCGAATTCCACTGCTTTCATAATCTGTAACCTGCTCTGCATGTGTATGGCACCAACGTGTTTGAACATCTTTATGAAGTTCTACTTTGTCTTTTACTATTTGTCGTTTATTTCTGACCCTGTTTGGACCTGCAGGGTTTTCAATTCCACTTGTTCCAGGCTGATTATTACTTTCCTTGCCTAGGTCACCGTCTCACAGGAACATGCTTCCAACGGATGTCAGTATGACGTGACTAGACCGTGTCGTGCGTCATCTTTAACTTATCAATTGTTTTAGAGCTGCTCTTTGTTCTTCGCTTTTTAGATGACTGTGATCTTGTTTGAAAATGGTTGTAAGTAGGGCAGGGCAACAACTGAGAGGTTAGATGACCGAGATCTTGTTTGACAATGTTTGTAAGTAGGGCTTGACTTGCCATGGATGTCAGTATGATGTGACTTGACCGTGTCACGGGAAGTGAAAGTGTCTCTCTGTCTCTCAGAAGATCATGTCCCGACGCATAGATTTTCTTTTATAATAGAAAGATCATTCGTAAATGCAATCATATTAAAATAATTTCTACCTTTAAACTACTTTAGTAAAACCACTAAAAAAAAAACTATTGTCATAATACAAGGGTGACTCAGCATCAGACTACCTGTGGAATTTATTTAGGATGATTCTGCAGACTTGCTATACAATATTAAATACATACACAGTTTATGCATCACCAGAATGGCACACATTACCTGGTGTAATACAATTGGAGTCAAACCTGGCCTCTGTAGGAAGAGTCTCTCCCTTTTCTACTGCCTTCTTGATTTTTTCTTCCGCTTCTTTTGCAGACCTTTGCAGTAAAATGACAACATTATAAAGTGGTTAAATCCCAACAATAATCATATCAGCCTCTCTTATGTATATCTCACTCAAATATTATAAAAAATACATATGCTACCTAAAACGCCTTCCACGCTGCTGGTTCATTTTTGCTCTTGGGGCAACCCCATCAACTGCCATGAAAAAAACTTTCCTTGGCTTAATAATGCGAAACAGCACTTCTAAATAATGGAAGATGTCTGTAAATATTTTTTCTTCTGATATTCGAAAGTGGACATCTTCATCATTAGGATGCGAGCACTGATGAATAATTCCATTCATATCCAAATAGAGGTTATCAAATTCTGGAATCTAAGGGTAAAAGAAAAAAAAAACACAAAAATATATAGTAACAAAAACAGGTTATAAAAGGTGTGTTCCACAAAGCTAAAAATGTTAGTTATGGAAAGTTTCAATTCTAATTCATAAAGTTCTAACAATAAATAGAATGATCTTACTACTGTGCAAGAGAAAAACGTAATGTTCAAGATTATTAGAATATCAATCATGGTGAGCTCCTTTTCTTTGAAAATCGTATTGAAGTTGGAGCTCCTATACAACATGGAGCTTTTATTCCACCTGCACAAAATCTTTAAGAATAAAGTTTCTTGTTGTTTTTGTTACATGTCATAATTAGTGATGAGTGAACCCTGCAGAGTTCACTTTTCTGAGATTTTCACAAACAAACTGCAATGTTCAGAAACTTTGCTGCAATCAGTAAAAGTCAATAGGGAAGGAGGAAATGAAATAGTTTTGAGCGGATTATAATGATGCAATGGTTTTAAGTTTCAATTATTGTGGTCAACGCCTACAATGGAAAGAAATGTGCCAGATGCAAAGAAATAGAAACCGATGCAAATTTTTGTTCAAAAGTCAAGCATTCGCCATGTTGACTTGGCAATATATAGCTTTATTATTTTGTTTTTGTAAGAGACGTTTGTGAGGAAATGTCAAGAGGTCTGTCCTACTAAATATCTTGATAGCAATGGTGTAAAAGTGATTTGTACAAACAGAGTTCCCTCATCTATCAGATTGTCAAGGAATGTGCAGACAATGAGTGATCCATAAGGACCTTTGGGATCAAGCTGACCATCTGCAGTACCTCGGGACAAATTACCATGCAGTAACTTTAACCTCCTTAGCATTAGACCGGAGTGTCACTCGGGCTGTAAAAACAGTGCCAAGAGCGTCAGTCATAAGTGTCACTCAGGCAATGGTATAGACGCGTCTCGCATTAAGACCCCAGAATTACTTGGGCTGTAAAAGTGGCAACAGCATTAGTGTCAAGCGGTACTCAGGCAATAGTACAGATGCGTCTTACGTAACCGTTAGGCCCGAGCATTACCAGGCCATCAGTGTAGACACATCTTCTCCTAGCCTCATAATGGCATCTCATAAGAAACACCTCTCATTAGCAATGAACAGAGAATGTCTTCTGGCAATGAAACTGAAAGTGGATCTGGGAATCCTAAAGTGACACTCGCGTCACTCACACATGTGCAGTGTGCTGTTCATATTATTATTCTTCTTCATCATTATAATTTTTTTTTATTATTTGTATCACTATTATACTTTCTACACTTCTTTTGATTTTATACTTTGGTGTTCTGAGCGTTTTACAGTGTGAAGATGAGATTTAATAAAAAATGTTAAAGCCAAAAAATGCAATGCTTTACACATGGTTTTAGAGAAAAATTTTAAAACTAAGGTGGTTAGTAGGTTTTTCTATTTTGCTAGCAGACACTCAATTGCATATTTTGTCTTTAATACAGTGTCTCATCAGTAAAAACTGAACAGTATGAACTATTAGAAGATTACGGAAAAACGTCTTGCGCAATTAATTATTTAGGTATTCAAAGGAATAATTTAATTTATGCATTAAAATATTATATTACTTTTTCATAAAGTTATTAAATATGCCTACAAATGTTGTCATTACTAGTGTTGATCGGCAAAAGTTGTCAAGACATTTTTCACAGCAAATATGTTGTTTGCTGGTGACTTTCTTCGCTGAATATATTCTTGGAAACATTGTTTTTCCCAGTGCCCTATGATACTTTGCTAGGCCAGAATGATATCACAGAGTTATTTCAGCCTTGCAAAGAATTTTTATGCATGCATGAATGCAAAAGCGTATGAGGCCAATTTAATGACCTATAAAGGCTTCACTACGCTTGACCAGGGTATGCCTTCACTGCCTGTCTAGAATAAACCTCTGCCCTTTAGGTCAATCCCTACTCAAGTTGCCTGCCTCAGGCTTTGCAGGCCTAACAGAAAAGTTAGCCCCCATGTAATTTTAAATGACTCTAAATATCTCAAAAGCCCCACAAGGGGAGGGGATCTGTAAATCTCAGCTTGTGCATAGATGGGCAAACAAAAGAATCATTATTAAAAAAATGTTTTATTTCCAAAACCCCAAAAATAAAAGACTATTCCACAGAGCAAAAAGTGTCATTACAGAGTTACCTAAAATGTGGTCCTAAACTAAACAAAGTCCCAAAACACAGTACAGTAATCGGAATAATTTAAATAAGAGCCTGACACCAACAAAATACAGAAAAACCAATTATAAGCAATGATAATTACAAAATAAATGACAATGGTTCTCACTCCCAGGCTTTTGCAACCTGTTTAAATAGCCTGAGGGTGGGACCAGCAGTGGTGACGTCAATGCTTGGGATCAGAAGCACTTTGGATTTTGGATATTTTCAGATTTTTGAATATTCGCATATACATTATGAAATGCCTGGAGGACTAGGTATGTCATAATACCAGAATATTTTAAATTTTATGATACTGGATACTTTTTGATACTATGGCAAAAACAGAAATCTCATTCAATGGCTGTTAATTAAAGTACCTTCTACACACACACACATGTATATGTATATATATATATATATATATATATGTATATGTATATGTATAAAAGTTGGGCAAAAAAGTATTTAGTCAGCCACCAATTGTGCAAGTTCTCCCACTTAAAAAGATGAGAGAGGCCTGTAATTTTCATCATAGCTATACCTCAACTATGAGAGACAAAATGAGAAAAAAAAAAACAGAAAATCACATTATCTGATTTTAAAGAATTTTTGCCGGATTGCCGAAGTTTCCCATCGTCTAATACATTGGAGGGCTTCTTGCCCAAAGGTTGTACGAATGGAAGAGAAGGTCTGTGATACGGTTTGCATATTTGCAGCTGGAGATACACAAAGGAAGAAAAATGAATCATGTATCATAAAGTAGTTTTTATTCCTGAGCTTTCAACCCCTGCCAGGGGTCTTCATCAGAGGATAATGCTTAGACTTACAAGAATCAAAGGCAATATATAGCAAAAAATTACGTGGGGGGGTGGGTGTATGGGGGGAGGTGGCTAAGTCAGTGTGATCAGGAGGGGGGTGGTATTTGGGTGTACATTTTAATTATTATGAACATGTTCTTCTTAAGTTTGAATATGCTGGATTTATGCCCAAGTGTCTGTTGATGGCGTTCTCATTTGATAACCAGGATTCGGCCAGCTCTCTGGCACTTTTGGTACTGGCCTTAAATTTTACTTGTACATTTTACTGTTGATTTATTATGCGTATAGATCAATGATAATGAGTCCTTCCTTCTGACGGCGTTGCGATGTTCCTGTATACGTGTTGCGATTCTTTTTGAAGTTTGTCCTATGTATACAGCTGAGCAAGACTTGCACAGAATGCTATAAACTGCTTTTCGTGTTTCTGCTGTCGATTTCTTGTTTTTAGCATTAAAGAGGACCGTGTGCAGATTGTTTGTGGGTTTGTGTGCTATAACATATATATATATATATATATATATATATATATATATATATATATATATATATATATATATATATATATATATATATATATATATATATATATATATATATATGTATACATACATACAGTACATATACATATATACATACATACATGTACATATATACAGTACTGTGCAAAAATTTTAGACAGGTGTGAAAAAATGCTGTAACCAAAGAATGCTTTCAGAAATATAAATGATTGTTTATTGTTATCAATTTACAAAATGCAAAGTGAGCGAACAAAAGAAAAATCTCAATCAAATCAATATTTGGTGTTACTACCTTTTGCCTTCAAACCCAGCATCAATTCTTATACTGGAGGTACACTTGCACAAAGTCAGGGATTTTGTAGGATTATAGTCAGGTGTATGATCAACCAATTATACCAAACAGGTGCTAATGATCATCAATGTCACACGTAGGTTGACACACAGTCATTAACTGAAACAGAAACAGCTGTGTAGGAGGCTTAAAACTGGGTGAGGAACAGCCAAACTCTGCTACCAAGGTGAGGTTGTGGAAGACAGTTTCATGTCATGGCAAGATTGAGCACAGCAACAAGACACAAAGTAGTTATACTGCATCAGCAAGGTCTCTCCCAGACAGAGATTTCAAAGCAGACTGGGGTTTCAAGATGTGCTGTTCAAGCTCTTTTGAAGAAGCACAAAGAAATGGGCAACTTTGAGGATCATAGACGCAGTAGTCGGCCAAGGAAACTTAGTGCAGCAGATGACAGACACATCAAGCTTATTACTCTTCGAAATCAGAAGATGTCCAGCAGTGACATCAGCTCAGAACTGGCAGAAACCAGTGGGACCCAGGTACACCCATCTACTGTCCGGAGAAGTCTGGCAAGAAGTGGTCTTCATGGAAGAGTTGCAGCGAAAAAGCCATACCTCCGAAGTGGAAACAAGGCCAAACGACTCAAGTATGCACGAAAACATAGGAACTGGGGTGCAGAAAAATGGCAGCAGGTTCTCTGGACTGATGAGTCAAAATTTGAAATATTTGGCTGTAGCAGAAGGCAGTTTGTTCGTCGAAGGGCTGGAGAGCGGTACAATAATGAGTGTCTGCAGGCAACAGTGAAGCATGGTGGAGGTTCCTTGAACGTTTGGGGCTGCATTTCTGCAAATGGAGTTGGAGATTTGGTCAGGATTAATGGTGTTCTCAATGCTGAGAAATACAGGCAGATACTTATCCATCATGCAATACCATCTGAGAGGCGTATGATTGGCCCCAAATTTATTCTGCAGCAGGACAACGGCCCCAAACATACAGCCAAAGTCATTAAGAACTATCTTCAGCGTAAAGAAGAACAGGAAGTCCTGGAAGTGATGGTATGGCCCCCACAGAGCCCTGATCTCAACATCATCGAGTGTGTCTGGGATTACATGAAGAGACAGAAGGATTTGAGGAAGCCTACATCCACAGAAGATCTGTAGTTAGTTCTCCAAGATGTTTGGAACAACCTACCAGCCGAGTTCCTTCAAAAACTGTATGCAAGTGTACCTAGAAGAATCGATGCTGTTTTGAAGGCAAAGGGTGGTCACACCAAATATTGATTTGATTTAGATTTCTCTTTTGTTCATTCACTGCATTTTGTTGATTGATGAAAATAAATGATTAACACTTCCGTTTTTGAAAGTATTGTTTGTTTACAGCATTTTTTCACACCTGCCTAAAACTTTTCCACAGTACTGTACATACAGTACATACATACATACATATATACATATACAGTTAGGTCCATAAATATTTGGACAGAGACAACTTTTTTCTAATTTTGGTTCTGTACATTACCACAATGAATTTTAAATGAAACAACTCAGATGCAGTTGAAGTGCAGACTTTCAGCTTTAATTCAGTGGGGTGAACAAAACGATTCCATACAAAAGAGGCAACTAAAGCATTTTTTTAACACAATCCCTTCATTTCAGGGGCTCAAAAGTAATTGGACAAATTAAATAACTGGAAATAAAATGTTCATTTCTAATACTTAGTTTAAAACCCTTTACTGGCAATGACAGCCTGAAGTCTTGAACTCATGGACATCACCAGATGCTGGGTTTCCTCCTTTTTAATGCTCTGCCAGGCCTTTACTGCAGTGGTTTTCAGTTGATGTTTGTTTGTGGGCCTTTCTGTCTGAAGTTTAGTCTTCAACAAGTGAAATGCATGCTCAATTGGGTTAAGATCAGGTGACTGACTTGGCCATTCAAGAATTTTCCACTTCTTTGCTTTAATAAACTCCTGGGTTGCTTTGGCTGTATGTTTTGGGTCATTGTCCATCTGTATCATGAAACGCCGCCCAATCAATTTGACTGCATTTAGCTGGATTTGAGCAGACAGGTATGTCTCTGAACACCTCAGAATTCATTCAGCTGCTTCTGTCCTGTGTCACATCATCAATAAACACTAGTGTCCCAGTGCCACTGGCAGCCATGCACGCCCAAGCCATCACACTGCCTTCACCGTATTTTATAGATGATGTGCTAAGCTTTGGATAATGAGCTGTTCCACACCTTCTCCATACTTTTTTCTTGCCATCATTCTGGTAGAGGTTGATCTTGGTTTCATCTGTCCAAAGAATGTTTTTCCAGAACTGTGCTGGCTTTTTTAGATGTTCTTTAGCAAAGTCCAATCTAGCCTTTCTACTCTTGAGGCTTATGAGTGGCTTGCACCTTGTAGTGCACCTTCTGTATTTACTTTCATGCAGTCTTCTGTTTATGGTAGACTTGGATATCGATACGCCTACCCCCTGGAGAGTGTTGTTCACTTGGTTGGGTGTTGTGAAGGGGTTTCTCTTCACCATGGAAATGATTCTGCGATCATCCACCACTGTGGTCTTCCGTGGCCGTCCAGGTCTTTTTGCGTTGCTGAGTTCACCAGTGCTTGCTTTCTTTCTCAGGATGTACAAAACTGTAGATTTTGCCACTCGTAATATTGTAGCAATTTCTAAGATGGGTTGTTTTCTGTTCTCGCAGCTTAAGGATGGCTTCTTTCACCTGCATGTTGTCTGTTCACAGCAAAATCTTCCACATGCAAGCACCACACATCAAATCAACTCCAGGCCTTTTATCTGCTTAATTGATAATGACATAACGACAGACTTGACCACACCTGCCCATGAAATAGCCTTTGAGTCAATTGTCCAATTACTTTTGAGCCCCTGAAATGAAGGGATTGTGTTAAAAATGCTTTAGTTGCCTCACATTTTTATGCAATTGTTTTGTTCACCCCACTGAATTAAAGCTGAAAGTCTACCCTTCAACTGCATCTGAGTTGTTTCATTTAAAATTCATTGTGGTAATGTACAGAACCAAAATTAGAAAAAAAGTTGTTTCTGTGCAAATATTTATGGACCTAACCGTATATATATGTAAGTATTCACAGCGCATCACTTTTTCCACCTTTTGTTATGTTACAGCCTTATTCCAAAATGGATTAAATTCATTTTTTCCCCCCAGAGTTCTACACCCAACACCTCATAATGACAACGTGAAAAAAGTTTGAGGTTTTTGCAAATTTATTAAAAATAAAAAAACTGAGAAATCACATGTACATAAGTATTCAGTGCCTTTGCTCAATACTTTGTTGATGCACCTTTGGCAGCAATTACAGCCTCAAGTCTTTTTGAATATGATGCCACAAGCTTGGCACACCTATCCTTGGCCAGTTTCGCCCATTCTTCTTTCCAGCACCTCTCAAGCTCCATCAGGTTGGATGGGAAGCGTCGGTGCAGAGCCATTTTAAGATCTCTCCAGAGATGTTCAATCGGATTCAAGTCTGGGCTCTGGCTGGGCCACTCAAGGACATTCACAGAGTTGTCCTGAAGCCACTCCTTTGATATCATGGCTGTGTGCTTAGGGTCGTTGTCCTGCTGAAAGATGAACCGTCGCCCCAGTCTGAGGTTAAGAGCGCTCTGGAGCAGGTTTTCATCCAGGATTTCTGTGTACATTGCTGCAGTCATCTTTCCCTTTATCCTGACTAGTCTCCCTGTCCCTGCCGCTGAAAAACATCCCCACAACATGATGCTGCCACCACCATGCTTCACTGTAGGGATGGTATTGGCCTGGTGATGAGCGGTGCCTGGTTTCCTCCAAACGTGACGCCTGGCATTCACACCAAAGAGTTCCATCTTTGTCTTTCTCATGATCTGTGAGTCCTTCAGATGCCTTTTGGCAAACTCCAGGCGGGCTGCTATGTGCCTTTTACTAGGGAGTGGCTTCCATCTGGCCACTCTACCATACAGGCCTGATTGGTGGATAGCTGCAGAGATGGTTGTCCTTCTGGAAGGTTCTCCTCTCTCCACAGAGGACCTCTGACAGAGTGACCATCGGGTTCTTGGTCACCTCCCTGACTAAGACCCTTCTCCACCGATCGCTCAGTTTAGATGGCCGGCCAGCTCTGGGAAGAGTCCTGGTGGTTTCGAAATTCTTCCACTTATGGATGATGGAGGCCATTGTGCTCATTGGGACCTTCAAAGCAGCAGAAATTTTTCTGTAACCTTCCCCAGATTTGTGCCTCGAGACAATCCTGTCTTGGAGGTCTACAGACAATTCCTTTGACTTCATGCTTGGTTTGTGCTCTGACATGAACTGTCAACTGTGGGACCTTATATAGACAGGTGTGTGCCTTTCCAAATCATGTCTAATCAACTGAATTTACCACAGGTGGACTCCAGTTAAGCTGCAGAAACATCTCAAGGATGATCAGGGGAAACAGGATGCACCTGAGCTCAATTTTGAGCTTCATGGCAAAGGCTGTGAATACTTATGTACATGTGCTTTCTCAATTTTTTTATTTTTAATAAATTTGCAAAAACCTCAAGTAAACTTTTTTCACGTTGTCATTATGGGGTGTTGTGTGTAGAAGTCTGAGGAAAAAAATCAATTTAATCCATTTTGGAATAAGGCTGTAACATAACAAAATGTGGAAAAAGTGATTAGCTGTGAATACTTTCCGGATGCACTGTATAAAATATATATAATTATATACAGTACTGTGCAAAAGTTTTAGGCAGGTGTTAAAAAATGCTGTACACAAAGAATGCTTTCAAAAATGGAAGTGTTAAATCATTTATTTTCATCAATCAACAAAATGCAGTGAATGAACAAAAGAGAAATCTAAATCAAATCAATATTTGGTGTGACCACCCTTTGCCTTCAAAACAGCATCAATTCTTCTAGGTATACTTGCACACAGTTTTTGAAGGAACTCAGCTGGCAGGTTGTTCCACACATCTTGGAGAACTAACCACAGATCTTCTGTGCATGTAGGCTTCCTCACATCCTTCTGTCTCTTCATATAATCCCAGACACACTCAATGATGTTGAGATCAGGGCTCTGTGGGGGCCAAACCATAATAATAATAATAATTCATTACATTTATATAGCGCTTTTCTCAGTACTCAAAGCGCTATCCACATAGGGAGGAACCGGGAAGCGAACCCACAATCTTCCACAGTCTCCTTACTGCAAAGCAGCAGCACTACCACTGCGCATCACTTCCAGGACTTCTTGTTCTTCTTTACGTTGAAGATAGTTCTTAAGGACTTTGGCTGTATGTTTGGGGTCGTTGTCCTGCTGCAGAATAAATTTGGGGCCAATCATACGCCTCCCTGATGGTATTGCATGATGGATAAGTATCTGCCTGCATTTCTCAGCATTGAGAACACCATTAATCCTGACCAAACCTCCAACTCCATTTGCAGAAATGCAGCCCCAAACGTTCAAGGAACCTCCACCATGCTTCACTGTTGCCTGCAGACACTCGTTATTGTACCGCTCTCCAGCCCTTCGACGAACAAACTGCCTTCTGCTACAGCCAAATATTTCAAATTTTGACTCATCAGTCCAGAGCACCTGCTGCCATTTTTCTGCACCCCAGTTCCTATGTTTTCGTGCATACTTGAGTCACTTGGCCTTGTTTCCAAGTCGGAGGTATGGCTTTTTGGCTGCAACTCTTCCATGAAGCCAACTTCTGGCCAGACTTCTCCGGACAGTAGATGGGTGTACCTGGGTCCCACTGGTTTCTGCCAGTTCTGAGCTGATGGCACTGCTGGACATCTTCTGATTTCAAAGGGTAATAAGCTTGATGTGTCTTTCATCTGCTGCACTAAGTTTCCTTGGCTGACCACTGCGTCTGCGATCCTCAACGTTGCCCGTTTCTCTGTGCTTCTTCAAAAGAGCTTGAACAGCACATCTTGAATCCCCAGTCTGCTTTGAAATGGGAGAGACCTTGCTGATGCAGTATAACTACCTTGTGTCTTGTTGCTGTGCTCAATCTTGCCATGACACGAAACTGTCTTCCACAACCTCACCTTGGTAGCAGAGTTTGGAAGTTCCTCACCCAGTTTTGAAGCCTCCTACACAGCTGTTTCTGTTTCAGTTAATGACTGTGTTTCAACCTACATGTGACATTGATGATCATTAGCACCTGTTTGGTATAATTGGTTGATCATACACTGGACTATAATCCTACAAAATCCCTGACTTTGTGCAAGTGTACCTATAAGAATTGATGCTGGTTTTGAAGGCAAAAGGTAGTAACACCAAATTTTGATTTGATTTAGATTTTTCTTTTGTTTACTCACTTAGCATTTAACAATCATTATTTATATTTCTGAAAGCACTCTTTGCATACAGCATTTTTTCACACCTGCCTAAAACTTTTGCACAGTACTGTATATACATTATATATATAGTCACAGATGACTGGGGTCATTACCTGGCCGGGATGCCTGGAGGGACCGGAAAGGGACAGTAACAGCTTCTGGGGCACAAGGGGGCAGACGCCCTGGATAAAAAGAGGACCACAGGAAAGGGACAAAGAGGTTTTGACCTGTTGGGAACCGTGGCCACCGCCAGGGGGCGCTTTAAGCCTCATGGGACCTGGGGAACTGTCACTTCCACCACACCAGGCAAGATGGCAGATGAACCTGCCAGTGACGCCCGGAGTGGTTCTGGGGCAAAGGGCAACACTTCCGCCACACCAGGAAGTGTGGCCGGAAGATCGTATTCAGCCACCTGTAGCACATCCGGGCAGGAATAAAAGGAACCGCCTCCTAGTAGTCGGGGAGTCAGAGTCGGGAGTGGGAGTTGGACGAAGTTCCCAGGAGGAGAGTAGAGGCGGCTAAGGACATTGTGAAGTCTGGAATTCTGGCTCGAAAAATTTCAAAATTCCTGGCAGCCCTTCGGGGAGGCACTCTTCAGTTTTTGGTAGCCCAAAATAAATTTAAGCAGCCCGAATAAAATAAGAGATTATTTATAATGTATAATATTGTAAAGGAAACAAAACATCAATCAAAAAATTGTTAAAACACAAATTACAACAACTGTATAAAAATTACAATCATCAACTCAAATATTTGGTTCTAATTGAACAGAAATTTCTATGAACTTGTAAGAACTGTATAGAACATGAATCAGTCTGTGTCAGGATTCTGAATCTGAAATTTCCACTGAAGTCACGGATGAGAAAATGCCACTCGACGGTGAGGGCATAGCATCTCCTTCATCAGCTTTCTCTTCCTGTGCATCGGCCTCCATTTCACTGCTCTTTGTTCTTGTCGGGGTTTTATGATCCAGGTGTCTTGAACCTTTTCCAGAAAACATCCAGAAATGAATTGACTTGTCAGGGCAAAAAGATTCAACTGTTTCACCATTAATGGAGAGTTGCATGCAGTCATTCAGTGTTTCAGGGTGTAGAGAGGTACGATGTGTTGTCTTCACTCGGTTCATGCAAGAAAATCCTCTCTCACAGATGGCTGTTGATGGACTAAGTGTCAGCATTAATTTCACCAGCAACAAGATATGAGAGAGGTGTTCTGGATTCTCAGAGAGGAGATCTCTGTACAAGCAATCATCTACCTTGCTACCCCAGTGTTCTGCAAGCCACATTTTTAGATCCATCCATTCTTGTGAAATTTTCTCTTTCTCTTCCTCATCTAGCAAACTGGCAAAATGTGTGACAAGATAATCCACCTCTTCATCCCCATAATTTGCCAGCTCTTCTCTGGGGTAGGGAAGAGTGGAAGGGTCAAAAACCTTGAAACAAAAGAGAGGCTTTTCACGCAGATTTTTAAATCTGTTGTCCATGTACTTGACTGTGTTGTCAATAATCTTCTGAATCTCTGCACCAAAGGTGTCTTTGTCTGTGCCCTCACCTCTTCTAGCAGGTGGCTGACTTTTTGTGAGCTGAGTTCCACAGTAGCAAATGCTACCATCCTCGTTCGCTGTGAACTTTGTGTCCAAGGTTTTCTAGTATTCTCCTGGTTTTGTTTTTAGGCTGAGTAAGCGTGATGTGGTGCTCTCAACTGACTGATTTGTTTGTGTGATGTTTAGGTTATCATGCTGAAAATCAGTACAGCACTTGGATAAGATGGTACTGTAGTCCAGCATGAAATGCAGGAAGCGAACAAATTTCTCAGTCTTCATCTCCTGCACCACCCCCTTTGCCTTGGCTGCATCCTCGGACTTGACATCACTTCCTCCTGCCATGTTCTCCATATGAACAACAGTGGGAGTGTAATTTTTTTCCACAGCCTTCAGACATCTCAGCTGGCTTGGAAGCCACCGTGTGCTCTTCAGGCCACTGAAATGTGCCAGTTTCTCATTTAGCAGTTCACTTATTTCTGTCAGTTCTCTTCGCTTCTTTGGGGAATAGTAGTACATCTTAAAGATGGTTTTCAGTGTATGTTCAAATTTCACCAGGTACTCACAGCCTTTCACGCTATCCAGCACGGCTAGCTCTAATTTGAGTGCCACACAGTGGATTGTTATGATGTGGGGTATACTCTGTTTCAGTCTCCCAGCTACTCCTGTTTTCTCACCCATCATCACTGCAGCACCATCAAAATTTGCACACACTACTTTCTTTTTCCATGTGTCTTCTCTGATACCCATGGTGTTCACTGCTTCATCAATAGCCTCTAAAATACCTGCAGCATTTGCACTCTTGACTGGCTGACATTTGATCATGTATGTGGATATGTCACCATTATTTCTCACATACCTGACATGAACCAACTCCTGTTCTATTATACCAGTGTCTGTACTGCCATCTGCAAGAATGGATAAGAACCTGCTTTCTTGAACTTCCTTTTCGATCTGGTCTCGAAGTTTGTGCTACTGCTCCAATAAACTCTCTGCAAGCATGGTCATTGAGGTAAGTGGAACCAAGATCTAGGCCATTTGCTTTTTGAAGTTTGCAAAGACTGCTAAATTTTGCCAATGGTAGTTCATTCTTTGCAACATAGTACGCTGTTCTAAACAGCTTTTTCAGGACTTCTTGTTGTGCTTGGTTTATTTTTAGTATGTTTTTTGCAATTGGTGTTTGTTCTGGGAAAGATGCTGCAGACTGAGCACCAATGCATTTCTTGTGATGCACAGATTTCTCATGGGTTTTGATGGGGTCTTTCCTAAAATTACTGGTCCCAGTAACAAAGGCGCTTGTCGAGTCAGAAATCGAGGGAAACTCACGACACACTCGGCAGAACATTATGTTATTTAGCTTGTCATATTCCAGCCACAGAAATTCTTTTATCCATGAAACCAAAAAGCTGCGCTTTCTTTTTGCCTCATAGTCTGATTTGTCATAACTTTTCCGCTTTGTGGTAGGCCTTTCTTTGGCTGTCCCTTCTTCACCCTGACCTGTCTTATTTGGTTCAGCAGAACTAAAATACCTGCGTAAATCCATCTATTTTTACACATGCACACACACATAACGGTCAGCGATTTTTAAAATTCTCTGCGCAATCAACCTCTATCACATGTTTAAGCTTGCCGCGGGAGATTTCACTTGTCACGTTTGAATAGTAAGCTAATGAGTGTTAAGACGATGTCAGAGGAATTGGTGTGCAATTAATCCGTCACTGACCAATCAGTACTGCCGCTCTCTATACACAGTTCACACGATCGCAAAGTGAAAGTAAAAAACAAGCGCGAATTCAAACACAATTTCAATATTTCACATATTGACAGTGGCTCATCGATGCCCGAAAATGACATAATTACCCAGCTACATTTGCGAAAGAATGCAAAAGCATTGACATATATTTTTCCTTCCTACGATAGCCCGACGGGCAGGGCTGAGATAGATTTTGGTAGCCCGACTGGAAGACACAATAGCCCTGGGATGTCGGGCTAGCGATTTTGCGAGCCCTATAAGATGTGGTTTCCGACTCGTGGTGTCTGGGCAAATCTCACAATAAATTTTATATATATATATATATATATATATCCCAACAGTAAGAACAGCTTCGAAATACTGGTATATTCATCAAATAGTTACCCAACTATCACAAGTAAACTGGAAATTCATAAATATTAAATACAATGCAAGGCTTGAATTTTAACATGTGGCAAAGATTGGCAATCCCCACAGTGTAACAACAAATGGGGTTTATAATCTTTGGTGGGTTCAAGCATAGGGCTTATAAAAAATGATGCATCATTAACTACATGATTTACACTTGCACTTTCTAAATTTATTCTGTGGCATTTTCTGTCTAATAGCTTAAAACTAATGCTTAATATCCATTCCAAATTAAACATAAAACTTCAAACATTATATTTGTACTGTTAAATTTGAAGAGCTCAGTTCCAAAATCAGCTAACTACAAAAGATACATTTTGTAGATAAATAGGAAAATAAATTTCAAGAAATTACAATCAAATTTTGAAACTATTTGCTGAATGTTATTTGCCTCATATGTGAATGTCATTTACAGTATAGATGAGAAATCAGATTTTTTTATTTTTTGCAAATAAATGAAAAAAATGTATATTTAGCAGGTTTTGGCACTAACCAAAGGCTATGTTTTAGATTTACTGTAAGAAAGTCATCTTTACTCAAGCTGATCAAGAAATATTTAATAGAAAACAAAGAACTTCACAAAAATAAGTCTAACTAGTGTCCTAACAAAAATATTTGAAAAACTCTTCAAAAGTATTCATTTACTGAATAGTACGTGGCAAGTCTGAGAAACTCAAAATCCAAAATGTTTGTTTACAGAACGGATGTCAAATCTCGAGAAGTTAATAGTCTATATCTTCATCGTCATCCATTTCCATATCACTCTCAGCAACTGTTTTACTGTTTTGGCTGACCTTTACTATGATGGGGCTGTAAAACTGTTTTGAGTGTCTCTGAATCATCAATGTTGACTCCCATTTTGCTTAAGAGCATTTTCACAGCCTTAGCCTTTGCAGGATTGACACAGCAGTGAAGTGGCAGTACAGTTGGTGAAACGTTCTTTATTTTGCTGCCACGTTTCACAATAGAGTGGCTGCAAAATAAACCCCAAACCCCCGCCCCCCCCACCGTACGTCGTCTTGATCTCGACATTACTGCTGGTAACTTGTGTTACTTGAACCTTTGTGAGCTGAAACGGCAGTTTCTTCTTGCAGACTTTTGCAGCTACTGACTTTTGGAATTAATCTGGGTCCGTACTTAGCAGATTTTGAAACTAAATCCCTAAAACTATAGCGCTACACTGTTGCAATTAGCAGGTTTTGAAGCTCAAACATATTTTCGGCGCATGACCAACTGCATGAAAAGTCACAATCACGTGTTCACTAAATTTTACCAAAAGGTGTAATTAGCATATTTTGGAACTCACATCTTCATTTGTGAATTTCAACATAATTCCAGATATTTACATTTAAACCAACTCTTTAAAGCTGTTTTTGTAACCACATGTTTCTACAGTCTAGTTTGTCAGAAAACTGATTGGTTAGGTTTGTAATTTTTACTATTGTGAGATATATATTTTCATAATTACCTGTTAAAAAATTACTAAAGAGTAAAAATTAAACAAATTATTTCATATTTCAAATGTTAAGAATCTCTTGGTACTTTAATTTTTAAAATCTGTCAAATAAATCTTGTCAGTTTTACATGAATCCTTTATGTCCAAATTTCTGTTAAACTGTCTTTGATTTGATGTTTTCCAGGTTTCTTGCATGAGTGATCAGACTTTATTTCTTAGTCTGCATACAAATACAGAATGTGAAATTTGTCTGGGCTGTTGTTACCTGTACTCAATAAATTTGTAACTGTGTGACAATATTACATTCTTTAATGCACCATTCATGTTTAAGATGTGTGCTTTAGATCTATCTATCTATCTATCTTTAACTTACGAGTTATACAGTGCATCTGGAAAGTATTCACAGCGTATCACTTTTTCCACATTTTGTTATGTTACAGCCTTATTCAAAAATGGATTAATTTCATTTTTTTCCTGAGAGTTCTACACACAACATCCCATAATGACAATGTGAAAAAAGTTTACTTGAGATTTTTGCAAATTTATTAAAAATAAAAAAATGGAGAAAGCACATGTACATAAGTATTCACTGCCTTTGCCATGAAGCTCAAAATTGAGCTCAGGTGCATCATGTTTCCCCTGATCATCCTTGAGATGTTTCTGCAGCTTAATTGGAGTCCACCTGTGGTAAATTCAGTTGATTGGACATGAATTGGAAAGGCACACACCTGTCTATATAAGGTCCCACAGTTGACAGTTCATGTCAGAGCACAAACCAAGCATGAAGTCAAAGGAATTGTCTGTAGACCTCCGAGACAGGATTGTCTCGAGGCACATATCTGGGGAAGGTTACAGAAAAATTTCTGCTGCTTTGAAGGTCCCAATGAGCACAGTGGCCTCCATCATGCGTAAGTGGAAGAAGTTCGAAACCACCAGGACCCTTCCTAGAGCTGGCCGGCCATCTAAACTGAGTGATCGGGGAAGAAGGGCCTTAGTCAGGTAGGTGACCAAGAACCCAATGGTCACTCTGTCACAGCTCCAGAGGTCCTCTGTGGAGAGAGGAGAACCTTCCAGAAGGACAACCATCTCTGTAGCAATCCACCAATCAGGCCTGTATGGTAGAGTGGCCAGACGGAAGCCATTCCTTACTAAAAGGAACATGGCAGCCCGCCTGGAGTTTGCCAAAAGGCATCTGAAGGACTCACAGATCATGAGAAAGACAAAGATGGAACTCTTTGGTGTGAATGCCAGGCGTCACGTTTGGAGGAAACCAGGCACCGCTCATCACCAGGCCAATACCATCCCTACAGTGAAGCATGGTGGTGGCAGCATCATGTTGTGGGGATGTTTTTCAGCGGCAGGGACAGGGAGACTAGTCAGGATAAAGGGAAAGATGACTGCAGCAATGTACACAGAAATCCTGGATGAAAACCTGCTCCAGAGCGCTCTTGACCTCAGACTGGGGCGAAGGTTCATCTTTCAGCAGGACAACGACCCTAAGCACACAGCCAAGATATCAAAGGAGTGGCTTCAGGACAACTCTGTGAATGTCCTTGAGTGGTCCAGCCAGAGCCCAGACTTGAATCCGATTGAACATCTCTGGAGAGATCTTAAAATGGCTGTGCACTGACGCTTCCCATCCAACCTGATGGAGCTTGAGAGGTGCTGCAAAGAGGAATGGGCGAAACTGGCCAAGGATATGTGTGCCAAGCTTGTGGCATCATATTCAAAAAGACTTGAGGCTATAATTGCTGCCAAAGGTGCATCGAGAAAGTATTGAGCAAAGGCTGTGAATACTTATGTACATGTGATTTCTCAGTTTTTTTATTTTTAATAAATTTGCAAAAACCTCAAACTTTTTTCACGTTGTCATTATGAGGTGTTGTGTGTAGAACTCTGGGGAAAAAATGAATTTAATCCATTTTGGAATAAGGCTGTAACATAACAAAATGTGGAAAAAGTGATGCGCTGTGAATACTTTCCGGATGCACTGTAGACAATTATGTATAGCATGCTCATGAGTAAGCAGCTCCAGTGACCTAATATTATTATTACTGATCGACACCTCCACCCAAGGCAATTTACAACATTGCTATACAGTTGGGCACAATTCTTTTGTTTTTCCAGTTGGAAAACAGGCAGGTAAAGTAACTTGCTCATCGTCGCACAGTGTCAGTAGACAGATTTGAACCTACAGCCTTTAGATTTTAAGTCCTTGATCCAAAGACTCAATCACTACGCCACAATGCCTGCCAATAATATTAGCCATTGGGTTGAGGGAAAAAAAGAAAAAACAACTAACAAATAGTATAGTAGTTCTGATACAACCGATTAAGCGACAGGGCTATAACTGACGCCCATCGTCTTACAAAATTTGCCGGGCTATTTTTATCCATATATACACTCAGACAGACAGAAAGACCCTGCGCCAATTGCAAAAGCTCGCCGTCTATAAACCACCGAGCGGCTGGGAGCCATCAGTAAAGACCCACGACAAACTCTTTTACAGCAGATTTCGCACGCAATGGAGAGTACGCGTGTGCTCCACTTTCCACGTCAGGCTGTTTCGCTAGCAGCTCCGTCTCTTCTAGCCGAGCCTATATAACGATGTGCAGTATCGGACAGAGTCGCCGGTCTCAAAGATCCCACTTGCATGGCCCCGTGTCTGACAATACAGATGGATGGCTTAAAGGTAGCTGCGTAGCGTCAAACGTACACACATACACAATTATTTCATTTAAAATCTGTTTTCACCATTTACCACCGAATTCTCAAAACTGTTATGGTTAACTACCACATTTTCTCTAACGTTTCTCCAGGACGACAACGGTATGGAGACGACGAAGTTCCTCGAGTGTGCGCACTCAGACGAAGCAACCGCAAACGAATACCAGAGGCGAACGACTGGGAAGTGAACTACTCAGGTCCTGCCGAGAGTAACGTCACTTATTTCTGAGAGAAAAGCCGACCTCAGAGTGTAGAAGACCGCGACAACCCCAAATTTGCGCCTTGCCAACTGATTCAGAACTTCCGGTGAGGCAGCTGCTTGCGTTGTCATCACTGGAGGGAATGGTGGAAAGACATGGCTTTATAGTAAAGCGGACAGGTTTCTCGTTGTGGATTTTAAGTTAAAAACATGTCAGAAGGCCTACCTGGTGCTCCTTTACAACTTCGCTCAGACAAGGATAGCGCTCCGAAATCCACCGATAAAATTTCGGGACACCCATTGTTTGTTTTCTTTGTATTTCAGATCAGCTGCGTTTGCTTGTCAGTGCTGTTATGTTCTTCTTTTGTGGTTTATCAATCGTAGAATGGGTCGGGGAACCACAAAAACAACGTCTTCTTCGTGAAACCAACTCTAAAGTTTCTGCTGAAGTTGCTGTTCCTACCGAGGCCAGTGTATTTTTGGGACACTTTGGTCACAGCTAAATGCTTCCGACCGGAAAACTCAACCAGAAAAAAAAAAACCTTAAAAACGAATTCATCGCGAGCTCCACTGGGCTTCTTTCACAGTAAAGACAAGCGTCATAATTTCAGAATTGATTTTTAAAATGTGCCAGATGACGTCTTTTTTTGTCTGGATATACTTTAAATATGTTGTGCGTGTGCCCCCATAGTGTGTAACAAAAATAAAATCGGGCTCGTTTTAGGTTCCCAGAAGAAGGTTCCTAGGCTAATAGGCGATTGCATGCCGAGTCATTAACAGTCTGATATGTTAACACTCTTTTTGCCGATCGCAGGCTATTCTCGATCCCGTACGATGTTTTGAAGGATTTCCTATTATATTTTAAAGCCATATGTGCTCGGTTAGGTGTTAAAACTAAGCGTTCGGCTGTTCCTGTTTAGGTGCATCAGGGTGGGGGAGGGCTGGGTACTGCGGTGGCAGGTAGCGCCTACTCGCGTAGCTGAACTAAACGAGTGACACGAAAAAACGGAGGAGTGCACTACTATGGAGTGAAGGACAGCGCAAACTTGACTTCTCATCATTTCTGGGTGCTGCTGTTAGACGCCTCACTCACATAAAGTAAAAAAAGAGCGTTTGGTAAAATGTTGAGTTTATTCAGAGGTTTCCGCTGCTTGTGACCCCCGATTAAAAAAAGGGATAAAAAAACATTTTCCCAGTAATGATTCTGTTACAACCTATCGGTCATTCATAATGCCGAGTTGGGGAAAAATGTATTATTATGCAAATTAATTAAAAGATTGGGGGATAACATTCAATACCTGTCAGTATAACTATCAGCGATTAAGGCTGTACTCCAAATGCATTTCCTGAAAATATTTAATACTCATGTTTTAAAATATAACAAATGTCACTTTTATAACAATCCATCCATCTGCGCATCTTCCGAATCCGCTTTTCCAGGACAGGGTCGCAAATTAAAAATATTTAAGAGCGGAGTTAAACATAAAGCGAATTGACAATATCACCATTCACAAAAGTCACCACAGTGCGCATACATGAAGTCTAAAGCAACGCTCAATAGCATCGCTCTTTAAAATTCCCATTAATTGCAAATCTCTCCTGACCTCTCCTCCAATGGACAGACGCGGCCCATTTCAAATGCTTTCTTGGCATAAGGGTGACTTCTTTTTCTATTGGGAGGAAAAAAAAACATCAACTTGTGTGTGAAAGTTTCCACCACGCTCCTGGCTTTGTTTTATGAGGTACTCTCAGTGCCAGTAGCCAACAAATCCTTAACCCAGTTAAAAGTGTTTGAAAATCAACAGAAGTGCAGGCTTCTTCCAGTGCCAGCGTCTGGTTACTGAAAGTACTGCTGCTGTGAATACTCTGGGCTTTATAGCACATCAAGGTATAAAGTTGAATGGAATGCTTTTACACCGTTTTGCCCATGTCTGATGAAATTTATTGTGAGTAAAGGTAACATATTACATGTGGGGAGTGCAAAACAGTAGGTCGGAATATACAGTGGAAGGTTTGAAACTGAAAGTACACCTTGTGAGAAGGACCTAGGAGTGGTAATGGACTTTTAATTATTTATCCATCCATCCATTCTTTTTCTAAACCCATTTATCCCAAGCAGGGTCTTGAAGCAGCGGGCGCAAAGCAGGAACAATTCCTGGAGAGGTTTTTGGTCTATCACAGGGTGAACACGCACATCAGAGGTGAATTTCGTAATGGTAATTCCCCTGTCTGCATATTTTTGGACCATGGGAGGAAATTCACACAAATACTGGGAGAAATGCAAATTCTAATCAAGGGCATGAACCCCATTGTCCTTACTGCAAGGCGGCAGTGCTACCACTGTGCCACCCTGACTCTTCATCATCTACAGTCAAACAGTATATAAGTGAAGGCTAATAGGATATTGGGTTATATGGAATATAAAAACCATATCTCAGGCCAGCTTCACTAGCCAGGAATCAGTTTGCCAAAGCACTTGCCTTTGACTGCCGCTCAAGCTACAAAGTATCAGAACCTTATGGCTTCTCCTGTAGGTGGTGGGCCTACTGGAGGATGGCTAATGTTGCTCATTTTGGGCTGTGGCTGGCTAGGTTGCAGAAAAGCCCACCAGGCCTAGTCTCGTTTTTGGAAGAGGTTACTGACTCCTTGACGAGAGTTTTCATAAAGGTCAATATGAACTGGTTTGCAGCCGAGTGTGAAGTGGCGAGCACCTAAAAGTCAGAGGTTATGGTTCTCAGCCAGAAAAGGGCGTCAGAGGTTATGGTTCTCAGCCAGAAAAGGGCAGAGTGCCCTCTCCGGGTTGAGGGTGAGGTGCTGCTTCCAGTGGAGGAGTTCAAGTTATCTTGGGGTCTTGTTCACAAGACAGGGAAGAAGAGAGTGCAAAATCGACAGGAAGATCAAAGCAGTATTGGTAAAAGCAGAGATGAGCCAAAAGGTGAAGCCCTCAGTTAACCGGTCAATCTACTTTCCTACCTTCACAAGTAGTGAGTAGTGACCACAACAACTAGATCAGGAATACAAGTGGCCGAAATGGGTTTCCCTCACATGGCATCTGGGCTCAGCCTTAGGGATTGGGAGAGGAGCATAGATATTCAGGAGGAGCTCAAATTAGAGGTGCTCTTCCTCCTCCTCCGCATCAAAAGGAGGTGGCTCGGGAATTTGATTAGGATGTCTCCCAGGAGAAGTGTTTTGGACATATCCAACTGGGAGGAAACCCTGGTGTAGGCCTGGGACATGATGGAGAGATTATGTCTCTCAGCAGGCCAGTGAACACCTTGGTATCTCCCTGAACGAGGTGGCAGGAAAAAGGGATATCTGGAAATCATTGCTTAGAATACTGCCCAAATGACCCAGACCAGGGTAAGTGGCAGAAAATAGATGGATGGATGAATATAAAAAATTTGACAGACGAGAATGCAATACAATAACTTCTTTGAAACTTGTTTGATTAACAAACTTGATTAATTCATTAATACCTAAGCTGTCACAATACAGTAGCATATGAAAGTGTTCAGTCCCCTTGAAAATCATCATAATTTTCTTCAGCACAAAAGATTTGTACACATATTTATCCATTCAGTATTTTTAGTGTGAACTCTAATGCTGTAACAATACATTTCCAAAGTCAAAATAAACCATTTTTTGTAGATATTTAACTGAAGAATAGAAACTCCAAAGTAAGTCTTTGATTAAGTATTCAAGCCCTACACATTAATACTTTGTCAAGTATGCTGCGATAACAACCTTAATTCTTTTGGGGTATGTATGTACCATTTTTGCACATTGTGATTCTTCCCCATTCTTCTTGGCAGAATGTGTGGAGATCTTTTAGGTAGATGGAACGGTGGCCCTGGACAGCAGTTTTCAAATAGTGCCACAGATTCTCAATAGGGTCAAGATCAGGCTTTCACTTTGCCATTAAAAAAATTTACCTTTCTCTTTTTGATCCTTTCCAGTGTCACTTTGACCTTATGCTTAAGGTTACTGTCGTGTTGAAAGAAGAGTCTTCTCCTGAGCCATGGGTTCATAGTAGACTGGAACAAGTTCTCCTGCAATATTGTGCCATATTTGTGACCATCCATTGTCCCTTCAGTTGTGACAAGATTTCCAGTCCCAGCACATGAAAAGCATCCCCATAGCATGATACTGCCATCACCATATTTCACCATCATAGGTATGGTGTTTCTTGAGGCATGGGCATTGTTAGTTTTACGGCATGCATGCATCTTTCATCAGACCATAAAACATTCTCTCACATCTTAACTGGGTCTTTCTCATGTGTTATAGCAAATGCCATATGTGCTTTTACATGGCCCTTCTTAAGGAGTGGCTTCTTTCTTGCTACCCTCCTACAGAGGCCTATTTTATGGAGAGCTCTTGAAATTATGGACCCATGCAACTTCACTCCAGTTTCAGCCAAAGAACACTACAGACTTATGAGAGTGATGGCTGGAGCTTTTTTAGTAGCCTCTCTCACTAGTTGACATCTTGCTCTGATGTTTAGTTTTGAGGAAAGGCCTGTTCTAGTAACAGTCTATGTGCTGTGACGAACCTTCCACTTTCTGATAATAGCTCCAACACTGCTTAACGGGATATTCAAAATCTTCTTTTGTAGCCATTTCCTGCCTTGTACATTTCAATGACTTTGTTTCTCAAATCAACAGAATGCTCATTTGTATTCATTTTTGCAGTAATTGCCCAACAAAGGCTATGGCCCTTACAAAAGGTGCTTTTTATATCCAGACAGATATAAATGACTCACAAGTAGTATCTAATTATGTTTAATTATGGTCAATTGACTGTCACCTTTGTGCCATTTGTGATTCATTTGTCATTTGTGTAAACCTGGAGGTTCCAACGCACAGAGAGTTAAATACTTATGCAAACACTAACTTTGGAGTTTTTCTTCTTTAGTTAAATATGCTCGCTTCGCTCGCCTACCCCCGGCGTTGGGTATCCCGAAATACATTAGTCGAGCTTGTTCGTTTTGGAGCCGTGCCCGCTTTGCCCGCGGCATTTCAGACGCGCGTTGTAGGCGCCAGCGTTCATTGATTTTATCCAGGCGGGCTCGTGTTTGTATATCCGTCAGTCGAGCTCGTTCGTTTTGAATCCGTGCCTGCTTTGCTTCCGCGTTCGTTTTGAACCCGTGCCTGCTTTGCTTCCGCAGTCTCAGATGTGCATTGTAGGCGCCTGCGTACATTGATCTTATCCAGGTGGGCTCGTGTTTGTATATCCGTCAGTTGAGCTCGTTCGTTTTGAACCCGTGCCTGCTTTGCTTCCGTGTTCATTTTGAACCCGTGCCTGCTTTGCTTCCGCAGTCTCAGACGCTTGTTGTAGGCGCCTGCGTACATTGATCTTATCCAGGTGGGCTCGTGTTTGCATCGTTGAGCTGTATTGTGTTTGAATTTGGTGTAAAGCGTTCAGCGGTTTGTACAATCCCAAGCAGCACATTATTCCTAACTTCACTCCGCAGTAGTGCCACTCACAATATGGCAGTGACGCCTGCGCCTTCACTCCGCAGTAGTGCCACTCACAATATGGCGGTGACGCTTGCGCCTTCCGTACTATGTCAGGTTTCACTATGCTGTGTAGGCGCCTTTGCCTTTCGTACTTTCCTGCGCCTTCCGTACTATCTTTGTGGACCTGTGGGGCCTCCGTAGCCTCTTCCGTTTGAATCTGGGCTGCAGCGCAGAATCCTCTTTTTTGTGTGGCCGTGTCGGTAGTCGTTAGCTATGGGCGCGGTTGCTTCATTTCTCATTCACGTCAGTTGAGCTCTTTCGTTTTTGGGCCGTGACTCCTTTGTGCGCGGTGGATACAACTTCGCTTGCGGTGTATGAGACGTGCGCTGTATGCGCCTGCGCAGTACGTCTCATGGTCCCATCGCCGTGTACCTGCGTCCATGCCATCCGGTTTACCATTCTCGGTTAGTAATATGGATCAACAGAAAATGGTTTATTTTGTCCTTAGAAATGTATTGTTACAGCATAAGAGTTCACATTAAAAATACTGAATTGACAAATGTGTGTACAAATCTTTTGTCATGCAGAAAGCTATGGTGACTTTCAAGGGGACTGAATACTTTTGCATGCCACTCTATCTCATCCAGGTTCTTCTTAAAGTTTGCCAAGGTTTCTTCTTCAACTACATGACTCAGAAGATTGTTCAGTTCCCCCAACTCTGTGTAAATTATTGCTTCACGTCTTCAGTCTTAAATGTGCTTCCCCTTAATTTGTACTGTGTTCTCAAGTATGTGATAAACCATTTAGTTAAAAGAATTTTGCTGGATCTACTTTTTGAATCCCTTTGAGGATTTTGAAGACCTGGGTTACGTCCACATGCAGTCTCCTCTGCTCAAGACTGAACAGGTTTAATTATCTTGTTCTGTCAGAGTGCTGTTCTGAAGGTTGTCCAGGTCTTTTATTTTCATTTCTTTTAGCTGCCTCTTCAATGTCTGCCATCCCTCCAATTTTAGTATCATCTGAGGATTTTACAAGTTTACTAACTATAAAGCAATCAATGTAATTAATATAAATCAGAAAAGGTAATGGTCCAAAGAAAGACCCCAGAGGGACTCCAATGATGACCTCATTCCATGTGGAGCATTCTCCTCATATTTGTACTCTTTGTCTCCTGGCGGTTAACCAACTAAAGATCCACTTTTGTAGGTTACCTCTGATGCCTACAATGTCCAGTTTCAGAATTAATCTTTGGTGTGGGACTTTATCAAATACTTTTTGAAACTCTAAGTAAATAATGTTGTATGCTTTGTTTTCGTCAACTGCTCCAGTTGCCTGTTTAAAAAATATAAAAGATTGGCTTGGTAGGATCTTCCTCTCATAAACCCATGCTGGTTGTTATTTAGTATATCATTTTCATTTTGATAATTTTCTAATTTATTTCTTATTATAGGTTTCATAATTTTTCACCTATAGAACCACATTGCATCATTTCCTTCCTTGTCTATCTCTCCTGAAGAATGTATAATTATATTATACAGTAGTTCTCTCCATCACCATAATTTGGCCATGCTTCTCACGTTAATAAGTAAAACATTTTAAAAGAGGAACACTACTTATCATATGTTTGGTTGAGTTTTCTTTAGGTTGGATTGGCTTCTTTTTTTTGTGGTTGTTGCTGTATAGCACAATGTGTGGACTGCAAGCCCAGGGAGGTTATGCTAAGCTGTGTAACACCTTTGTTTACAGGATCATTATTGTCACGTGTACAGAATACAGTGAAACCCTTTCTTACATGAGCTAATCAACATGCAACACTTCACTACTCTCCAAAGCCATTATTACTGAGAAGAAGTACCTAACCCTGAAACATCTGTCTTCCATACTTGAGAAATCTCAGAAAATATCTGTCAGAGAAATGCAGGTCTACCTGTATTTGGTAATGGACAGCCACTGCAGCTGGGGTTTGCATCAAATTCTGTTGGAAAGGACTCTGGTCTGAAGAAGCACAAGTGATACTGCCGGACTGGTTTGTTTGTATAAAGTGGAACACACAGAGTTGTGATCTGCATGAGTAAGGTATATATTTAAAAAAAAAAAAAAAAAAAACTTTAATGACCAATTACCCAAAGTCTTCAGTGACATTGTTAATATTTCATGCCCCTGGTTTCAAAAGGACAATGCTTACCTCTTTGCCTATGTGGAATATTGGAATGACTACAAACCGGTGGCACACACTCCTATTGTGATGAAGTGTTTTGAGCAACTGCTGCTGAATATTCCACATTGTCATGATGGTCACAGATATACACACACATACACATAAACAAATACTTGCAAATATATATTGTCTATATCATAATAAAAAATCCCTGGGACAAGACGTGACTTTTTCAGAGAGATGCTTTCACGACCCGCAAGATGAAACTTTGTGCCAAAAGATTTAACCACACCCGGGGCCGGAAATAAAAGACAAAGAGTAGATGACAAAGTAGAACGTCGTAAAGAATTCAAAAACATTGGTGCGATACACATGCAGAGCAGGTTAGAGATAATGAAAATACTAAAATTCTAAAGTCTCAAAAAAAATGATAGTAAAGATCGCATTTGCACAAACAAACGGAAATTATTACTCGGTGAAATAATGGAACAGCGAAAAGAGATCGAATATATTGTTCGGATTTAAACTTTAAGTCGGAGACTTGTAGAGCGTCTAATTCGTGTTGCCATCAGTGAAAAGTAGTGTTTCTTCCCAATGAAGAGGCGTATCCGTGAGAATTAAAAGATTTGTTGTTTGGTGAAAGTGAAATCCACATACGCGAGCGGCAGAGATGTGAAGTGCCTGGCGCAGGCCGGGAGGGTTGGCAAGCGAAGCGAGCAGGGGTTAAAGCCCCCTATATATATATATATACACATATATATATATATATATATATATATATATATATATATATACACTGTATATATATATATATATATATATATATATATATACACTGTATATATATATATATATATATATATATATATATATACACTGTATATATATATATATATATATATATATACACTGTATATATATATATATATATATATATATATATATATATATACACTGTATATATATATATATATATATATACACTGTATATATATATATATATATATATACACTGTATATATATATATATATATATATATATATATATATATATATATATATATACACTGTGTATATATATATATATATATATATATATATATATATATATATATATATATATATATATATATACACTGTATATATATATATAGATATATATGGAAGAATCAAAAAGTAAAGGCAACTTACACTTTAACACCGGGAACTGTGAATAGTTGAACAGTTATATCACTTCTCCACATAGTCTCCTTGCAGATCAATGCACGTCTTGTATTGTTTCACTAACTCCTTCATCCCCTGGGAGAAGAATCTTTTCAGCTGCTCCTAAATCCAGGTCTGCACCACTTCCTTAACATCATCATCATCATCATCAGAGGTGAACCAGCGACCACGTAGAGCTTCTTTAAGTGGACCGTAGATGTGATAGTCTGGGGTGTAAAAGTATTGAGGTGTTGCATTGCCTCCACTGCTGAGGCTGCTGCATGGGGATATACATGGTCATTGGAGTGACAAGATTGCTTTTGACATCATTCATCTTGGTTTTCTGTGAATTGGTGAATTTTCACAAGTTTCAGTGCCTCTGCCCAAAGAAATCTTACAGCGTACCATTCAGCAATGGTGCAATCCTACAACAAAGCATCCACGTTCATGTGACCTTGACTTCAACTAGACTAAGAGCAGAACGCTGAGCTTTGCGTTTTCAAACTACCTATACGTCATTGTATTGCATCAGCCTTTATCTGTTGTAGATTCCACATTGTTTTTAAATTGCCTTTACTTTTTAAAACTGCATTTTTATCAACTGTTCTGAGGAGCCACGTGAGTAATGACCATAAATTTGACTATTATGAAGGGAATTAGTTCAGTGGATCCTGGCTGTTACTTTAAAATTAATTCTTCAAGAGGAACATGGGGATACTGCAGGAAAATTATGGGTAAATATCACACAAATGTAAGAAAGGTTTTCTTCACAAAGAAATTCAAAGACACATGATAAGTTACCAAGCAGTAAAGAGTAGGAGTTTAAGAACCTTCAAAAGTTGACTTGATGCCATTTTAGAGAAATTAGATGAAGAGGATTGGTAAATTTGTTGGGTTCAATGACCTGCTCTTGTCAAATGTTCATTTGGGCAAACAATTACTTAACAAATAACAACTGTGAGCAGGTTATTAAAAATTAGCTAGTGTCACACACACGCGATTAGGAGGCAGCCAAAGGGCCTGACGGAGCACAGAAACACACCGGTGTGGAGTTTAAGACAGCATATTAATGCTTTTCTCTTTTCCTCACCAGAAAAAAGGAAGAACAAAAACATCATGCACCTTGAATTCTATGCACAAAACACCGTCCCAATACATGAAGAACTTCTGTGTTTTCATCCGTCCATCCCTGATGACTTCAGTTCCGGTCGCCCGCCAATGACATCACCTCCATCACCTTCTGTTCACGTCACCCAATTCCTTCCGCCTACTTCCAGTCCAGATTACATAAATTGCTCTGATTGTCCTTGCTTGGTTGTCAACTGTTTTCATGAACTTGACCAAGGTATCGGTGCATACTGATTTGTTTAATGAGTAACGATAGTATACGGGGAAGGCTCCCCAACCCTTAATCTGTCTCTCTCGCAATTATCTCTTCACACTAGCTATAGATCTAGTCAAAGCAGCAGTTACACTCTTGATAGCAAAGCATTTAGCACCTTCTCTTGAAATTAAGCTTGTTAAAGTGTAACCCTGTGCTTTTAGTCCACAAGTGAAAGAATCACAGTATCAGTGGTTTGCACCTTGTGCTGAAGGTGGCCTAGACAGGCATAAGCCCCTAAGACTCTGAATTGGATTAAGATGATTTGAGAATGTTGTTTTATATTAGATATGATCTGGGGTCATCTCTATCACCAGTCAGAAACTCTGACAGCAGAGATCACTTGCATTTTCAATATGCAACCCAAGAGGCTTATTGTAAAATGTCAATTTTTAAAATAATAATTTGTACATTATAATTATGGTAGACTCTGTATTGTAACTGTTACAGCATTAGGCATTATCCAAAGTCAGAGTGGGGGATATGCTGTGTGAGGGATTGCCGGCCATACAGTCTGGCCAATACCCCCAAGGCTGCCAGATGGAGCCCTCCCTGCAACATGGAGGTGCCCCGAATTCCAGCAGGGCCTCATGGACCTTGGAGTTTTAATGCACAGCCCTGCTGGATACCATGGGGGCCGCCAGGAGTCGCTGCAGGGAGGCCCAGGGATTTATGCTTTCCATATAGCCGGAAGTATTTCCAAGTCACGGGAATGGAAGAAATGATATACTTCCGGGCTGAAGAAAAGGAGAAGTTTTTACCTGACCCGGAAGTGATAGAAAGTCACATGGACTGAGGGACAGAAACACTTCCGGGTCAAGGACTATAAAAGGATTGTGGGAAATCCCAGACATTGAGCTGAGCTGGGTGGAAGGGTGGCAACGCGTCTGGGAGTGGAGGATTGTGATTATTGATTATTTGATTATTGATTTATTAAGTATTGTGGAGTGGAGGGTGCTTTGTGCACTTTATTGTCCTAATAAATATTATATTTGGACTTTTATCTGGTGTCTGACGTCTGGTCTGAGGGTTCAAGGGGTCACAGGGACCCTTAAACTGTCACAGCTGTCTAAAATGCATAATGTAACCCTAGATATATCACATAGCTGTCTATACCCCAGTTATAAAAATAATATAAATTATTGTACTATATACCATATATAAAAACACCTTTGGATTTCACCATAAAATAAAGATTGGCTGTTTGTTATGTGAATTTAATATTTCTTGCATTTTCTTGCATTCAACACACAGCTAAGCAATTTGTTTAATAAACAAGCTGGTCACTTTAAAAATATTTTAAAAATACTTTTTTCAAATTTAAGCTCTAATATTTAATACAATACATCCTGGATTAAACCCTTTTTTAACCTAACATCTGTCAATTATTAATACAAAGTTTTAAGTACTTTTATTGGGATTCGTAGTTTCTGCATAGCTTTAATGATTCACTTACCTTTCAGCTGTTAAGTACTGAAAATAATTTGTTAGCTCATGTTTTGACTTACTCCAGTAATGTATTGTGACATACTGAAAAAAAACCATTTTAATTTTCAAGTCTGTGTTGGAAAGTTAGAAGCAACAATGGACTCAATTCAAAATAATGTGTCATTTTCTAGCCTACTACACCCAGACCAGAGTCACATGGTCAATATAATGTACTCTGTTTGGATTTTATCTTTGAACTTTACAAGAGTTGTTTTCTTTTGACTTTGAATTGCATTCAGCATTATAACCCTTCCAGAAGTGGAAAAGTACCTTAGCTAAAGCCCTGATAGATAAGAATGTGTCCGCATTATTTGTATGACAAATATACAGCTATATAAAACTTAAAAATGATTAACAACCATTGCTTCTTCAAAGAACATTCTCCATCCATTCAACCATTTTGTAACCCACTAACTTGGGATGGTCAAACAACCTAACCAGCATGTCCTTGGGACGTGGAAGGAAACATGTAGGATTACAGTAGACCCCCGCAAAGTTGCAGTTAAGGGTTCATGAACTCAGTTGTTCACGGATTTTTCCTTAGAACCTAACTATTAATTGTTAGCGGAAAGTGCAAATATCCTCCGCAATTTTTTATGGCTTTTTTCGTGGCAATACTGTGCTGTAGAGAGAACAGGAAGCAACCGCTGAGGGAAACACAGTTTGGGATGGTGAATGTAGCCAATCCGAGAGCGTTATTCATTTCTCCTTGCTGCTGATTGATTGCTGCCCTGTGACGTGACTCCAGCTGAGTGTCCTCGTGTTTTCCATTTTGTTATTGTATTCATTTTGTTATTCTTAAATGCACAAGATGTCACCGAATCGCCCTGCACCTTCTAAGGCTTCTGGCACTGAGCTCAAGCGTCAGAAGAAGTTTAAAAACCTCCAGGAGAAGGCTGAACTACTGGATTTGCTCCAGGAACTAAAAAGTTATGCTGCAGTAGCGTGCCACTATGGCATTAATGAAAGCACAACACGCTACATAAAGAAGAACGATGCCGCGATCTGGAGTACCATATCTGTAAGTTTCTGTGATAGTGCCAAAAAGGTAACGACTATAAGGAATAAAAATTTCAATAGGATGGAATTTGCCTTGCCACTGTGGATCACCGACTGCAGGAAGAACATCCCCTTGGACGGTAACATCATCCGTGAGAAAGCACGGAAAGTGTACCAGCAGTTCGCTACAGGAGACAATGTAGCCATCACAATTTTCCTAAAATCTATTAAAAAAAGCCAGCACGAAACCCCACCAGAAGAAGACCCGTCCAAAGATACGACTCATCCTGAAGCACCTGAAGAAGAGGTGCCACCCGAGGAGTTTTAAATCCTCTGCATCGTACTGCACAGCTATTTCATCATCATCATCATCAATATCATTCATCACTGGTGAGTACCCGTACATTTTACTGTATTTTAATTAAATGAAATTATTATGCATTTACTCTACTTATAACAAAGAAAGTGACAGCACACACCAAAGAAAATGTGCCTGCATGAATTACAGTACGTATAGCAGTAACATCGGTATTTTACATTATAGCACCGCGGGAGACATAGCAGTACAGTACTGCATAGTAGACGGGTTTACCTTTACATTCTGTTTTTAGGTAATATATTAAGGTAATTTTTTAGGTAATGTATTAATGTGTTAAGCTGAGTTTGCAATGAAATTAAAGTGCTTTGGGGGCATACTATATTTAGGATTTAAACTATAAAAATAGGCATTTAAAAGGCATTTTTTAACCACATCCAAAAGTCACGGTTTTTCACAATTCGCAGGTGCTCTAGGAACGTAACCCCCGTGAATTTTGGGGGTGTACTGTATACCAAAAAGAAAGACGGGCCTAGATCAGTAATTCACTGATATCTTTAAAAGCATTAGTACTATTCACAAAGAAAAACGTATATTTTGGTACAATATAAAAGTAAAAAGATTTTGGCTAGTCCTGAAGTTACAAAGATATTTATTTATACAAAATTTGATATCTAACCATTTACAATACAAAGGTAAACCATGTATACAGCAGCAGCAACTTACTAAGGAGCCGAATTTCATGAATATGGCTTTATCATGACAGCGCAGCTCCTCACAGATAGGGAGCCCATCCCAAGTACATCTGGCACAGCATATTTTCATCTGTTCCTTCCTGGATGAGATAGTGAACGTGTCCTTCAATAGAAAGGGGCAAACCCTTCACTTTATTTCTGTTCTTAATCACACCTTGAAGTCTTTGCTCTATATCAAGGACATGGGTCTTTGCCTAAGGAGGCAGAAATAATTGTTAAAATATAGTTTTTTTAATCATGTAGCTAATAAAAGCCATGCAAAATCACTCACACATGGCAGCATGGCTAAAGCCCTAAAGTTCTTTCATCATCCAAAATGATGACACTAAACTTTGCCATCAACTCTCACGTTGTTGTTTTTTTCACAATTCCAGTTTTTATCTAATCAACATTACATTCAAAAAAGAGAGAAACAAGTAAAGCATGCTTCTTATTAAGTTAAAATAGGAGAAACGTATACTTTAAAGTCCTGCACAGACAGCAAATATATTTAAATACCATGCAATCTAAAATAATGTTTGCAATATTTAACTATACTGGAGAAATAGCTTTGTTACAAAATTTTGTCCAGGTATTACTTCAAAGATGTACCCAAAGATGTCAAAAGGATGCCTGAGATTTGATGAAGTTAACAGGTTAAAGTTGAAAGGTCAACTCATTTGGCTTATGTATTTCATCAATTGTGGTCTAAATTAGTGCCAAAAAACCTAAAGTCCAAATATTCAAATTTATGTTGTATATCTCCCCACTTTCATTATGAGTATTATGTGCAGGTCTTCAAGAAGCAGTGATATGATGCAAGTATAATAAAATAACAGAACACACTGTGGTATTACTTGACACTTGTGTCGTCCACAGGGGGTGGTATCAACACTCTATATAGCACAATTCTTAAGATGGAATATCTCTGAGTTATCCTCCAAATTTTGTGAAAATCAGTGGAGGTGTGTTTATCTAATGCCAGAACAAACATACACACATACATACATACAAAGAAACACCAACTTATTTTAATTTATATAAAGTATGTGTATTAGTAAAGCAGAAACATCTTAGAATACGGATGAGTTTGTATTGTGTAGAAAAATCGGGCATGTGCTACTCTCGACTTTCTAATATACTGAGAGAGAGGAGTAGTGAAAAGTCAAGCAAAATGAGACCTTTAATTGGCTAGTATTGTATAGTAGTATTATATAGTATTATATATTTGTTGCAATAAATTACTATAGGTAAAACTGCATTTAGCTACATTTGATTTTGATAATGATGACAGAAATAAAAAAATATATCATAAAATTAAATGCATTACTAAGAACACGACGGGGATGTAGCAGGTTATTGTTCCCATTACATCTTTATATTTACATGGCATGTTCAATGTTTACACTTTATTGTTAAACTGATAATGTATAAATTAAAATAAAATTAATATAGTTTTTGAAAAAATATGCGTTATATTGAAAACAATATTTACTATCGTGCGCGCATTTATATTTCCATGATACAAAAAATTCTGATGGCTGTTTAAATAAAATACTACTTCCAGTTGAGTAATTTTTCTCAAATTTCATATTTGTTTGCTTTTTATCATTATAAATATCTATACAAAATTTGAATCATCTATCTGTAATTATAACCATAGTTTATTTGAAAATTCGTGAAAGTCTTCAGTTAAAGTACCACTTCCGGTTGCTGGATGTGGCCCAAAGTTGATAGGATTCCTTATTTTTGATATAAAGCAGGTGTACAAAATCTTGTTGATCTGGATCAAAGCGCTTTCAAATTATTGTGTTTACTCACAAACATACAGACAAACATCATTTCAAAAGTGGTATTATCTGACTCAGGAAGGTATAAAATGTCAAGATTCATCAAAATCTCAAGGTCAAATTTTTTCACGATTCCTATACTTTCTCTATACTATGTATAAGAGAAAGTAAAAAGTGAAAAAGAAAGTACTCAATAATACATATTTATAAATTCTATATTCATAAATCACTCATTTGGATAAAAAGTTGTGGGATGCCTTAGTATACAAAGCAGCACTACCAACTGGGGAAGGACTGCCAGTCCACTGCTGGGCAAACTTGTGCACACATCTACCTTATCTCATATTGGATCAAAATATAGTCATCACCAAACCTAATTTTTTAATATGGAAAGAAGTTAGGGGAAAAAAAAGACTTTGCATGGACTGAGTGTACAGACTTCTCACAGACAGCATCTGCTCTGCAATTCTAACCATGGTCACACTGGTGCTGTAGGGCTATAGCAGTAATCAGTACAACAGAACGCTGCCATATTAGTAAATAAACATATACAGGGCTGCTTGAAACCTTACCGCTGTTCTTTAGGTGGTACAAAATGGAATTATTGTTTAATGAAAACCAGTGAATACATTTCTAATAAAAGGGTGTACAGTGTACTGTAAATCCAAAAGTTATCTCTGTTGGCTAGAGAAATTGACAAATGCAATAGTAAAAGAAACAATCATTTGAAAAAGTAAGCACACCCAATGAAATGTTTTTTCTTTTTTAACATATGTTGACATACCAAAATTTGATCTTCATTTAAACAGCACCTAAATCTAAACAAGTATCTTACTCCTCCGTGTAGGATTTTTCAATAGTGTGATATTTGAGTGGTGTCCTGCATGCTCAGCCTGATTCACATTTCCTCCTTCAGTATTTCAATACGATTTCAGATCTGGGTTTCCACTTGGCCATTCCTGAAACCCTTTTTTTTCCTTTATTTGCAGCTAATCCTTGGTGAATTGGCTGATATTAGGGTCACTGTCATGTTGCAAGGTTCACATTCTGTTGAGCTTCAATCTTCTGACATGTTGTCTCCCATTATCCTCCAACATCTTCTGGTACGATGAAGAATACATATCGAAATCTATGATGGTTAGCTGCCCTGACCCTGAAACAAAGCAGCACCAAACCCTTAAAATTTCTACCACTAAGCTTTATAGCTTGTGTCAGGTTCTTCTGCTCAAATGTGGTCTTTGGTTTTCGCCAAACATATCTACTGGTACTGTGTCCAAACTTTATCTTTGTCTTGTCTGTCCCAAACACACTGTTCCAGAAGTATTGGTCTTTGCCTAGGTGTTAATGGGAATCTTTAGTCTTGCTCTGATGTTCTTTCTTGACAGCAATGGTCTTCTCCAGACACACCTGTTATGTATATCTAAATTGTGCAGCTTCATTCTAATGGTAGACTCATGGATTTTGACCTCAACATTGGCTAGAGTTACCTGTAGATTCCATGATGAAATTCTGTAGCTCTTATAGACCTTTTTCAGCATCCTGCATTGTGCTCTAGGGCTGAACTTTCTGTGGCCTGGCCTGGACAAGTTAGCAGTTGTTTGAAATCTGCTCCACTGGTATATGATCTTCCAGATAGTGGAATAGTTGATTGTCAATAGTTTGGAGATCTTTATATACAGTCATATGATAAAGTTTGGGTAACCCTCTCAGCCTGCAAATTAATTTACTCTACTTTCAACAAAAAAGATAACAGTGGTGTGTCTTTCATTTCCTAGGAACATCTGAGTACTGGGGTGTTTTCCGAACAAAGATTTTTAGTGAAGCAGTATTTAGTTGTATGAAATTAAATCAGATGTGAAAAACTGGCTGTGCAAAAATTTGGGCCCCCTTGTAATTTTGCTGATTTGAACGCATGTAACTGCTCAATACTGATTACTTGCAACACCAAATTGGTTGGATTAGCTCGTTAAGCCTTGAACTTCATAGACAGGTGTGCCCAATCATGATATAAAGGTATTTAAGGTGGTTAATTGCAAGTTGTGCTTCCCTTTGACTCTCCCCTGAAGAGTGACAGCATGGGATCCTCAAAGCAACTCTCAAAAGATCTGAAAACAAAGATTGTTCAGTATCATGGTTTAGGGGAAGGCTACAAAAAGCTATCTCAGAGGTTTAAACTGTCAGTTTCAACTGTAAGGAATGTAATCAGGAAATGGAAAGCCACAGGCACAGTTGCTGTTAAACCCAGGTCTGGCAGGCCAAGAAAAATACAGGAGCAGCATGTGTGCAAGATTGTGAGAATGGTTAGAAACAACCCACAGATCACCTCCAAAGACCTGCAAGAACATCTTGCTGCAGATGGTGTATACTGTATGTACATCATTCTACAATTCAGCGCAATTTGCACAAAGAACATCTATATGGCAGGGTGATAATAAAAAAGCCCTTTCTGCACTCTTGCCACAAACAGAGTCGCTTGTTGTATGCAAATGCTCATTTAGACAAGCCAGATTCATTTTGGAACAAAGTGCTTTGGACTGATGAGACAAAAATTGAGTTATTTGGTCATCACAAAAAGCACTTTGCATGGCGGAAGAAGAACACCGCATTCCAAGAAAAACACCAGCTACCTACTGTCAAATTTGGTGGAGGTTCCATCATGTTGTGGGGCTGTGTGGCTAGTTCAGGGACTGGGGCCCTTGTTAAAGTCGAGGGTTGGATGAATTCAACCCAATATCAACAAATTCTTCAGGATAATGTTCAAGCATCAGTCACAAAGTTGAAGTTACGCAGGGGCTGGATATTCCAACAAGACAATGACCCAAAACACACTTCGAAATCTACAAAGGCATTCATGCAGAGGGAGAAGTACAATGTTCTGGAATGGCTGTCAAAGTCCCCTGACTTGAATATCATCGAAAATCTATGGGATATTTTGAAGCAGGCTGTCCATGCTTGGCAGCCTTCAAATTTAACTGAACTGGAGAGATTTTGTATGGAAGAATGGTCAAAAATACCTCCATCCAGAATCCAGACACTCATCAAAGGCTATAGGAGGCGTCTAGAGGCTGTTTATGTGCGAAAGGAGGCTCAACTAAGTATTGATGTAATATCTCTGTTGGGGTGACCAAATTTATGCACCTAATTCTAATTTTATGATGCATATTGCATATTTTCTGTTAATCCAATAAACTTAATGTCACTACTGAAATACTACTGTTTCCATAAGGCATGTCATATATTACAAGGAAGTTGCAACTTTGAAAGCTCAGCCAATGATAAACTAAAATCCAAAGAATTAAGAGGGGTTCCCAAACTTTTTCATATGACTGTATCTCCACATTATCACATTACCACCACCATGTTTGACAATGGCCATGATTTTCTTATTGTGGAAAAATATACCGGCTTTATGCCAGATGTAACAGGTGCAATGCATTCCAAAAAATTCCAATTTTGACTAAACAGTCCACAGAACATTATGCCAAAGGTTTTGGGGTTAATCAAATCATTTTTTGGCAAATGTTACATAAGCCTTTATGTTCCTCTGGTTTAGCTGTGCTTTCTTTTTTCATTTTTGTCTTTCTAACGGCAGAATCATGAACACTGACTTAACTGAGCTGAGAGAGGCTTGCAGTTCCTTAGATGTTCTATCGGGTTCTTCTGTGAATTCCAAAATGAGTTTTCTATGTGTTCTTGGACTAATTTTGCTAAGCCGGCCATTCCACTGTTCCAAGTTTTCTCCATTTGCAGATGATGCCTCTCACAGTGGTTCACTGGAGTGCCAGGGTTTTAGAGATTTCTTTATAATCCTTTTCCGACTAATATATTTCAGCAACTTTCTTTTTGAGGTCTTCTGGAATTTCTTTTGATGAAGACATTGGGAGCTGCTTGTTGAAACCTTTTATCCAACTTCACATTGCTGGAAATATTCTGTTTAAGTGATGTTAAGACTCAATAGGCCTGACAACAATCAAGTTTAGGCATTTTTAGTGTAATTTAACCTGTTATAATGTATATTTGTTTCAATGGTTGATTAAGTAACTAAGGAGGCAATTATTTTTTCACATGGATGATGTAGGTGTTTGTGAACTATTTTTCCTTCAATAAATCAAATGTTCATTTAAAATAGAGTATTATGTTTACTCAAAAGTTTCTTTTTGTATTATACTATTTTTTTGGAGATCAGAAACAAGTGTTACGAAATAAGAAAAAATAGTGCAAATCAGCAAGGGGAAATTACTTTTTCATGGTACTATAGTATACTGTGTGGGAATGAGGCATTGCTGATGAAAGTGGAACATGATGAAAGCTGGAAAGAAAACAGATAAGAATGATCAAATAGACTTGTGGAGTGTCACAGAGAGAGATAAGGATGAATACCAAGTTAAGAGAAAGGCTTGGTGTGCAGGCGAATAGTGCTGTGCCTGAAAGAAACAGACTTAAGGTGCTTTAGGCATGTTTGGTGAAAGGCAGAGAATGACTAGGTTAAGAGGTGTGCCAAAGAGACATGGACGTGGAGAGAAAGAGGTCAAGAGGGGAGCAGAAGTAGTGGTCTGAGGTGATGTAAGATGATAAGCATGGAATGGTAATCAAGAAGGAGAAGATTTAGTGGGCTACAACAACATTTATTTATATAGCACATTTTCATACAAAAAGTAGCTCAAAGTGCTTTACATAATGCTAACTTGATTAAACCCTGAAAACAGTTTTTGAGCTGATGATAATGATGATGTACCGTGAACACAGATTTTTATATCCATGTATACATCCATCTCTCTATTTGTATCTACATACATATATGTGTATGTTTAGGCTTTAAACCATTCATACTTTTAAAACATGCATTTTACTAGAAATGATGCATAATTTTTTCAGATAAGCAAATGTAAATTGTGTATGTAAACATTTTAGCTTATTACCTTTTCATTAACAATCTCTCCAGACTCATTTACTAGTGACTTTAAGTTTCCTTTGAGTGGCTTGCTCCATTCCACCAATGGATCATGAAGGAATGTCTTCAAAACACTAAAGATAAAAGAAACATGTAAATAAATCAAACGTAGAAACTATAGTCAAATAAATGTTTAGCAGTAAAGCATTAAAAAAGTCCAATTGTGACAAGTAATATAATAGCCCGATGTCAGAAATAATAGAATTCAAGTATTTCAATTTACATTCTAGAATTTTACTTTTTAATCCATTGTTATTCATGACCATGGGTGAGTAAAGTAGCCAAATCAGTACTCAAGTGTAAGTAAACACTTACTACTCAATCACAAATGTTCTTCAGTAAATGATCAGGTCAAAACCTACATAATTAACTCAAGTTACTTAAATTTAAATTAGGCTTTTAATGTACTGAAAAAAATGACAACTCTTTAAAAAAACATACCCCATGTCTCCTCAATAAATTATATGTACTACTACCACAAAATCAGAACAGAAAAAATGATAAAATACTAAAATAAAACAATTTGCCAATGTTTTTTTTTATTCTGTACAAATCAATTTGTCATTAAACTGCTTAGAAATATTTTCAGAAGCTTTAGCTGTGTGTAACTAAAAACACAACCTTCTGCATTTCAGACCAAATGGCCTCTGATGTACTTTCTTTGTGTGAAAGTGAGATGGAAATCTCAGTATTTTTAACAGTTTAGTTTGTTAGAGGCCCATCATCAGGACGGCATGTGCTCCTTTACATTTTGTTTTGGACTTTTGTGGTTCAAAAATACCAGATGAAAGGGGATCTGCTTGTTTGGCACCAAAACAGTTACACTGGTGTCCAGGAACTTTATCACACTATTCATTTATGATGTCTTAAATTAATTTCATCATTGGATGTGAAATTAATGTAAACCGATATTTTTATGTCTTCTTGTGTACAAAGATGTCAATAAATAATTATAACTGTGGCTTTTTTTTTCTGAGTGTGTGTGGTAAAGTGTGGCCCGTGGCTGGCTGACATCTTTTAAATAAATAATCAGCACACTCGCGTTTATGTGTTGGGGGGCATGGTAGCATGGCAAGAGTGGTGCCCATATGTGATGTAGGAGCAGACAGCTCTGCACTTAGTGCACAGGTATAGGAGCACCCATGACCCTAATTCGTGCCAGGAGCTGCTGATTGCTGCATCTATGCCAAATCCCTGCTTTAAAAAGGGAAGCGTGAGAGCAGGATGGGGGAAGATGAAAAAAAAAGTAGATCGGAGGAAAACCAGACTGGCCAGTGACTGAGAGAAGAAGGAGGTTGAAAGGTAAATGGAAGATAGAGAGGCAGAGATGGAGAGAGAGTGGACTGAGGCAGGTGGTAGGGCAGGAGCCTCAGGGCCATGGTAACCGGAGATGGTGATAAGGGTGCTCCTACTGAGCTCTTTCTTGCGATTAGGAGCAGTCTAAGTGGGTTCTATTCAATAAGGGCGCGCACAAAAAGGCGACCTTCAAAAGGGCGACCTCAATTGGGCGCGGCGAATAAAGGCGCGCGTAAATAAAGGCGAGCTTCAAAAGGGCGACCTCAATTGGGTGCAGCGAATAAAGGCAAATGCAACAAAATTATTACAGAAAATTTATTAGATAAAGGCAATGATTAAACGTATAAAAAGGCGAAAGCAAGAATATTAAAACATTCGCCCAATTGAGGTCGCCCTTTTGAAGCTCGCCTTTATTTACACGCGCCTTTATTCGCCGCGCCCAATTGAGGTCACCCTTTTGAAGGTCGCCTTTTTGTGCGCGCCCTTATTGAAGGATACCGTCTAAGTGACAGTGTCTCCCTGCAAGGACCAAAGATGAACAGTGGGAGACAAGTGTGGAGCTGGTCGGGTTACCCTGCAGACACCGAATGGGAGGACAGCAACGAATGGAGCCCAGTTAAGAAAGTTGACTGCATCTGTCAGCGGGCATCTCCTTGCTCTGCAAGGTCTAAATAAGATAAGAGGAGGCGATGCCAGTTTTTAAAAGGAACCATTGAGGCTTGCCATTTTTATAGACTGTCTCTGACTTTTAACCTCATCGTTTTTAACACTAGAATTACCAGAGCCTACGAAAAAACTCGTAGATCCGGCCCACCTTAAATCGCTTCTTAAATCCGTTCACACCTCTCCGCCAGCATCCTTTGTCCTCTAAATGTGCTGATAAAAGACAAGCTGCCGGCAGCCGCTATTCCATCCCCCCACCAACTTAGAACGTGAGCGAACTTTTCCCAGCTCATGCCTTGATTGATTATCTGGGAGTGAAGTGGAGTTTTACAGTGGAAATAATAGATCGTTATTTGGAACACATGCATTTCATGCGTGTTCCGTTTCTAAAGTAATCTGTGTAAACACATTGTTAAAACAGAAACTTTTTCATATTTTAGTAATAAATGTTACAAAATGTAGTAAGCATAAACTATAGAATGTGTAAAACCCGAGTTCCAAAGATCAAATAAACACTTTCACAAAAGCTTCAAGGCTGACACAACAGCTTCCGTGGTGTAGCATGCTAAGATTTGCCTCTTAGAGCACAGCAGCTTTGCTTTGCCTCACAGACCTGAGTTCGATTCCCCGCAGGGGATGAAATATGGCTTTTTTTTTTCTTTTTAACCTCAAACCTAAAAAAATATTTTAAAGGAGCATCCCACATGAAAATATAACGATCTCGGTAACTGACAGTGCATACCAATTTATAAATTTTATGTCCGTTTGAGGTTAAAAAGAAAAAAAAAAGCCATATTTCATCCCCAGCGAGGAATCGAACTCAGGTCTGTGAGGCAAAGCAAAGCAGCTGTGCTCTAAGAGGCAAATCTTAGCGCGCTACGCCACGGAAGCTGTTGTATCATTCTTGAAGCTTTTGTGAAAGTGTTTATTTGATCTTTGGAACTCGGGCTTTACACATTCTATAGTTTATGCCTACTACATTTTGTAACATTTATTACTAAAATATGAAAAAGTTTCTGTTTTAACAATGTGTTTACACAGATTACTTTAGAAACGGAACACGCATGAAATGCGTGTGTTCCAAATAACGATCTATTATTTCCACTGTAAAACTCCACTTCACTCCCAGATAATCAATCAAGGCATGAGCTGGGAAAAGTTCGCTCACGTTCTAAGTCGGTGGGGGGATGGAATAGCCGGCTGCTGGCAGCTTGTCTTTTATCAGCACATTTAGAGGACAAAGGATGCTGGCGGAGAGGTGTGAACGGATTTAAGATGCAATTTAAGGTGGGCTGGATCTACGAGTTTTTTCGTAGGCTCTGGTAATTCTAGTGTTAAAGGAATATTTATTGAACTGTATGTAACCTCCACCAGCACTTTTTACTTTTAATGGATTATTTATTTATTTATGGAAACGCCCCTCCTCAAACCGCCACCTTATCGTGGTGGAGGGGTTTGCGTGTACCAATGATCCTAGGAGCTCTGTTGTCCGGGGCTTTATGCCCCTGGCAGGGCCATCCAAGGCAAAATGGTCCTAGGTGAGGGATGAGACAAAGAGCGGTTCAAGAAAACCTCCTATGCAGAATAAAAAATTTGGACGTCGTTTTCCCTCGCCTGGACGCGGGTCACCGGGGCCCCCCTCTGGAGCCAGGCCTGGAGGTGGGGCTCGATGGCGAGCGCCTGGTGGCCGGGCTTGTACCCATGGGGCTCGGCCGGGCACAGCCCGAAGAGGCAACGTGGGTCCCCCTTCCCATGGGCTCACCGCCTATGGGAGGGGCCAAGGAGGTCGGGTGCAGTGTGAGTTGGGTGGTGGCTGAAGGCGGGGACCTTGGCGGTCCGATCCTCGGCTACAGAAGTTGGCTCTTGGGACGTAGACTGTCACCTCTCTGAAGGGGAAGGAGCCTGAGCTAGTGCGCGAGGTCGAGAGGTTCCAGCTAGATATAGTCCGCTTACCTCAACGCACAGCTTGGACTCTGGAACCAATCTCCTTGAGAGGGGCTGGACTCTCTACCACTCTGGAGTTGCCCCTGGTGAGAGGCGCCGAGCGGGTGTGGGCATACTTATTGCCCACCGACTTGGAGCCTGTTCATTGGGGTTTACCCTGGTGGATGAGAGGGTAGCCTCCCTTCGCCTTCGGGTGGGGGAACAGGTCCTAACTGTTGTTTCTGCGTATGCGCCGAACAGCAGTTTGGAGTACCCACCCTTTTTGGAGTCCCTGGAGGGGATGCTAGAGGGCATACATTCTGGGGACTCCCTCGTACCGCTGGGAGACTTCAATGCTCACTTGGGCAATGACAGTGAGACCTGGAAGGGCATGATTGGGAGAATGGCCCCCCCGATCTGAACTCGAGCGGTGTTTTGTTATTGGACTTCTGTGCTCGTCACGGATTGTCCATAACAAACACCATGTTCAAGCATAGGGGTGTTCATATGTGCACTTGGCACCAGGACACCCTACGCCTCAGTTCGGTGATCCGACTTTGTGGTCGTGTCGTCGGATTTGCGGCTACATGTCTTGGACACTCGGGTGAAGAGAGGGGAGGAGCTGTCAACTGATCACCACCTGGTGGTGAGTTAGCTTCGATGGTGGGGGAGGATGCTGGTCAGGCCTGGTAGGCCCAAACGTGTCGTGAGGGTCTGCTAGGAACATCTGGCAGAGTCCCCTGTCAGAAGTAGCTTCAACTCCCACCTCCGGCAGAACTTCGACCACATCCCGAGGGAGGTGGGGGATAGTGAGTCCGAATGGGCCATGTTCCGTGCCTCTATTTTTGAGGCGGCTGACCGGAGCTGTGGCCATAAGGTGGTCGGTGCCTGTCGTGGCGGCAATCCCCAAACCCGTTGGTGGACACCAGCAGTGAGGGATGCTGTCAAGCTGAAGAAGGAGTCCTATAGGGCTAATAGGTACCGGCAGGCCAAGCGGAATGCGGCTTCGGTGATTGCTGAGGCAAAAACTCGGGCGTGGGAGGAGTTTGAGGAGGCCATGGAGAACGACTTTCAGACGGCTTCGAGGAGATTCTGGTCCACCATCTGGCGTCTCAGGAGGGGGAAGCAGTGCAGTGTCAACACTGTATATGGTGGGGATGGTGCGCTGCTGACCTCCACTCGGGAAGTTGTGGGTCGGTGGGGGGAGTACTTTGAAGACCTCCTCAATCCCACTAACATGCCTTCTAATGAGGAAGCAGAGCCTGGGGACTCGGAAGTGGGCTCCCCCATCTCTGGGACTGAGGTCACCGAGGTGGTCAAAAAACTCCTTGGTGGCAGGGCCCCGGGGGTGTATGAGATACACCCGGAGTTCCTCAAGGCTCTGGATGTTGTAGGACTGTCTTGGTTGACACGTCTCTGCAACATCGCATGGACATCGGGGACAGTGCCTCTGGATTGGCAGACCGGGATGGTGGTCCCCCTCTTTAAGAAGGGGAACCGGAGGGTGTGTTCCAACTACAGAGGGATCACACTCCTCAGCCTCCCTAGAAAAGTCTATTCAGGGGTCCTGGAGAGAAGGGTCCGTCCTGGAGAGAAGGGTCCGTCGGATAGTCGAACCTCGGATTCAGGAGGAACAGTGTGGTTTTCGTCCTGGTCGCTGAACAGTGGACCAGCTCTACACCCTTAGCAGGGTCCTGGAGGGTGCATGGGAGTTTGCCCAACCAGTCTACATGTGTTTTGTGGACTTGGAAAAGGCGTTCCCTTGGGGAATCCTGTGGGGGGTGCCCCAGGAGTATGGGGTACTGGACCCCCTGATAAGGGCTGTTCAGTCTCTGTACAACCGGTGTCAGAGCTTGGTCCGCATTGCCGGCAGTAAGTCGAACCCATTTCCAGTGAGAGTTGGACTCCGTCAGGGCTTCCTTTTGTCACCTATTCTGTTCATAACTTTTATGGACAGAATTTCTAAGCGCAGCCAGGGTGTTGAGGGGGTCCGGTATGGCGGACTCAGGATTGGGTCACTGCTTTTTGCAGATGATGTTGTCCTGTTTGCTTCATCAGGCCGTGATCTTCAACTCTCTCTGGATCGGTTCGCAGCTGGGATGGGAATCAGCACCTCCAAATCCAAGACCATGGTCCTCAGCCGGAAAAGGGTGGAGTGCCCTCTTAGGGTTGGGAGCGAGATCCTGCCCCAAGTGCAGGAATTCAAGTATCTCAGGGTGTTGTTCACGAGCGAGGGAAGAATGGAGCGTGAGATTGACAGGTGGATCGGTGCGGCGTCCGCAGTGATGCAGGCTCTGCATCGGTCTGTCGTGGTGAAAAAGGAGCCAAGCAGTAAGGCAAAGCTCTCAATTTACCAGTCGGTCTATGTTCCTACCCTCATCTATGGTCATGAGCTATGGATAGTGGCCAAAAGAACGAGATCGCGAATACAAGCAGCTGAAATGAGTTTCCTCCGCAGGGTGTCTGGGCTTTCCCTTAAAGATAGGGTGAGAAGCTCAGTCATCCGGGAGGGGCTCAGAGTAGAGCCGCTGCTCCTCCGCATCGAGAGGAGTCAGATGAGGTGGCTCGGGCATCTGATCAGGATGCTTCCTTGACACCTGGTGAGGTGTTCTGGGCACATCCAACCGGGAAGAGGCCCCGGGGAAGACCCAGGACACGCTGGAGGGACTATGTCTCCCAGCTGGCCTGGGAACGCCTCAAGATTCCCCAAGCTGGAGGAGGACATTTTAAAGGACTGAGCTTTTTAATGGACATTTATTCATTATTTGCTTTTATTGTCATTTTAAAGTTCTTATTCTTTTAATGTCCTGTTTTTACAAGGGGAGCTTGGGTCAATTTTATTGTGGGACTATTTTAGTGCTTTTATTATTTATTGTTTTAGTGCAGTGGTAGCGTGGCTGAGCTGTGGACCTGGGCCGCCAGTTGCACAGGGTTGGCAGTGGCATGGAGCCTTCCCATGCAACTGGGGCTTATGGGGGGAGGAATGTGATGTAGCGGGTCCACAGCTTAAGTCAAACAGGCCACTTTTTAAATAAATAGTCACCGCACTTAGAGAGGGGGCGTGGTAGTGTGGCCGGAAGCGGTTCCCGGGTGATTCATGATGCGGACGGTCCTCGCTTAAGTGCACAGGTGAGAAGTCATCCACATCCATAATTGATGCTGGGAGCTGCTAATTGCCACACCTGATCCATGTCCCCATAATAAATAGAAGTGCGAGGTGGCTAGGACGGAAGTTAAGGAGAAAAGATAAGAGAGAAGGACAGAGGTTAAGGAAGTAGGAAGGAGAAAGTTAGTGCGTGCGCGAGTGACAGCGCAACCAAGAACAGGCTCTGTTAAGGTGGAGTGCAGTTGGTAGGAGAGCCCCAGAGGAGTGTTTGGCCAATTCTCGGAGGGGGCAGATTGAAGCGGTCGCTCTAGCTGAGCAGTTTAGAGGAGCTGGAGTGACTGGCAGAGCAAACAACTCGATGCAGAAGGTTGCGGGAGTCATAGAGGCTTTGGGCATGTTGAGCCCCAGTGTGAGTGCCCAGGCCGCTGGGGAAGGAACCCAATTCTCGGTCCGGCTGGAGCCTGGGGATTGGAAGGGGTACCGTACCAGAAAAGAAGGAGCTGCATTTGCTGGTAGGGCGACTCCCCTGTTGCGGGATCCTAATGGGAGAAGCAGGGGAGCCGCCAGTAGAAGAACGCACCTGGCTTTAGTTTTAAAGAGAGACTGCTTCCAGCCGTTATTTTAACCTCATTGTTTTTAAAAGGATGTATTTATTGGATTTTAACCTCCACCTTTCACCTGTTTTATGGATTATTTATTTAATGACTTATTTTGATGCACTGCACTTTACTTTGATTTGTTGGTTTTAATAAAAAGCACTTTGCAATTTTTGCACCATCCCCTTGCTTCTTGTTGTGCCTCACTGTCCAGCTCATTTGTGATATTACCGACGGTGTCGGGTTCAGAGCTCCCAGATGGAAGACGGGAACATGGAGCTGAACCCGCAACGTCACAGGAGCAAGGAGTCTGCCTGCACCGTCACAGTGTCTAAATATTGCCTGAATTTGTGGACAGGGAATTCATTCGAGCTACAAATATATACTTGGCAAAACCTAAATGACTCTAATTTTGTAACTTCTTAACTCGAATGTCCAGAAGAACAGGCAGCATATTTTTTAGCACTTTTTCCAGTCTGTGACTGAAAACCAATTATGGCCAACAAAATGCACAGAATTAGTAGACTAGCCCATAAATTGGCACAATTGTGAGGATAAAAGAAATGATATTTCCTCTTTCCTCCCCAACCCTCCCTTATCTTGCCTCCCCAAGTGAGGCTAAGACCAAACATCCCAGTCCACTAACAGCCACGTAGCTGGGGAAAATTAAAATAATTATTAAATTTAGTGTGTTTAAGCAATCATCAGCATTGTTGTCTGGGCTTCACATATGCATTACACGAAGTGCTAAGTGTGTCCAGTTCTACTTTCTTTGTGATCACATCACTTTGTGCACTCAGAGAATCCTGTTTTAGTGAAGAGCTGTATTTTTAACATTACCTTCATTTGAAGGCTGTAGTATTCACGTTACCAGAAAAGCACTTCATGCTTTGCAGACTCACCACAAGTAAAATGAAAGTAAAACTCTTAATAATAATGTGACAGATTCCTAAGCTCTGTTGCATTGTTGATTTTAAGGCTTGCTATCCTAACAAGGACTTGCTCACTCATCCATCATTTCTTGACTGAAGACTAGGCATATCTTCTGGGTTTTGGATAGCTGTTATATATTATGGGTGCTTGAGTGCTGTTATGATTTTGTTGCTGCTGCCATCATTACCACAATAACTTATGATGCAAGACGACGTAACAGCACTAACTCAACTTTTAAATATCCACATGCACATTTCTGTCATTGAGATTAAATGCTTTAAAAACTGAAAAATTAGACAAAAAAGCCTTTACCTCATTAAAGGCTCTCGCTGGTCCCGCATTAATCTCAGAGTTACTTCACATGCTCGTCGGAAAAGTCCCTCTGTCCCCATTGGGCCCATGGCATGAACCATATTGTGGGTTAAGCGAAATGGAACTACTTCTGGCACATCAAATGTTTCTCCCTGTTACAAGACAACCATTGTTTATTATTGTAATGCTTCAAATCATATTTTCATACTGTAATAGCTATGAAAGGATTGAGAAAAATGTATTAACAATATTTCAGCTTATTAACCTTCCTGTAAAAATGTACTTTATGCTTATATTTAACAGGATTTCTGTGAAGAACAATTCAATTTCTTAAACTTAAAGCTGAACAATAAACACAACTGAAAAACTGAAATTTTAATTGTTTCATTTTTTATGTATTTAATGTTTAATCTGATGCTTTACTATACACATTCCTTATAGCAAAGAATTTATAAATCAGTATCACATTTAAGAATGCAAACCTTATTAAACAAGCAGTTGAAGTCGACATGAATGCACTCTCCTGTTGAAGAGTCAAATAAGATATTTTCCCCATGGCGGTCGCCAAGTCCCAAAATATAACCAACCATAGACATTACTGCAGTAGAACGACAGTAGGCAGACCTACTACTGTACCTGAAACAAACAATAATAATAAAAAAAAAAGTTTTAAAATGAAAACGCCTGTACTTTTCTTTTTGAGTGTATGTCTTCAAGAAAACAAACCATGATGCAGGATCCGGGAAAGTTCTTAGGAACCATTCATGGAAAACAGGTGGATGCCGAGGAAGTAGAACCTCTTTGAAAATGTTTAGTTTGTCTTGTAACTGGGCGGACTTTGGAAGCATGCATTGCCTCAGTTCTTTTCCAGTCATATAAGAGCCTATGATAAAAAGCAATTTAGCATTTTAAAAACAGTACAGTAGAAATATAGCAGAATTGAAGCTATGTCTACATAAAGGAAAATACAATCACTATCAAATATCAAGTTGCTTTCAGTGGAAATCTGTTCTCTTAAATTGGCTAACAAAACAAATTCCCTATTGTGAAGAGCATTTCAAACTACACAGTTTAAAGACACAACAGACTGATTACTTCATTTAAGACACCTGGTGGTTAGTTTATAAAAGACTGTTTTGTCTGTTATTCATAAGTACATTTTAGCAAGATGTTCCAAAATAGCATGAGGAAAGAAGAACAAAACAAGAAACAACCATAAACCTTAAAGTGTTATAATTCACACATGGTAAGCACGTCTATACCTTTTTCTTTATATAGTTTATTTAGGATCTGTCTGAGACCAGATGTGTTGTTTACCCATTCAATTATTCCACACTCTTCATTTAGAGGGAGAACTGCATACGTGCGTATATGAAGTTCTCGCCTGCGGGATTCTGCATCTTTACGTAAACTCTGTCAAACAGAAGAAAAAATTAGGTCATTTTCCAATTTGCTTACTTTGTTGCACGCAATGACATCAAAGCTTTATAAAATCTTCGTTCTCTGAAATGATCCTACTTGTTCGAAGTTTAGCATATCTCAGTTAAAATAATATGTGCTAATTTCAATTATGAAAAAATAAAAGTAAATGACAAAGTCACACATGTATCTTTAATCTGCACAGTAACATGGAAAAATATTTTGATAATGCTGTAACCATGTAGAAATTTACAACAAGCTTTAGAGCTTGGAAAATGTCATGGCATATTAGGGAAAGTACTGCCACTTCATCAACATTGGGAGTTCAATTCAAATTATTTAAATGTGTCTGGACAAAATGTTATGCATCGGTTCTATAGACAAGAGGAACATAATATAACACTTCAGTTGGTTGTAAAATACGTAGTACTGATTAAACCTACTGTTTGATAATTGTGGTTAGATTTCAGAAATGCACTTGCAGTGTGTTGAAATCTTAACTGGTAATGATAATATTCAAGAATGACTCATATAAACCATTCATCAGGTAGCTGATGTTCTTTAACCAATTAAGAGTTTCTGAACAGAAGGTAAAAGACATAAATTAATAATAAAAATTAAGACCGATTCCTCTTTCATTTAACTTTGTTATAATATTATCAGATCAGCCAAGGTAAATTTGGGATGTCATATGCAGTTCTGTTGGAATTACTAATTGAACAAGGCTGTTAGGACATTTTTTATTTAAATATTAGATAATATTATACATTTAATGCTATTTTTGTTAACCCTTCTAATCAGTAGAATAAATTGTCATCATGAAGCAAAGTATACATTTTGTATGGATGTAAAGAGCTTTATGATAACTCTTTCTACCTTGTTGATGAGTGAATTGAACTCCATAAGTCTACAATCTTTGCGCAGGTCATCTTTAGGCTTGCACATCATAGTATAAAGCTTTCCATCTGAGCCTTTTAGACAAATTTTCTTTGGCTTCTGAAGGGAGGCAAGTATTTCAATCTACAAAAAAGGAAATATAATGAGGAAGCAAAGGATTTCTATTTCTAAATTTTTATTGTATTCTTCATTATTAAACAATTTACATTTATTCTTATATGAATTTCTCTCTCATTTTGTTTTGCTAATTAAAAAACACGATGGATGTTACCGGGTTCTGACACATAATGAAGTTTGTTATTTGCATCATGGTCAATTTTCTTGAAGACTGGTATATCTAACTAGATAAAAAATTAAATTATACGGCATTCTATGTCAAGCATAGTCATAACTCACGTTATAAAGAAAATTATGGTGATTTTTTTTATAATACATATGTATCTATACAGTCAAGTCCATAAGTATTTGAACAGTGACACAATTTTCATAATTTTAGCCCTGTAATTCACCACAATTGATTTGAAACAAACCAATCAAGATTTGATTGAAGTATAGACTGTCAGCTTTGATGTAAGGGGTTTAACAAAACGGGTTGTATGAGCTATTTAGAAAAGAAAGACGTTTTTATACATGATCAACCTATTTTCAGGTGCTCAAAAGTATTTGGACAAACTACCATAATCATAAATATAATGACCATTTTCAATATTTGGTTGAAAATCATTTACAATCAATGACTGCCTGAAGTCTAGAACCTACGGTCTTGTGCAAGTTCTGGGTTTCCATCTTACTGATGGTTTGCCAGGCCCTTACTACAGCGGTCTTCAGTTGTTGCTTGTTTGTTGGACTTCCTGCCATTAGTTTTGTCTTCAACAGATGAAATGCATGTCCAATTGGGTTGAGATCAGTTGATTGACCTGGCCATTGTAGAATATTCCATTACTTTGCATTGAAAAGCACTTGATTTGCTTTCACAGTATGTTTTGTGTCACCCTTTGGCTCATTGTCCATCTGTACTGTGAAGCGTTGTCCTATCAGTCTGCTATTCAACATTTGGCTTACTCTGAGCAGCTAGTATTGTTCTGTACACTTCAGAAATCATCCTGCTAAATCTGCCAGCAGTCAAATCATCAATAAACACTACTGATTAACTTCCATACAAAGCCACGCATGATCATGTTATAAAATTGCCTCCACCATGTCTCACAGATGATATGGTATTCATCGGAACACGAGCCATTTCTTCTCTTGTCAATACTCTTCTCTTTCCAGCATTCTGGTGTATATTAATCTTAGTTTCCATTGTCCAAAGAAAATTGTTCCACAACTAGACAAGCTTTTAAAGATGTTTTCTGTCAAAGTCTAATCAATCCTTCCTATGCTTGAGGTTTACCAGTGGTTTGCACCTTATGGTAAACCTAATGCCTTTACTTTCATGAAGTCTTCTCTTGATTGCAGACTTTAGCAATGATAGGTCTACCTCCTGGAGAGTGCTGTTGGTTTGGCAAAATGTTGTGAAGGGGTTCTTCTTCACCAAGAACAGAATTCTGCAATTATCCTGCACAGTTGTCTTCTGTGGTTTTTCAGACTTTTAGGTGTTGCCAAGTTCACCAGTGTGTTCCTTCTTTTTAAGAATGTACCAGATGGTTGATTTGGCTACTCGTTGTTTCTGCTATCTTCCTAAAGGGTTTGTTTTGTTTTCTCAGCCTAATGATTGACTGTTTTAACTTGCATGGACAACTCTTGAGAGTTCACAGTGACAGCTTCCAAATACAAACTCCACATTTGGAATCAGTTCCAGACCTTCTACCTACTTAATAGTTAATGAAATAATGAGAGAACTGCTCTCACCTGGCTATGGAACAGCTTGTCAGTCAAACATCCATATACTTTCGAGTTCCTGGAAATTGGGAGGGTTTGGGTTATACAAATAAATGTCTGTCATTTCTAAACAGCTCATATAATATTTTTGGTAAACCCCTTAAATTAAAGCTGAAAATCTACACTTCAATCACACAATAATTGCTTTATTTCAAATCCATTATGGAGGCATGCAGAGCCAAAATTATAAAAATTGTGTCAATGTTCAAATACTTGTGGGCCAGACTATATATGAAAAGCATATAGAGTATGGGAGTACTGTATGTGAATAGATGATTCTTCTTATAGGGTTGGTCTGTACACAGTTGTGGTAGGATAAGTTCTAGCTCCACAAAATCCTATAACAGCAAACTCTTTAAAAAAAAAAAAAACACCTAACCAATAAATAAATATACTCTTTAATATATTCGTAATTAAATCTTTAAAAAGTTTTAAATAATTAATCTGGCTATCCACATTACTAATCAAGAATGCTAAACCGGATGGACGCAGGGACATCCGGCCATGGGCCGTAGCCGCAAAAAGACGTACTGCGCAGGCGCCCCAAGAAATGAGGCGCCGCGAGAGGCGTCCGCGACCACAGAAAAGCCGCGACCACAGAAAAAAGGAGTGAGCACAGAAAAAAGGAGTCAAAGAAATGAGGCGCCGCGACCACAGAAAAAAGGAGTCAGCACAGAAAAAAGGAGTCAAACGCAGGCGACGCACACAGCGCCGCACGAAAGCCATTGCACACGAAACTAGCACACAAAAAAAAAAGAAGCCGCTCGCGCCCCACAAATCCCACACCCACCTCCAAGCACCCCCCCCCCCCCCCCCACAAGCAACGGACGGGACACACACAAAGAGGACGATTCAACAAGCCCCTGGCACACAAAAAAAAAAGAACCCGAACCCCCAAACAACCCCCCCCCCCACAAGCAATGGACGGGACACACACAAAGAGGAGGATTCAACAAGCCCCTGGCACACAAAAAGAAAGAAGATGCTCGCGCCCCACCAATCCCACCACCCCCTCCGGCAAAGCACACAGCGCTGCACGAATCCCATTGCACACGAAACGGGAAGCACACAAAGAGGAGGATTCAACAAGCTCCTACCACACCAAAAAAAAGAAGCCGTGACCGCCACACCAAGCCCATTGGAGACGAAACGGGACAGACTACGGACATGGCACACGAAACGTTCACAACAACGACGATTTAGACCCACAAACACACTAACATCAATAAGAAGTGACACCCAAAGCCCCATTTCTAAAGGAACCGTCCGCAGACACCTGCTAAACGATTGCGTCACTTAGCTGACAACGCGTTCAATAATGAGTCCACTATTGAGGAAAATTCATTGGGATTAATGAATGTCATTTGCAATCATTGTCATTCACTTAACTTCCCTGAAGAAACAACTGGCAATACAAGTAATGAATTTACACGTTGTTGTCAAAAGGGTCAGATTAGACTGCCTCCTTTACATTCATATCCTGAATATCTACAGAAGCTTCTAACTAACGATGTACCTGAAAGTAAAAACTTTGTGAACTGCATTAGATCCTACAATAGTTAATTTGCTTTTGCATCTACCGGAGTAAATATCAGGCCACCAAAAGGTAATGGCCCATACTGCTTTCGCATATGTGGACAAATATTGCATCGCATTGGAACAGTGCACCCTGAAACAAATCAACAACGCAAATATGCACAAATCTACACACAAAGCCCCATTTCTAAATAAACCGTCCGTATTAAACATACGTCATCTCAACACGTTCACACTATGCAGCATAGGTGGATCTCATTACAATAAGGCACTATTAACCGTTCAACCGCAGAAAAGGCTCCATATTAACCGTGAGTGCGATCCTCCTTATTACTTATCCATATTTATCACGCTCAAGAACAAACAAGTCATAAATTCACGATCACGAGTACAAAACGATACGGCTCGGATAACGGGACCAAACACAATTCACACTATGCAGCATAGGTGGATCTCATTACAATGAGGCACTATTAACCGTTCAACCGCAGAAAAGGCTCCATATTAACAGTGAGTGCGATCCTCCTTATTACTTATCCATATTTCTAACGCTGAAGAACAAACAATTCATGAATTCACGATCACGGGTACAAACCGATACGGCTCGAGTAACGGGACCAAACACACGAACCCGCATGAAAAAAAACAATACACGTCGGCTCCAACGCGCTTCTGAAACTCTGGAAGAAAAAATGTCTCGGCTCCAAAAACGCAAAGCTCAACTAACACAGTTACAGAAACGAACCCAAATGGACAGACACACTGAACGTGGACGCATGCAGCGCGCGTCTCACAGTACTGCATCGAAACAGGCACGGCTTCAAAACGAAACACCTCCCGTCTCAGACATACAGAAACGGCAGCGAGGGGACAAAATAAATAAACGCAGACGTCTACACCGCGCATCTCAAATGCCGGAAAACAAGCAGGCAAGGCTCCAAAAAGAGAAAGCTCAACTGACCGACATACAAAAACGGGCAAGGCTCAATACAAACAATGCACGCCGTAAACTACAACGGGCTTCTCACACCTCACAGGCAAATCGATTACAGCTCCAAAACAACACGTCCCAAATACTGGACATACAACGACGCGCCTCTCAAACGGCACAAGCAAAACATACACGTCACGGACATCAACGACAGACACCTGCTAAACGATTGCGCCAGTTAGCTGACAACGCGTTCAATAATGAGTCCACTATTCAGGAAAATTCATTGGGATTAATGAATGTCATTTGCAATCATTGTCATTCACTTAACTTCCCTGAAGAAACAACTGGCAATACAAGTAATGAATTTACACGTTGTTATCAAAACAGTCAAATTAGACTGCCTCCTTTACATTCATATCCTGAATATCTACAGAAGCTTCTAACTAACGATGTACCTGAAAGTGAAATCTTTATGAACTGCATTACATCCTACAAATCGATATCCACTATGAACATTAACAGTGGCACTGCACATGACATCCGTCTTGCAAAACTGTTAATTATTGATGAATGTACAATGGCATCCACTCATTTACTCAACACCATTCATAAACTTCTACAAACGTTTATGAATAATAATCTTCCCTTTGGAGGAAAGGTACTTTTATTACGAGGAGATTTTAGACAGTGCTTAGCTATTGTTCCACATTCCATGCGCTCAGCTATTGTTCAGTGCACCTTAAAATACGCAGACAATTGGCATTGCTTTCAAAAGATACAGTTAGTACAAAACATGCGATGTCCACATCCAGATCATAACAATTGGTTATTACAACTGGGAGATGGTACACTCACCAATACAGATAGACTTCACCCAGATATTATTACAATTCCTCAAGCCTTTATCTGCGCCGACTTAGTTACAGACAGATTTGGAACAGCAATCTCATTAGACCAAATGCCCCTTTTAACACAACGCACTATATTATGTCCAAAAAATATTAATGTGGAAAACATAAATACCCAAGTCATTGCATTACTTCCTGGAGAGACACAACTCTTTCTAAACTCTGACAAACTTGACTCTGATCACGACAATAACCATCTTCATTGACCTTACAAGTTCTGACCTGGAATTACCTTTTACACTTAAACGGCGTGTACAAAGAAATTTTCCAATAAACCTTTACACTGTGCCACACACTTTATTGTTTGCTTTCTATTTGCATCATCTACACCTTCACACTATTCTATATCTCATTCATACATCACGCTCTTTCTCATTCCCAACACCAGGGGTTGGCGAGCAAAGCGAGCAGGGGGCGGAGCCCCCTAGTTTTAAAACTAAAACCTTAAATTATGAAAATATATTTTCTTTCTGTTCTTTTCTTAAATTATGAAAAGTACATTTTCTTTCTGTTCTCTTCTTTGTATATACTTGCCATTTTCAATAACAACAAACAATTCATACAATACAGAACTGTGTTACTATAAGAGATTTAAACCAATCAAGTGTCTATTTGCAATTCTTGGATATGGTAGTTCATACACTGCTCAAAAAAATTAAGGGAACACTTAATCATCACAGTCTAAAACCAAGCAAGGTAAGCTTCAGGGATATCAATCTGTTCAGTTAGGAAGCATAAGCGATTGTGAATCAACTTCACCTTTTTTCATGCAAATGAAAGTGACAACACATGCACTGGAGAGGCAACAGCAAGAGAACCCTCCAAAAAGGGAATGGTTTTACAGTTAATGGCCACAGACAATTGTTCTCTTCTTATCCTTCCTGATGATTTTTCTCTATTTTTGTGTTTCGCTAGTGTCCTTGTCACTACTGGCAGTATGAGGTAGTATCTGCAGCTGATTCAGGTTGCAGACGTAGTCCAGCTCCTCCAGGATGGCACTTCCAAATGTGCCATCGCAAGGAGGTTTGCTGTGTCTCCCAACACAGTCTCAATAGCATGGAAGATATACCAAGAGATGGGAGATTACACGGGGAGAGCTGGACATGGCCGTAGAAGGGCATCAACCCAGCAGCAGGACTGGTTATCTGCTACTTTTTGCAAGGAGGAACAGGAGCACTGCCAGAGCCCTACAAAATGACCTCCAGCTGGCTACTGTTGTGTATGTTTCTGACCAAACTGTTAGAAACAGACTCCATGAGGGTGGCATGAGGACCTGAAACCCTCTAGTGGGACCTGTGCTTACAACCCATCACCATGCAGCTTGATTCACATTCAGCAGAGAACACCAGAATTGGCAGCTCTGCCACTGGCACCCCATTCTCTACACAGATAAGAGCTGGTTCACACACATGTGCACATGTGACAGACATGAAGAGTCTGGTGATGCCATGGTGAACATTATGCAGCCTTCAATATCATGACCTTTTTTGCGATGAGTCCGTGATGGTCTGGGGAAACATATCCTAGGTGGGTCTCACAGACCTCCACGTGTTCTTTCTTTTTTTCTTTGGTCCCTAGCTGGTGTTTGGTCTGGACCTGGTCCTAAGCCCGTACACTGCTGTGGGTGCCAATGGTTGTCGGATTTCATTTTGCAGGCGTTTCCATGCAAGGCGATCCATGGCAGCTGTTCTAGCCTCGTCGAGGCTGAGTCGACGGTTTCTGATATCGTCTTCGACCTGCTTGAGCCATGTTTTCTTTGGTGCCGTTCTTTGGATTCTCCACTTGGTGGATCGATCGCACCAGAGGAGTTTGTGTGGTAACCGGCTGCCTTCCATTCTGCAGACGTGACCAAACCACTGTAGTCGTCGTTGTTGAATTTGCTCCTCGATTGTTGGCTGTTGATCACCCCGGCGACGGATTTCCTCATTTCGTATTCGGTCTCGGAGTGAAATTCGTAGGATTTGTCGCAGGCATCGCATTTGGAAGACCTCGAGTTTGTTGAGGTCTTGCTTGAGCAGTGTCCACGTCTCGGATCCATAGAGGAGAATTGGCAAAATCAGAGTTTTAAAGAGTCGAATTTTGGTCTTGTTGGAGATGTTGGTTTGCTTCCACAGGCACCACTTTAGGGAAGCAAATGCCGCGGTTGCTTGACCAATTCGACTGTGGACCTCTACTGTAGACGCCACTTTCTTCTCCTGGACCAGCGACCCAAGGTATTTGAATTTTTGGACCTGCTCGATCTGCACACCATCGAGTTGCACATTTGTCTGCGATCCGTCTGTTGTCAGCACTTTCGTCTTGTCTATGTTTATTTTCAATCCATATGGCTGGGCGATGTTGGCGATGTTGCAGAGGACGTCCGTGGCCTCCGCGTCGTCGCCGGCCAGGATGCCACTATCGTCTGCGAACATGAGATCAGTCAGGAAGCCATCCTCACCATACTGGATTCCTTGTCTGCCTTCGAAGACCTTTCTCATGATGGCGTCGACTACGACATTAAAAAGCAGTGGAGAAACAACATCTCCCTGGCGGACTCCAGTTCGAATGGTAAACTCATCGGATAATTCATTACGGATGCGTACTTGGCTGGAGGACCCAGCGTAGCTTTCCTGGAGGAGTTTGATGACTTTCTGAGGCACAAGTTTGGTCTCCAGTGCTTTCCACAGTGCTGGCCAGTGGACGCAGTCAAAGGCAGATCGAAAGTCAATGAAGACAATGACTGCTCTTTTCCCGCATCGGATTCTTTCCTCCATCAGTTGACGGAGGGTGAAGATCTGGTCACTGCAGCCGCGGTTTGGCCTGAATCCGGCTTGCTCCTCCCGACTGGTCTGTTCGCGGTGCCGCTGCAGCCTTAATTGTATGATCTTCATGAAGACCTTTCCGACAATGGAGAGCAAGCTGATGCCTCGATAGTTCTTGCAGTCTCGATTGTCGCCTTTTTTGTGAATTGGCACGATGGTGGCCTTCTTCCATGATTGTGGTATTATTTTAGTACGCCAGATGGTTCGGATGAGCAGGAGCAATCGGTGGAGTAATGGGTCCCCACCAGCCTTGATCGCTTCGGTCGTGACTTGGTCCTGTCCTGGTGCCCTGCCATTTTTCAGTGTTTGAACGGCGGTCCGGACCTCTTCCATAGTTGGCTCAGCATCAGACATTTGAACCTCTGGCGGGTCGATGCTTGGTGGTTCCAAAGGTGCGCCTTGTGGTGGGGTGTGATTGTGGAGCTCCTCAAAGAATTGTTTCCATCGTTGAAGGCGCTCTGTTGGTGATCGAATGAAGGTTCCATCGGCATTTTGGATGTTGTCATTTGTTGACTTGGCCTTTCCACTCAGTCGTCGAAGATTTCGGTAGAGCGTGTGGTACTCGTGTTTGGAGGCTGCCTGTTCCAGGTCGGCCACCACTTGGTTCCAGTAGGCCTCTCGCTCTTTTTTCATCTGGCGACGGATTTCTCTGTTGAGCTGCCGATATCGTTCAAAATTGGACAGTTTGACTAGCTTTCGTTCGTTTACCATATCCAAGCATTCATCAGATATCCATAGCTGTGTTCGATGGCGAGTTTGTGGACACATTTCCTTGGCGCAGTCCATAATGGTGTTCGAAATTTGTCTTTCTTCGACGTTGACTTCCTCTGATTGTGCCAATGCTGCAATGCGATTGAATAGCTGGAGTTGGAATTTGTCCTTTCGGACAGGGTCTAGGAGACTTTTCCACTCCAGCTTGATCGGAGGACGTGATTTGCATTTGGCCCGTTGCAGTCGAAGTTTGAGCTTGGCGCGTACAAGGTAATGGTCCGATCCACAGTCTGGACCGTGCATCGCCCGGACGTCCTTGAGCGACGATCGAAACCGGGAGTTGACCAAAATGTAGTCCAAAACTGCAGAATCCTTGCCAGCTGGGTTTCGCCATGTGAGTTGGTGCTTCAGAGGATGCTGGAAGTGGCTGTTTCCCACAAGGAGGTCGTTGGCACTGGCGATGGATAGAAGACGCAATCCATTGTCATTAGTATGTCCATGTCCAAATTGACCCATCGAGTTTTCCCATCCTGTTCGATCTGTGCCGATGTGCGCATTAAAATCACCAGCCAGGAGGATCACATCAGTCTGTGGGAGGGAATCCAGCGTTTGTTGTAGTTGATTGTAGAAATCATCTTTGACCGGATCCTGACAGGTCTCTGTTGGAGCAAAGACGGAGATAATGTGGGTTTTGATAGTGCCTTTAATGGTGAGGACTGGTAGGCGGTCGGATATTGGTTGGAATGCGATCACACTCCTGGCCGCGTGACTGGTAACCATAAATCCGACACCTGCCTCTCTTTTGTCTCCACCTGAGTAGAAAAGTGTCATTTGATCGTCGATGGCCGGTGGTTGGACAACCATCATCCCTGATCCTGTGATTCGTAATTCCGATATCGCTGCGATGGTAATTTTGCAGGTTGTCAATTTCTTCGCGATGATTTCTTTTTGTCCGACGTGGTGACCAGTTCGGACGTTCCATGCGCCGATGCGAAGTTCTATTTTCGGCGTGGAGAGTTTGGGTCTTCGGCCAGTAGCCCACTTCACACCAGTACCCTGGCTCCTCGACACTGGCGCGGTAGCATGAATCGCAATACTTGAGTTTCGATTATCCATTGGTTTCGTGCCTAGTTTCCCCAGTTTCCCGGTTCTGGCCACCTCGGCAGGGCGACCACCTTCCTCCTTTTGCAGCCGGGCTTAGGGCCGTCCTTGGCGGAGTTCCTCCACGTGTTAGGCAACTGTACCATGACTTCTGTTAGGTACCAATATGAAATCCTCAGAGCCATTGTCAGACCTTATGCTGGTTCAGTGGGCCCTGTATTCCTCCTGTTGTAGGTCATGTGGTCATATTGTGTAAGCAGTTCCTGGATGACAAACGCACTGATACTCTGAAAATCCCGCATGTTCCTCAGAACAGAATCCCATTGAGAACCTCAGGAATGTTATGTATCAGTGCATCAGACACCGCCAACTAGCGCCACAGACTGTCCAGGAGTTCACTGACGCCCCAGTCGAGGTATGGGAGGAGATGTCTCAGGACACCATCCACTGTCTCATTAGGAGGATCCCCAGATGTTGTCAGGAGCCCATACACACTACAGAGTCACATGTTCAGTTGCCCTAATGAAATTCAAGCAAGTTGATTCAGCCTGTGATTTCAGTTGTTGACTTTGATTTTCAGTGTGATGTTGAATCCAGCCCTCAATGGGTTGTTGATTTTGGTTTCCACTGACTGTTGTTACATCATTTGTTCTCAACAAATTACACAGTATTACTCAATAAAAATTTTCCACTTGCATATTTCATTATTCAAGATCTGATGTGTGATTTAAGTGTTCTCTTAATTTTATGAGCAGTGTATATTTCTTAATATCCTTATAGATTTTTGCTCCTTAAAAAAAAGAAAAAAAAATTGTGTCTGGTCCACATCTAGTAAAATCACTCTGAATCAGTTTACTGTATATTTAAAAAATAAACCTATTTAGCCATTTTGTGTGGCCATTTAAAGATTTACTTAAGAAACACAATTTAATATGTTACCATATCCATACAAGGACTACACAATATTCTATGAAAATTAATGTTAAAATTTTGTGATCTTAACGCATCCCAGACAAAAACAGCATTCAAAGCTAAATTCAGCTTATAATAATATTCTTCAAGGTCCTTAGAATACAAAACTGACTATATTATTCAGCTTTCCTAAATTTACTTTCCTTCTTCCCCAGTGAAAACCTACCCTACTATTTCCTTTAGACACATTATTGATACATGAAGTCTGCTCTCATTGGTGTGGCTTTCTATCAGACAAAGGTATATTGCTTGATTCTTACTTGCTGCATTTCACATAGCCTTTTTTCAAAGGGCAATCTGGTACACTCTGATCTTTGTATAATATAATGGCAAACAATTCAGTGCCAATTTACTTGTCATTCAACCATGAATGCAGTTGAAAGTCCTTTAGAGATGGCAACTTTTTGATGTAAATTCTGAAACAATTCAAGCCTTACTGTGTCATCAAATCCCGAGATATATGCCCAATGTCCTGGAAATGGATCATGGTTAGTATGGGTCCCAGCTGTTGAAGGAAGAGTTGGTGTCATGACAGACTGTAGTGGTATGAGAATTTGACTAAAGGCAGGCTCTTCAACCAGCTTCTTAAGTTGTTTGAAATGAATGCTCATACTCAGGGTTGTACTGCTACTATCCACCTACAAATAAAAACATTTTAGAAATTATTATGAAGGAGCAAACAACAAATTTATATTAATTATAGGTGAAAATTATGCTGAATTAGTATTGTCACATGTGCAGAATACAGTGAAATTTTTACTTTTATGTGTGGCCAAAAATGCAACACATTTCACTTTCTGGTGCCATTATAAACAAGAATGTATTAAAATAGACAACTTCATTTTATTTTTTAGAAAACAAGAATTAGCCTACCTGATGTACTTCCTACAATCATTTTCAGTATACAAGGTACAGTAAATGTGGACAATATTAAAAAAAATCTTTAATCTGTAAACCCTTCAGCATTTTACATGAATTACAACTACTGCTTTTCTCAGTTTCCAGCTCATGCCTGTATTGCCATTTAGCAACTTTAATTAGCTTCCTGATCTTGTACCTGCATTTTTTGTATGATTCCATACAGCCTATCTGAAATGTATTACTGCAAGCCTTCACAAAATTATGGATGTTACCAATTATCCAATGTTTCTAATAAATCATCATTACCAATTCAATGTCATGTGCCATATACCTTTATAAAATATGTCCAGTGTAACAAAATTCAAGCATACTATAAATGATGTTTGGAAAAGGTGAAGGGAGATGTTGAGGCTGATAATCTAGACAGAACCTAATTTTGCAAAGTTATTACATGCTTTAATTAATAATAATAGTGATCTGTTGAAATACATATAGACATCGTTTACATCAACTGTGCATCACACGGGCACTAACATGAAAGTTGTGCTTTCACGGAAACAAGATAATGATTTACAATATCATAATAAATCAAAAAACACAGCTCCAGTACAATATCATGTGAATGTTTTTTTTTTTTTTTATAGAAATCTACTATTTTTCCCAAAGGACTGACCACCACTACTGAACAAGTCATTTGCAGAAACAAAAATATAATAAATGTGTTGTAAATATTTAGGTATTAATTACAGAAGTAGAAGTGCTAGGCCTCCTACAGTATTGCCAAAAACATTTTGCATAAACATCTATCTAAGTTGATCCTGTTAAGACCAGTGCTATTGATACTAAAAAATTAAACTTGTATGAAGTGACTTCTAGCAGCTACAGATGTGCTAGTATTTTGCTGCTAGGTCTGATAGTGGCCTCTGTGTAGGTATTGATGCTTAGATTGTCCATATTATTTTTTGCCTTTTCTTTTTTTCAAATTAACTATATATATATATATATATATATATATATATATATATATATATATATATATATATAAAAACAGTATATATATGTGTCTGATGCTGACAACTCCTTGCATCTGATGCTTCGCAAATAAGTCTCCTATAACCATAAAGAAATAAATGGATTAAGCATGTTTGAAAATCAATAAATAATATTATTTACATATTAAAGAAAGAAAAAAAGGAAAACCTTTTCCAGCCAGTAGCCACTTTTGCAGGTCCAATATGTGTTGGGATAACTCTGTCTTGATACTATCATGCCAGTGCAGGGACATGGCATTTACAGTACATGTTTTTAACAAATTATCTAAAATGATAGCTTTCTGCCCCTTGTGAGTTTTTAAATATGAACCAACCATATTTGTTATCACTTTTAATAAAATCATAACAAACATTTCTACCATTTCTCTCCAGTAGTGGTGTGGCTGCACATAACCTCCATTTCCAATGCCAATCATTTTTCTGTTTTTTTAAAAGTAAGTAAGTGTGCAGTCTCTTCACCCAATGAACAAAATTTACAAATAATTGTTTCCAAAACAACAAACAAAAAAGAGGGAGGAAAAGTTTCCTTTTAAATAGTAACAATTTTCAAAGAATGATTTATGTTTACATCCTTTGCTACAATATCCAATTAATCTAAAAGGCGTTGTGCAATGGCTGACCCTGCACTCTGATCCCCAAAGGTCATGCAAAAAGACAATTCCAACTCGGGATTAATACATTATACCAAATACCAAAATATAGCACTGCTTGGGCAGCATCATGATTGTAATGGAAAGTGCTGCCACCTTAAGAAGCCATTGTCTTGTATTCTCCCACAAGCAATTATTGTCTGTGTGGATTCTATGCCCTGTGCGCATCCAAACGGTTGCTCCATTGATAATCTAACCTTGTATTAGGGGCTGTGTCTTGCTTAGCACTCAGGGCTGCAGGGATAATAAGATCCAGGGTACAGCAAACCTTAACTGCATTAAGTAGGGTTCAGAATGTTATATTAAAAGCAAAACTTACCAATACTATTAAACTAAAGACTTAATCAAGTAATATACACCTAAACTATTCTAATATAATTGTACATTTCTGCTTATAAGTCTTGATGAGCTATATTTCATTCTGTATGCTTGATTTGCCTGCTTTATAGATATACTGAGATATATATATATATACTGCAGAGAGTTTAATTCACAATAACATATTGTACTTAGGCTAAATTATCAGGTTCAGGTTCATAAACAATGAATGGATTTAATCAATTAATTTTAGAGCTGTTAGAATTTCTGATCTAACAAGGGAATCCAAAAGTTTTATATACTGCTGATACTACAATTTCTAAAGAACGATTTACCCAAAAAATCAAGCTCTCCCCATTCCAAATTATGGAATTGTCATAGGGAACGTCTTTTTGTGAGTAGGGCTGAACACCTCTCAATGCTTCATTCTACACTGCAATATTAAAAGTTGAAAACCACCTGAACAATGAAACAAAATTAATTTAAAACAATACACACAAAACAATGAACAGAACATCCGAGTTAAATATTGGTTTTGAAATTAAAGAAAGCATTATTCACTCCACTAAGTCTATTACCTGCTTGTTGCAGAGCTCCAACAGCTTATCAGTTAATCGGTTAGCATCACCAATAAACTTCTCCAAGGAGTTTTTCAGATCAGCAGCTTTTCTCAGAATTTCTTTGCATCTACTAACTCGAGTTGGATAAGAGGACTATAGGACACAATGATTAATAAAGAGTTTTACTACATGATACTTTGTTATGTATTTTGCACTGCAAGGCATTAAATGAATGTTACACAAGGTGTACTACTGTATCTGATTTAACAAGGATAACAATTAAAACATATTTGTTAATTTCATATGATAGATTATAAGGAGAACAGTATAATAAAAAATACTAGCTCAGTGATTTGATAGACTTGTTGTTAAAGATAACAAAGGAGAACAGATAAACTTATGTAACCTTTTAACTCTTAAGGATTAACTTTAATTTTTTCCTGAAAAATAAAAGGCAAACCTAATGAGTTAAGCATATAAAAATTGCAGTAAATACAATGAACTACAAAAAATTAAATTATGACTGACCTGGTTATTTTTTTAAACATATCATTAAATGAGGTGAAGAATCAATATTTCAATATGTCATATCTTGGCTACTTTATGTAGCACTGTTTCCTTCAAATTGTCTGACTAGTAGCTACCATGTTTATAAGGTCATTATTGCCACATACATATTGTAAAAAGTATGCTGAAAATGTTACTTGCTTGTGATATTGAACATGCAACATATCGTGTTAATATGAAATTTAAAAACAGGGATGCTTATACAGTTCTTCCTATCTGTCTCACAGCACATAAACAGAGTAGAAGACAACCTGTGATTCACAGGCACTGAACTCACCTTTCTTTGGTAGCTATCAACACACTTTACAAACTATTTTCTACACAAATAAATTCTTCCTTACTGAGCAGTTAATTACTTAATAGGAGCCTATGTACATAATATAGTGAACATTAACTACATACTCAAAGTTAGTAACCAATGTAACTGTAATCTTCACCAAAATTTTTAATTTTAAAACCATCACGTCAGTCATCAGACATTTCAATTACACTGTGTACTATGATTAGATGTTTATGTCACAAAGCACTCAACAGCTTCAGTGAGCTAAGGATTAGCTGTTTTTCAAAATGCATTGGAAAAAAACCCGGAGTGTGCTCCTCTCAACTTTCTCGTATACTGAGATAGAGGAAAAGGTCATCAGAACCACTTCCAGCTGCACAATATTTCTCAAATATCATATCTCTTTGTTTCTCATCATAACTATTTGAAAATATCGATACACAATTATTTATCTATATTTATAATCAAACTTTATATTAAAATGATATTTTTGCACTTAGGGATGTCGAAAACGGTAGTGAAATTTTTTCATGATTATATATGCATTACCTAGACTATGTGTAAAGTAAAAAAAAAAAAGTTATAGTCACCTAAAAACATAGAAAAACTGTTAGTATAATATTTGTTGTAATAATTTGCTATAGGTAAAACTGCACTTAAGATACATTTAATTATGATAATGATGGCGGAAATAAAAAAAAAAATGATAACATTAAATGTATTACCAGGAATATGATGGGGACGTAGCAGGTTATTGTTCCCATAACATCTTTATATTTTCATGGCATGTTCAATGTTTACACGTTATTGTTAAACTGATGATGTATAAATCAAAATAAAATTATTAATAGTTTTTGAAAGAATATGTGTTATATTGAAATAGGTTTTTAATATCGTGTACACATTTATATTTCCATGATACAAAAAATGTGGATGGTTGTTTAAATAAAATACTACTTCCGGTTGAGAATTTTTTTTTTTTTAATCAAATTTAATATCTTGTTTGCTTTTTATCATCTTAGTACATAATTCGCCAGCCTCCTCACTCACTCACTCACGTCCGTCCGAAGCTGAATGCGCAGTCGCCTTCTGCGCAGCTGCCCGAAAAACCTTACGAGACCGACATCGCGGCAGGCGGCGGATTTACGGCCACGAAAATTCAAAGAGAAAGGCGACTTCGACCGGCATCCAACCCCAACATCGCGGCAGGTAGCGGATTTACAGTCACAAAAATTCAAAGAGAAAGGCAACTTCAATTAAAGCTCTAGAGGCCTGAAAGGCGATTTCGACTACAGCTCGAGGCCTAATTACGCATTCATTCAATACACCTATATCAGGTTTGTGGTGCTTATACTTATTACTATTCCACTCGTGCCCGTTTCATCTTACGTTGTCGAAATGGGCTCTTTGTCTAGTTATAAATATTTATACAAAACTGAAATCATCTATCTGAAATTATAACCATAGTTTACTTGAAAATTTGCAAAAGCATTCAGTTAAAATACCACTTCCAGTGGAGATGCTCAGATAGCTAATAACTAAGCTGTGTAAATAGTGGTAATAATTTTAGATACAATAACAGTGTATTACAATTGATATCAAACCATTTTAGCTAAACAATTCCAATGATGCTTTTATTTGACAGCTAAATCCATATTTAATTTGGAAGATAAAGTGTTTAACCTATCTACTTACTGTATTATGGCAAAACAGAAATCCAAATAAAATGTAAATCTCATCGTTTTTAGTTCCTTAAAAATTGGTGACAATTCTATAGCTCGCTTCTGCTTTTCAACACAACCACAGAACAAGGCAGCATACACCTCTCTTTGCTGAATACAAGTGCTAAAATCCCTATCTGAAGAAGTATTCTTTTCATTATCGCATCATTTTATAACTGCAGATACCCTAAGTTCTTGTCAATAAGCCGCGGCTTATCTAAGGAAAAAAGTTGTGAAAATGAAAAAATAGAATATCGGCTTACACATAAGTCCGGCTTATACATCCATCGCGGGGGTTGCGTTCCAGAGCCACCCGCGAAATAAGAATATCCGCGAAGTAGAAACCATATGTTTATATGGTTATTTTTATATTGTCATGCTTGGGTCACAGATTTGCGCAGAAACACAGGAGGTTGTAGAGAGACAGGAACGTTATTCAAACACTGCAAACAAACATTTGTCTCTTTTTCAAAAGTTTAAACTGTGCTCCATGACAAGACAGAGATGACAGTTCCGTCTCACAATTAAAAGAATGCAAACATATCTTCCTCTTCAAAGCAGTGAAGCAAACAAATCAATAAGTCTGTTTGGCTTTTAAGTATGCGAAGCACCGCGGCACAAAGCTGTTGAAGGCGGCAGCTCACACCCCCTCCGTCAGGAGCAGACAAAGAGAGGGAGAGGGAGAGTTTGTTTTTCAGTCAAAAATCAATACGTGCCCTTCGAGCTTTTAAGTATGCGAAGCACTGTGCAGCATGTCTTTTCAGGAATCAGCTTTACAAAAGATAGCAACGTGAAGATAATCTTTCAGCATTTTTAGACGAGCGTCCGTATCGTCTAGGTGTGCAAACAGCCCCCCTGCTCAATCCCCATACGTCAGGATCACAGATAGTCAGCGCAAGAGAGAGAGAACAGTAAGCCGGGTAGCTTCTCAGCCATCTGCCAATAGCGTCCCTTGTATGAAATCAACTGGGCAAACCAACTGAGGAAGCATGTACCAGAAATTAAAAGACCCATTGTCCGCAGAAATCCGCGATATATATTTAAATATGCTTACATATAAAATCACAATTTAAATGCCCGCTACGCGCTCGTGTTGACTCGGCGACGCCCAGAGCAGAAAGAACGCGCTCCGGCCACTCCAACCGCGCCATGCGGGGAGTGAGAGAGACGGCAATATCTCACACTCTCTCCCCCCTTAAAGAAATTAAATGGGCGCGAGTGAGACCACTGACCTCCCTCCCTTCTATTAGTTATAGGTTATAGTACGTTCGGCTTATCCATGAGTCCGGCTTATCTATGATACGATTTTATTTTAAAAATTCGTATGATTTTTGGTCTCCGGCTAATACATGAGTCCGGCTTATAGACAAGAACTTAGGGTAATACTGAGTTGCTTCTGGACTAAAATGATTAACCTAGACATTTCCGAGTGGACGAATAAAGCCAGAAATCTAACAGTTTGGAATAAACTGTTGCATAGTTGTCCAAATTGATTAAATTATTATTCTGCTTATATCCACAGAAATGTAGTAGATATTACAAATAAGGTATAATTCCTGTGGAGGTTTATGTTTTTATTTTTTTTATTCTTTACAAGTTTTTAATTTGTCTCAAATCTAGTCAGCTCAGAGGCTTTCTCTAAGGGAAAAATCAGATTGTTTTGCCTCAAGGTATTATAATGCTACTAGAAAAACAGAGTAACAGCAGTAGTATCCAGAGTAAAAGAAAATGTGGGTACACAATTAAAGTTTAAGCAATGACACTGGGCTCTTCAGTACTGTTTTTGTCAACACATACTTCTGCTTTACAGAAAAATGGCAGAAATATTTGAACTTGAGCCCATACTTGTGGATTTTTCTTTGCACCAGTATTTACAGCCACTTATTACAAATGTATTGTAATACAATTTTGTATCACAGGCTGAATTGTAAAAGACATGGGGTAAAGCATACCCAGTCTGTGCAATTGCTACAATGTTTGCACAAAGAGCAGATAATCACAGTAACCAAAACATGCAAGGCTGGAGCATTCTCCTTATTTGAAGGGCTATGACACATTACAACTGAGATATGTTCAACGTTTTAGAGGAAACTTACTGAAGTTATTAAAAAAAAAAAGTATTTGAGGAATATATAGGTATGCTATGTATACTGATGTAAGGCTCACACCAGGCTGGTAAGTATAGCATTTTTACTCTTCCACTTTAATTGAAATTTGTATAATTTTTTTTAATACCTCTTTCCCTACAGTTTTATAGACAATATGATGCTAGCATAAAGAAAGCATGTACAGAAGGTATATGTTATGAAAGGAACACCGTAACCAAACAAAAAAGCCTAAAATGTAGTTGTATTCTAAATTACTTATAAGACTGTGAAGTAGGGTGTGCCATGTAGCCATTATGAATGTAGTGAGAAGTCAAGCAAAATTACACCTTTTATTGGCTAACTAAAAAGATTACAATATGCGAGCTTTCGAGGCAACTCAGGCCTCTTTTTCAGGCAAGATGTAAGACAGTGAAGAAATCCATACAGCTACAAGGTTGACATCAAGCTTGAACAAAGTATGTGATCTCCTGAATCAATACCATTATACATAAAAATTTTCAATTACCTCTACAACTCTGTCTCAATATAAAAATTCAAATTTTGCAGTACTTTGATATTTATAAAACTAGTATTGATGATGAAAATTTTTAATATTCAATCTGTAATTTCAAAATTCTTTTATTCTGTCTTGAACTGGATTATTAAAAATCAAACAGCTTATGCACTTTTTTGTTTGGAATAAACATTACTTATTCATAATTACACATACCATATAAAAACATTTGCATGTGACTACTTTCACATTTTACTGATTATTGTTTGAAATCTAACAAAATAAATAATTTTCCAGACAGTAATCAATAACAATGATACACAGAATTACCTTGGACACTGCAGTCATCATCCACATAGCCTGCTGAGGGTAGGCTAGAAACACCTTAGCAATTATCTCCATAAGCACTGTAAAGACTTCATCATGAGAGTGACATATTCGAGAAATCAGCTGGGAGAAGGCTGTCAGGAACTGGTAAGGAGCCAAATGGTTGGTGTGCTCTGAAATAACTCTATTTATCTTGCCAAGATCGGCCTTCATTTGCAAACGATCAGAGCGTCCAGCTGTTTCAAAACATAAAATATATTTTGGACATCAATGTATGTATAGAAATACAGCATTATTGTTATCAGCATAATGAAAATACAACAAGTTTGTGAAAACAGACTCTGCTTGTAATTCTTCTTTTAGCTGTATATAGTCAAAAGTATGAAACCCGAAAACTTTGTGCCTGTTGTCCACGAACGTTGTTGTGCAATTAGAGTACCTTTTGCTCCTCATTATTGCTTTAACTACAAATAAGAACTTGATGATATCATCTGACGCTTTCCTCTTTCTCTTACAGAATTCAGCTTTTGACTTCAACTACAGTTAAAATAAATGTTCCTCACACCAAAAAGGCTTAAATGATATTTGAAGATGTTGTCTGAAGATATGTGTTCCTGATAAGGTTACCTACGATAACGTACTTTAAGGAGAGGGGCCAGACAAAGAATATTCCTTAATTGACCCTATTCAGTACTACATTTACATCAAAGAGAAAATCTCCTAAAATATGGAAATTGAGTCCCACTCCTAAAATCAGGTGTAGGTGTTTTTTTCAAACATAGCAAAGCAGGTTGCTATGACACAATATTACACAATATTAAAAAGGACTACGAGGGAAAAAAGTAAGAAAACTAATTTTTCTAATTGCAGTCAAACTAAATCAAGATTCAATGGGATACATCATCCAAGAAAAGCATAGTATAATACAAAAAGATCACTGTAGTATAGGGATAAAATTACAAAAAAGCAATAAATTCATATACTATCCAAGCAAAAAAAAATGTCTAGAACAAAATGACAAGTATTAACATATATTTTATAACTGGCAAAGTAGAATGCTACTAATTAAATATGAAAAAACAATATGAATATACATCCAAAAATAATCAGAACAAATCAATATATACTGAAAATACCATTTTTTTTTTTTACATATACAAGACAAGTGACAATACAATACAAATCAGATAAATTGTAAAAGAGGATGTAACAAGCATCAGCTTTTTTGTTTTCAGACAACATACATGAAATCACTCCAGATTCTCAGCTTTCATACAATAGTGCCCATTAGGCAAGGAAAATAGAGAAGACGAGACCCAGGATGCACAAGCTATGCATATCGGGGGAAGGTTCTTGGGATGTAAAAGTAACTTCTCAGGCAGAGAAGATGTCAGACAAATATTTTTAAAAAGTCAGTTTCCTTAAGGATATGTAGAATACATACAGTGTACTGTATTATTCTAATTAAATTCTAGTACTAGTAAAAATTTCAGAAAATTTAAAACTGAATGAAAGAGCATAAAAGATCTACTGACCCTTTTCCCACTCATACACTTTTGCACCAAAATCTAGCCAAAGAGTAAGCATTCTTGGCATAGACTGGTAGATGTATTGGTTTCCAAACTGCAACGATCTACAAAGAGAAACAAACATTTTTATCAGATTTTTTTTTATATGTTTACTAATGCTTTCAATAGCTGGTTAAGTCCGAAAGTCTATTAAAGCACTTCACGTAGCAATTAGTGCATGCACAGTATACTGACACATCTCTGGTAAAAAGCTTGAAAAAAAAAAAAACAATTTCACAAAATCAGGACTAAAACAGCTTATTTAAATGTGTTATTGTGTGGCTAACTTTTAAATAAATCCTATTACTTGTCATTTCCAAGTAGAAATGACCTTAATTAGAGCAACTCTTTTATAAGTATTCGACTAACATAAATCATTTGCTCAACTTGCCCCATGACAGTTATTTCTAGATATATACACTCAAGTTTTATTTAGCAATTTCAGATAAAGTAAATACAAGATGCTTTAACTAGTCAATGTTCATGGCATTACAGAAAACATATACAACAACTTACTTTCCAAAAAAAAGGACAATGTAACGAATCAAATCCCCTTGTTTTTCCATTTTGTTTTCTGTAACCATAGGCATCAATTTATCATAATATTTTGCTAGATAAAAATTACCATCTTCCCATTCCGGCAGCAAGTTTGTTACATCCTGTAATAAAAGAAAAAAGTCAAGAAGAACTGTTTAGCATAGCAAATAATTCTAGGCATCAACATACAAAAGATATACTGCAAAGGACAAAATGTTTGTGAAGCTTAAATACAAACATAACAGTAAAACTCTGATCCTTTTTTGAAAGGAAACCACTTGATGATGCAGTACAAGAGGATAACAGAGTCATAGAATGCCAAGATGTGTTACATGCCACATGTACTCGTGCCATTTAATAAAACATGCAAATATTCTCATAAAAACATAATTAGCAAAATAATTAATGGAAAAACAGGGGTAAAAAAGACTTTTACAATCTAAATAATCATAACAGTCTTCCATTTATATATTATCTGCCTGATTAAGAACTAATGATGGCCAAAGACTTCAGAAATTGGTTTATAACTCTTCCCAGCTTTGTGAACACCAAGAACTCTTTTCTGCAGTCCTCCAAAACCTTGTTGCTGGAGGCATAATTCACTTACACAACCTTGAATCATAATAATTAGAAACTAATGGTGAAAACAATATTTACATTTTCCTGTCATGTTTTTCAGACATTTTCAAACTCTAGTAGAGGTGAAAGTGCACTGGTTTAATACTTTGTTTTAGCCATCATTCTTGAAAACTACTTTTTCCCTTTCAGGCTCATTTTCCTCTTGGAACCTCATTTATATAAAAAATTTCAAATCCTAAACAAAAACCCTGACATAGAGGCCTCAATTATACTATTTAGTACAATTACAGTATATAACTTAAGCACCAAATAGAAGTAAACTGGAGAACATTAGTGAAGTTTTGTTACAAAGGTATCTGTAGTCATGGGGCCATTGAAAAAATTTAATTTAAGCAATGGGAACAATTTCATAAATTAGAAATGTATTTCTGGCATTACTATACTATGTTTTCTTATAACTGCTACAACAAGGTATTCAAAAACAAATTAATGAATATCTTAATAAAATTAGCAGTTTCATTTTTGTTTTATGACAGTATACATTACATTTGGCTGTTTTACCTTGTATGCTTTCATTATTGCATTGCTTTCAAAATTGGCAGTTTCTTCCATGAAGCGGCCAACAAGCAGCATGGCTCTGCCTTTGATCTGAATGCTTTTCATATCACTTGGTTCTTTATCATCAGGAAAACACTGTTGCACTCCTTTCTGAAGAACAATCAATGCTTGGTGGACATCACCCTTTCAAGAAAATAGCATTAATGAATGAGATCACATTTAACTTGGTAGCCTATAGTCACGATGGAAAGACCCATTCCTCTACAGAAAAAAAAATATTAGATATCACAAAAGTGTAGTACTACTACTATTTAAACCCTCTCCAGACACTTGCCTTTGACCACAGCCATTTTGCCTTCTCTACATAAAGTTCTGAGAGCCGTGAATTTCCTGCATTCAGAAGAGCATTGTAAGCAGTCTGATGAATGCCTGCCTTTCTGGCAACTCTAGCACTCTGAAGCCAGCATTCTCCAATTAAATCTTCATTGTCTGTCCTATTAACAGAATGTAACAGACATTGAAACAGTCTATCAATATTGTTCAATTGATTGCATTGATGAAGACAAAAGATAAAAATGAACTTATATAAAGCAAACTTACTTTTTAGCAAGACTGAGCAATGCCCTGCGAAGAGCAAGAATAGGTTCTTTGGCACGAAAGGAGTTTTGTGTCATTTCTAGACGAGCCTGCCATTTAAGTGTCTGGGTCAGTTCCATCTCTCTGGCACCTTCTTTCTGTAGTTCCCAGAAAACATGTTCTAGCTCACATAGCTTATGCAGTCTTAAATCAAAGAATATAAAGATGATTTTCATTGCTATGTATATTAAAAATTATTGACATTTTTACACATTATAGTTTTAACTCTAAAATCTTCTACCAAACTTCAAACTCAACAATAATCTTTCCAAAAATAGGCCTATAATAATGGCTAAAACTATATCCTAATTTTTTTTGGCAAAAATCTCTTGTGCCATTTTTGTTAGAGGATACAATTGCACTCATGATATTTTAGCAAACCAAAATTGGCTCCTAAGCCACCTGTAGAAAAACTGCAATTTTTTAATTGTTTTCACAATTCTTAGTAAATAATACCAAAGAAAATCAGCAGTTTTCTACAGATTTTAGGTAAATTAATGTAAATTTGACTTGGCATTTTAGAACTTAGTATATCTTTTACAAAATGCATACACACATTTTGTATAAATACACACAGCCTTTGCCATGAAGCTCAGAATTGAGCTCTGGTGCATCCTGTTTCCCTTGATCATCCTTGAGATATTTCTGCAGCTTAATTGGAGTCCATCTGTGGTAAATTCAGTTGATTGGACATGATTTGGAAAGGCACACACCTGTCTATATAAGGTCCCACAGTTGACAGTTCATGTCAGAGCACAAACCAAGCATGAAATCAAAGGAATTGTCTGTAGACCTCCAAGACAGGATTGTCTCGAGGCAGAAATCTGGGGAAGGTTACAGAAAAATTTCTGCTGCTTTGAAGGTCCCAATGAGCACAGTGGCCTCCATCATCCGTAAATGGAAGAAGTTCGAAACCACCAGGACTCTTCCTAGAGCTGGCCAGCCATCTAAACCAAGCGATCGGAGGAGAAGGGCCTTAGTCAAGGAGGTGACCAAGAACCTGATGGTCGCTCTGTCAGAGCTCCAGAGGTCCTCTGTGGAGAGAGGAGAACCTTCCAGAAGGACAACCATCTCTGCAGCAATCCACCAATCAGGCCTATATGGTAGAGTGACCAGACAGAAGCCACTCCTTAGTAAAAGGCACATGGCAGCTCACCTGGAGTTTGCCAAAAGGCACCTGAAGGACTCTCAGACCATGAGAAATAAAATTCTCTGGTCTGATGAGACAAAGATTGAACTCTTTGGTGTGAATGCCAAGCATCACGTTTGGAGGAAAGCAGGCAACGCTCATCACCAGGCCAATACATTCCCTACAGTGAAGCATGGTGGTAGCATCATGCTGTGGGGATGTTTTTCAGCAGCAGGAACTGGGAGACTAGTCAGGATAAAGGGAAAGATGACTGCAGCAATGTACAGAGACATCCTGGATGAAAACCTGCTCCAGAATGCTCTTGACCTCAGACTGGGGTGACGGTTCATCTTTCAGCAGGACAACGACCCTAAGCACACAGCCAAGATATCAAAGGAGTGGCTTCAGGACAACTCTGTGAATGTCCTTGATTGGCCCAGCCAGAGCCCAGACTTGAATCCGATTGAACATCTCTGGAGAGATCTTAAAATGGCTGTGCACCGACACTTCTCATCCAACCTGATGGAGCTTGAGAGGTGCTGCAAAGAGGAATGGGCAAAACTGGCCAAGGATAGGTGTGCCAAGCTTGTGGCATCATATTCAAAAAGACTTGAGGCTGTAATTGCTGCCAAAGGTGCATCGACAAAGTACAGTATTGAACAAAGGCTGTGAATACTTATGTACATGTGATTTCTCAGTTTTTTTTATTTTTAATAAATTTGCAAAAACCTCAAGTAAACTTTTTTCACATTGTCATTATGGGGTGTTGTGTGTAGAATTCTGAGGAAAAAAATGAATTTAATTCATTTTGGAATAAGGCTGTAACATAACAAAATGTGGAAAAAGTGATGTGCTGTGAATACTATCCGGATGCACTGTACACCTCTGCATGAATAGGAATAAGGCAGAATCTGTCCTGGATGGAATGCCAGTAAATCACAGACCACTCCATTATTATCTAACTTTGAGTACTGAGAAAAGCGCTATATAAATGTAATGAATTATTATTATTATTATTATAACTCATCAGATCATTCACACCAGGTGTCCAGTAAGTAAGCTGGGAAGTAACTTAAGTAAATATGGTGGGGGAACACACAGAGACCCCCCACTGATTGACAGTTTTGGCCCATCATTTCTTCAATTATCACTTACCTTACGATGTATTCATATCCTCTTTGATAAGAACCCCATTCATAACTTGCAGCAGACAAAGGAACAACCTGTTCAGTTCTAACTACTTTTAATTTTTCATAGAATGTCTCAGCATCCCTTTTTTTGGCTGCAAGTAGCATATGACCAAGTTGCACACTCCAGGTATTAGAGTTATCATCTATAAAAAAAGCAAAGTTACTCATAAATTATTATTAGCATATTTAGAAAAAAAAAGTGTTATAGGAATCTTACAAAAAAATCCCACTTTTTTGCCCAAAACCTCAATCCAATGTAGGCTCAAACAAAATGCTTAAAATTAAGAAGATTAATTAAAATTAATTACACTATGTTGGATATTTATACTACTTAATAGTATACACTATTGGAAAGATCCAATTAAACATCAGTTTCTGAATCACATAATAGTCTAATTAATGGATGATTAAACATAGAGAAGCCTGATATTAGAGTTACAGCATGACAAAGATGATTAATGCATGCAGCAATATAGTCTTTTCACAATTCTGGGCTAAAAAGGTAGCAAGCAGAAAATCAAAGAAACACCACTCTATTTTTCATTCATACATCCATCAAAAAATGGTAGAGACAGAATTCTGCCTGAGCTCTGTGAATAAAGTGGATAAATCAAGATATACACATATTCTTCAGAGAAAACTATGTTGCCAAGAAAGCTGGAATAATTGGAAATTTAGATTACCTTTTCAACATGGAAAACACATCAAGCCCACTGCCAAAATCAACAACAAAGTGGCTAAAGAACAAGATAAATGTCCTTGAGAGTCTCAGTCAGAGTCATAACCAAAGTTCAAATAAAATTCTAAATAATGATTACCAGCTATAAGTATGCTGTGTTGCTATAAACATTATCTGAACAGAATTTCGGTTGTTATTCAAGGAAAATTCATTTTTGTCAAGCAGAAACTTGCCAATATGTAAATTGTGTATACAGTCATATGAAAAAGTTTGAGAAACCCTCTCAGCCTGCATAATAATTTACTCTACTTTCAACAAAAAAGATAATAGTGGTATGTCTTTCATTTCTTAGGATCATCTGAGTACTGAGGTGTTTTCCGAACAAAGATTTTTAGTGAAGCAATATTTAGTTGTATGAAATTAAATCAAATGTGAAAAAATGGTTGTGCATAAATTTGGGTACCCTTGTAATTTTGCTGATTTGAATACATGTAACTGCTCAATACTGATTACTTGCAACACCAAATTGGTTGGATTAGCTCGTTAAGCCTTGAACTTCATAGACAGGTGTGTCCAATCATCAGAAAAGGTATTTAAGGTGGTTAATTGCAAGTTGTGCTTCCCTTTGACTCTCCTCTGAAGAGTGACAGCATGGATCCTCAAAGCAACTCTCAAAAGATCTGAAAACAAAGATTGTTCAGTATCATGGTTTAGGTGAAGGCTACAAAAAGCTATCTCAGAGGTTTAAACTGTCAGTTTCAACTGTAAGGAATGTAATCAGGAAATGGAACGCCACAGGCACAGTTGCTGTTAAACCCAGGTCTGGCAGGCCAAGAAAAATACAGGAGCGGCATATGTGCAGGATTGTGAGAATGGTTACAGACAACCCACAGATCACCTCCAAAGACCTGCAAGAACATCTTGCTGCAGATGGTGTTATCTGTACATCGTTCTACAATTCAGCGCAATTTGCACAAAGAACATCTGTATGGCAGGGTGATGAGAAAGAAGCCCTTTCTGCACTCACGCCACAAACAGAGTCGCTTGTTGTATGAAAATGCTCATTTAGACAAGCTAGATTCATTTTGAAACAAAGTGCTTTGGACTGATGAGACAAAAATTGAGTTATTTGGTCATAACAAAAAGCACTTTGCATGACGGAAGAAGAACACCGCATTCCAAGAAAAACACCTGCTACCTACTGTCAAATTTGGTGGAGGTTCCATCATGTTGTGGGGCTGTGTGGCTAGTTCAGGGACTGGGGCCCTTGTTAAAGTCGAGGGTCGGATGAATTCAACCCAATATCAACAAATTCTTCAGGATAATGTTCAAGCATCAGTCACAAAGTTGAAGTTACGCAGGGGTTGGATATTCCAATAAGACAATGACCCAAAACACAGTTCGAAATCTACAAAGGCATTCATGCAGAGGGAGAAGTACAATGTTCCGGAATTGCCGTCACAGTCCCCTGACTTGAATATCATCGAAAATCTATGGGATGATTTGAAGCAGGCTGTCCATGCTCTGCAGCCATCAAATTTAACTGAACTGGAGAGATTTTGTATGGAAGAATGGTCAAAAATACCTCCATCCAGAATCCAGACACTCATCAAAGGCTATAGGAGGTGTCTAGAGGCTGTTATATTTGCAAAAGCAGGCTCAACTAAGTATTGATGTAATATCTCTGTTGGGGTGCCCAAATTTATGCACCTGTGTAATTTTGTAATGATGCATATTGCATATTTTCTGTTATTCCAATACACTTAATGTCATTGCTGAAATACTATTGTTTCCATAAGGCATGTCATATATTGCTCAGTCAATGATAAACAAAAATCCAAAGAGTTAAGAGGGATTCCCAAACTTTTTCATATGACTGTAAATATCTAATTTATTGTTCCGTAAAATAGGGGAATTAATTAAGGGGAATACTCTGCTCAAAAATAACAGGCAGAGAGGCATTCAATTCAAAAACTAAATTCCCTTTGAAAGCATCCAGTTCTTCCTAGTTCTGCAGGCTTCAGCAAGGGCAGGAGGAAAGGGATGGATGGATGGATAGGAGAGTAGGGGCCACTTCTTTTTCCTGACATCTACTGGGCTCCATAGAAAACATTTAAACATGTCTTTAATTGCATTTATTGGAATTTTAGCCATCAATCTTTTTCCTCCTCTCTCTCCAATGGCAACTTTGACATCTTTTCTGGACCCGCTCCCAGCAGCACTGCCCAGCACTGCCTGGGGTACTACCTGGATTAAGCAAAGTAAGAACCAAGAAAACTTATTAAATGTTTCCAAAAAAATCTGTTTAATATGCAGTGCCCCCCACCTAGTGAGGGAGCCTATGAGATATAAGAAAATATACTATATGTAATGTTAGCCCAGAAGAGAATGAGATGTGATGGATTTTACCCAGAAATCTGGGCTGGCAAGTGAACAATACAGAAGAGGCAGATGAAATGAGATGGATGATTATGTGTGTGTAGATATGGTCTGTGATGGTGTGTCACCAACATCCAGCTCCTCACTCAAAAATCAAGTTTGTCATCATTTTGTAGGCTACAGCTGGGACGGTCTCCCTCTTGGGGGGAGGAGCAGGTAGGGGGCACTTCCCCTTCCCAACATGTACTGGGCTCCATAGAAAACTTTTAAACATGTCTTTATTCGTGTTCCTTTGAGTTTTCTCTCTCTCTCATGATATGAGTTTGACATTTTTTCATGGACATTTTCATTTTTTGGCAGTCTTTCAAAAATTCTATCAGGAATTTTGTGATTGTCATAAAAACGTTGACATAGCATGTCGGAGAAACTCGAAAGCTCACATTCACAAAGTCGCACAGTGCCCGAAATAAAAAAAGAAGTGGTCACATATCAAAGTCGCCGTGAAAAGGCGAGTTGTAGCCCACCATCTGAGTGTCATATGAAAGCTTATTAGGGTACAGACAAAAAAAAGGCAAACAGTGGGGGAAAAAGCATAAAATGTCAACTTTAATCTCGAAATTTCCACTTTAATCACGTAGTTTATTTTGTCATTAAAGTAGAACATCATAAACTTCATCTTAAAATCATTTAATTTACTAGTTTCTCAATCCCATCGTAACTAAAGTAGCACATTAAATGCTTTGTTTTGTATTTGATCTTCTATGTGCTCTATGTGTGTGAATCACTACGTGCTTCCGGGATTTCTCTTCTTCCGACAGGACACAGAATCCATTACATTTGTGATATTACAGCTCTCTGTATAATTAAAATACTGAGATGTATACATGATATCATTTTCATGATGATAGGAGTTAAAGCATGTTATTAAACATGGGAACACGGTGGTGATTGTTCATGTCTCACGCAAGATGCTCTCTGTGCCATGCGCGACCTTCGATGAAATACTTTATTGTAGCAGTACTGTCTCTTTCAAACGTACTAACCTCCAATTGCTGTTCTTACTTTTCTTTCTCCAAATACCCAATCAATACACAATCCAAATACCCAATCAATACACAATCAGCTCTGTAATAGACGTTAAGCCATCTGTAAGCTTAGAACGCAGATTCTTCACAACTTTTAAGGAACATCGAAATATCTTCGTAGTACATGTTTAATTATTCTATCCATCTATCCTTCCAGTGTCGCGTCAGCACCAGCAAGAATACAGCGCAAGGCAGGAACAATCCGTGAACGGAGCGCCAGCGGCTCGCTAGCACTGCGGCACCATGTAGTTAAAGTTTTATATGTAGAATATAATAAACATATTTTGCTGCATTTCATCTTAAAAATGATACTGTCATCATATGTAAATACGCGCTTTATAAAGTGGCTCAGGTTGTGCAATATTTTAACTGTATCGCAAGTTTAGAGTGAGGTAATTGTACTTATAAGTACAAACAGTTCTACAAGGAGCACTTGATGGACTGAGTGCATTACGAGTTCTTGGGATGAAACTGTTTCTGAACTGTGAGGTCAGTATAGGAAAGGCTCTGAAGCGTTTGTCATATGAGAGCAGTTCAATAGACAGCATGGCTGAGGCAGCGTGTGCTTGATGTTGTATACCGATAATTCTTTTTACGATCAGCTGCTGTACAGCTGTGATTCACACTCAGATACAGTGATATACATACTCCGAATGGTGCAGTGAGAGTAATATGGAAAAAGATGATCCGATGTGGCAACACCTAACGGGAGCAGCTGAAATAAAAAGAAGAAGGTGCAGTGAGAGTAACAACGCTAAAGCAGTTATGGTATTTGAAATAGTTTGACCAGTCTGTGGATCATTATATTGTTACAAGTTAATTACAATCAGATGCATTAAAATAATAAACAATATGTGGTTAATTTCAGTGTATTTATAAAGCCATTTCAGGGATGTGGATCTAAAAAAGAAAGGATAACCACACAGGAAAAAAAACACTGCTTTGACGCTGGCTGCAAAATCGAGTGGAGAACTTGCGTACAACAGCGTATGAGCTACTGTGGAAATGTGTGTGGCTTTACGCCAAGTTTAGGTTTTATACATCGTGATTTGAATGTGGAAACGTTCTTAACGCAACATTTTTGTGCGTATGTACCATTTATACATGAAGCCCCAGATGTGTTTCACAGAACATATTTATACTGTATGTAAATTGTGTAATCCTTAACATGTTTTAATGTCAAAATAGTATTTTTACAGGAGACTCGCTTAATAAGTAAGGACCAGTTTTGGTTGCAAAGGGAGTGGATTGGCCAAATTTACCACTCCAGCTATACAAAGAAAAATAGGGGTTAATACAGTTTGTAATGGATCAGAACTCTGGAGATTTTTAAATCATAACCTTTGAGCATAGTCCTTCTTCTCACAAATTCATTATTGTTACTCAAGAATCGATTATTTCTTCATAGACAATAATATTTTGCCCATTATTAAATCTTGTAAGTACAATGCTATTATCTCCTACCACGCCCCTCTGATCATGACCATGGAGTTTAAATTACTATGCTCTACACACTCATCTCATAGCTGGCACATTAACCCCCTGTCATTAGCTGATGAGGACTGCATAGAATTCATATTCAAGCAAATTGATTACTTTCTGGAGACAAATGTATCCCCAGAGGTCTCTGCAGGAATACTCTGAGAAACTCTGAAGGCATTTTTAAGAGAACAAATTATTTCACATCTTTCTCATTAAAATAAATTGGAAACTGAGAAGGCATCTGAGTTAATCAGCCAAAATTACCAAGACAGATTTAGAATATGCCAGGTCTCCAAATGAGGCATTTTAAAGGAAAAGACAAGTTTTGCCATTAGTGTCTAACCTCTTGACTACTAAAGAAAGGAAACAGCTCATCTTTAAATCATGACATCATTATTATGAACATGGAGAGAAGGACAATAAGATTTTAGCCCAACAAATCCACAAGCAGGAAGTATACAATGCAATAACAGCAATTACCAACAGAGAAGGAGATAACATCATTGACTATAATAATATAACCCACACATTGAAAGAGTACTGTAAGTCCTTATATTCTACTCAATCTAAAGAAGATAAGACTCAATCTAACAAGTTTTTTTTTAACTCATTACAGATCCCACAGGTAGATACTCTTAGTGTAGAGTAACTGGATAAACGTCTGACACTCTCAGAATTACTAGACACTATAAACTCACTTCAAAGAGGGAAACCAGCTGACCTTGATCGCTGCCAGTGAAATTTTACAAAAAAAAATTCAAATAAGTTAGCTCCACTATTAATAGCAATATTTTTAGAAGCTAAAGACAACAAAATTCTACCTCAAACTTTTCATCAAGCATTAATTTCCATCTTTCCTAAGAAAGATAAGGACTTACTACAATGTGCATCATTCAGACCAATCTCACTCCTGAATAATGACTTTAAGATACTAAATGTCTAACTAGAAGAACTGAGAAAGTGCTACCTTCTGTAATATCACAAGACCAAACCGGATTTATTAAAGGCATATATCTGACCCACAATATTCTGTGCCAACACTCCTAAAAGCACTAGCAGATTTTCAAAAGATATCTGGACATATTTCACTTAAGGAACAGAAGGCAGCCATGCACAGAATACACTCTAGCTCCATATATGCAAAGCACTCAGTTATTCAACTTAAAATCTTCTATCAAGTGCATTTACCTCAATTAAAACTATCTAAAATATTTCTGGGGCAAGACTCAACCTGGGAACATTGCAATGTAGCCACAGCCTCACTGGCCACATGTTTTGGGCGGGCACCAAATTAAGACTATTTTGGACAGAAATCTTGGAAAGCCTATCAGACAGCCTTGGTGTCATAATCATTAACAGCTGAGTTTGGTGCACTCCCAGATGGGCTTAAAATGGAGAAGGACAAGCAAATCATAATTTCCATTACCTTAGTACTAGCACGTAGACTTATCTTGCTGAACTGGAAGAATCCCACGCCACCACTTTTAAGTCAGTGGGTAACTGATGTCCTATACTATTTGAAATTGGAAAAACAAATTCTCACTCAGAGGATCTGTTGAAAACTTTTTAAATACATGTCAGGATCTAATCAATAACATTTTAGAATAAGCTTATATATCGGGGGAAAAGGATACTCTTTCTTCCTTGCTCTTTTTACAGACTGGCTTTCTTGGCTGTTTTTCCTCTCTTTCTTTTGGATAGGGGTTTAATTCTGGTTTTGTTGAGTGTTTGATTGTATGGATTGTTATTTGCTTTTGATTAAAATTAATAAAATAAAAAACAGAAAAAAAGAACAAAAAATTGTGTAATTCTGAGAATTTTTAAATAATTTTCATGCAGGCCATCTTGTTATATGGCTGCTGTTATGTAGACAGGCAGACAGACAGCGAGCTGGGTGTATTGAATTTTTTTGTCCCTTCCAACCCCACCCAATTACAAACATCCATCTCATTAAAATCTTTGCAATGCTAATTTGTCTGGATTTTAATTTGGTTCAGCTTTATTATACATGTGAAATTTCATTAAGATTGACACAGCTGAGTGGAATAATGTACCAATTTTGGGTAGCCAGCACTCCAAATTTTTTAAAACTCCATATAGTCTATAGTTTAGGTTGGACTAATTGTAACCTACACACAAAATTTTGTAAAAATTGGTTCAACTGTTTTTGTGTGATCAGTAAACACACAAGATGCGATCTGAAAGTTGAAGTTTGTAGTGTGCAAAATGGATACATAACATCTAAACAACCACAAATGCTCAAATGACAGAGGGTATTGCAATTTTATCTATACAGATTTTCTCAGCTTACTGCTTTGTATGCTTCCTCTCTTTACTACTGTAGGCTATAATAATGTATATTTTATGGATTTAAACATAGGTGATTCAATAATTTTTTGTTCATAATTTAATTACAGAAAACAAATACAGGTCATCCTAACAAAGGCATATAACTTCATGTGAGTTATAACTATCCAACTAGTAGTTAAAAAACACAGTTACTACTACAGTATTAAAAACACAAAAGCAAAACATATTTGCTTACCTGATGCAACATATTCTTCAACAAGGTTCCACTGAGTTAGCTTCCAGGCTGCTTCCACTCTGTATGTATTTAGCTCAGATTTCCACTGAGGTCTAAATTGAAGTAATGCTACACAATTAAAATTTTGTTCAAAATAAGATAATCAAACATTTTCAAATCTTAAAAAGTAACTTTGTAACTCTAGGCCCATTACTTGTAACATGCTTCAATTAATCATATACTATTATTATTACTTATTTGGCTGACAAATTTATGCAAGGCGACTTACAACATAGAAGATACAATGTTACATTTCTTAATCTTTTTCAACTGGATCACAGGCAGGTGAATTCTTCATGTCCACACAGTATCAATAGCGAGATTTGAACCCACAACCTCAGGTTTTGAAGTTTAAAGTCCAAAATATTAACTACTATACCACACTGCCTGAGAATATTATGTGAAGCACAATAATGCTTTAAATGATTTTTAAAAATAGTATCAGGGCAATATTTGTTACAAAATACACACCATCTTTCAAAAATGTTACAAGTAACATGACGCGTATCTTAAAATATGTATTAAAAGAGCAATTTTTTACTTAATAGAAAATATAGCATAAAACATGTCAAATTGTTAATTTACCTGTTAGCCAGCACTCCATTGACCTGAGTTATAACTGTAGAAAGCTGACCAAGACCCAGCACAGACTTCATTAAACCATGATAATGAGCAATCTAAAAAAATGTAAATCTATATATTAATACAAGTCTCTGAATGAGTGTGCAATAGCTTAGTGAATATTCATAGTTCTATCTTGTTGCTAGTAGACCTCATTAATGACTAACTTACACAGAGTGACATTATGATCCCAGTCTCACAGCTAGATTCATAACCATGGCCTGCTAATGCATTGTCGACAGGTGCCATTCTCCAGACTACATCAGTAACCATTGCTCTACCATATGAAAAAGGTGATTCAAAGCAAGCTTTTACATACTGTCCTCAAAAGAAGTCTGGTGATGATTAATACTGATGCATTCTGGATTCCCACTTGCAAAATGAAATTTGCAAACAATTGAACTTGTAAAAACAGATTTTAGAGTCTTTCAGTAATAAGTAAAACATAACTGCAAAGCTAAATAACTTTCATTAAAGCTTATATTTTTTTCTGTCCTCTTGAAGTTAATAAAACTCAAAGACATCTTCTTTACAACTGCTCTCCTATAGAAGGGCAGGACCACTAACTTCAAGTTGGATCTGATAGGCAGAAGCATCCCAGCCAGGGAAACATTATCGTATTTGAGGGTCAACCTTTTATTACAGTGTGATACAATTACTGATCTAGCATATCGTTGACTAGTATATAAAAGTGTGTTTTCTTTGAAACTAAACTATGTCTAGAACGCAAAAGACCAGCCTTTTCTGCCCAAACACTGCAGTATGTAGAACTTACATTTCAGCTAGAGATGTCACCTTTAGCATATTTACAAATTGTCCCAGGTAGGATTATAGTGCAAATACTTTTGAAACAAAGCAAATATTTCTTCTGGTAAGTAAGCACTGATTTGGATGTGGTAACATTTGATCAACCTTTAATGGTGGTGTAAACAATCTCCTGAATCAAGCCAAAGGATGCCTCAAAAATATTCATGCTTTCGGGATTTCACAATCCTTGGCATGGTAAGTTTGCGAAACAATGTATATTTATTGCAGATCCAATGTGGATGTGATATACTTTCTGTGCTAGATCTTAATTACTTATGGATTAGTTGCCATTTTTCATGTTATAACATGTCATAATATGCAATAGAAACATATGACCTATTCCTTTTTGGCCGTATGTGCTTATGTTTTGGATTCATTCCTCAAAGTACTAAAAACGGACAACTGTCATCTTCAGAAGTGTAGAGGTGGTGCTGAACACTAAGGTGGGGGCGGAATGTGAGAGATAGAGATAGCTTACGTCATTGGGAAGCACTCCTCTTTGTACTGCTTACTGGCAGTTCTTGCACGAACAGTGGTGGGAGGTCTCCTTTTAGCTCACACTGTATGGAGCTGCTTCTGAGGGCCTTTGTAATTCAGACATCATGGGTTTGTGGCTAATCAATAGTTAGTTACCTCAGTACACAATGTGCAACCCGCAGTGGATAGTGGTGTGATTCCATAACAAAACACTATAAAAGAATTGAGAAGAGTCCTGAAACTCACCCAACATGGCAAGCTTCAATAAAGAGCAACAGTGAACCAGAATCTATACTAACAGTAAAAGATGCAAGGCAGTCACATACTTTTAATTTCTAAGCTAAGAATATTGGTTCACTGTATATTTGACATTTTCTGCCAATCATCAGGATTTTAGTGTGGCTGAGAAAACAACAGACAAAAGTGAGGTTTGCAGTAATGTCATCAGTAGTGGATTTATTCACTTATTGTACTTCCTTTGATGGCTGGGCAGGACCTCAGTTCTGATCAATAAGTGGGTTTAATACACTAGATCCTACAAGTGTGGTGAGATAAAATACTTTTTGAAATGTAAACATCCAGAAAGGCAGAGCTGAAGGTCAAGCACAAAACTTTTTAGATAACTAAAAGTTTGTAACCAGAATAAAATATCAAAGAGAAAGACAGAGGGGGATATAGGAAATTGTATTAGAATACAATTACCATATGAGAAAGAATATCTTAATTTCTACTTTTGTGATTTAAATTCAAAAAGATTATCAATGCTATAAATTTTGCCCGATTTGTTACTGATCTTTGTAGCACTAAATTGTAAAAGGAGAAGAAAAAACATTGAGGCAATACTTTCTTTTTTCTACAAAATGTTGTAATTTCTGTTATCCCACAAAAAGTAACTACCAATACCCAACCTATCAGTGTATTATCTTTATCAGGATTCCACTATCTAGAAGCATGAGTGTTGTTGAAGAGTAGTATTAATCAGCGAAATTCGGCAAAATGGTTTTCACAGCAAATATTCTGTGTTTGTTGGTGACCTTGTTCACCATTTATTTTTAGATAGATTAACTATTTTCTCTCTAGCACCACATGATACTTTGTGAGGCCAGCATGACATCTCAGAGCTGTAGTCGCCAATGTTGGATAGGGCATACACACCCCTCCTAACTCCATAGTATATAATGCTGATCCTAGTAGTGGGCTAAAAATTAAAGAAAATTTTGCAAATATAATAAACACAAAATATGCATACAAAAAGAAACTGGAAATGTTTTAGTGAACTGAGAAAGGTCTAACTGCAGCCTGAAATACCTATGACATAGGTAAGATAATGCCGACAACATCAGTCACGAAACACCCTTTGAGTCAGATAACCCTCCTAGTGTAACAGAGCCCTAATGTTAACCATAGACTAATGTGATGGGTGTTTTGTGATGTTGGGGCATAAAATGACTGACCTCAAAGATACTGCGGTCTGCAAATATACTCTTTTGGGTGTACTCGTGTTTTAAAGGTAATGTCTTTTTGTATGGAAATGTATGTGACCTGTGTGTCATACTGAGTCTACCACTTTAATAGCATTACCCAAAGTGCTGTGCAGTTCATGCAGACAGGAAGGCGTGAAGAATCCACGTGCATGAAAGCAGCAACAGTAAACAAGCAAAATTGTAAGAGGAAAAAAAGGTAAGTATCTGCTATTGAATCAGTGAGGGACACGCCTTAGTGAATTTGTCAAATTTTTGGCCACAGTAATCAGTTCAGCATAGTTAGATGTTTCTCCAGCAGTCAGGGACACTTTAAAGACCACTGCACCATTATAATCCATTCAAACCTAGTTCAGTTTATCCTTCCATATTGATATCAATGCATTTAGGCAAGTTTGGCAAAGTTTCCAAAGATTTCTGTGATTTTGCTGAACTCGAGGCAAAACAAATTTATAGGAGTTCCCTCAAGTGTGCAAACACACTTTTTTCAAAGAAGCACACTGCAATGTTGTATCATCTGCTGACTTAAAAACACAGTCCACTTCCCATGGCTGCCTCTTTGAATGTCATAGAGCCCATGAGTGCCTATCAGAGGAGTTCAGCTGGTAGTAAAGATAAACATTTCAGGACATAGCCCAAAAAATACAGTTCCAGCTAGCTTTTCTTCTCAATGTCTTATCATACCAGAAGTGTCAACTTACATAAATGAGAGGTTGTTATCACAAAACATTCAGCACAAACTTTGCTAGCCCATAAATAGGTTTGTGTCTGATACAACCTGCAGCAATTCCTTAATTCTGTGCAGCAGCTAAGAATTTTAAGTCTTTCCTTTACATTAAGTTTAGAGTGTTGGGGGTGAGGGGAAATACAGAACACCTTGTGATAGAGCCAGTTCTGTATTTCCATATCATGATTGTTATATTATTGATAAAGTGATAAAGAAAATCTGAGCAGAAAAGGGAATGCCCACAGTTGACAACAGATTGAGAAAAAAGTACATATTATATATTATATATACAGTACTGTGCAAAAGTTTTAGGCAGGTGTGAATAAATGCTGTAAACAAAGAATGCTTTCAAAAATGGAAGTATTAATCATTTATTTTCATCAATCAACAAAATGCAGTGAATGAACAAAAGAGAAATCTTAATTAAATCAATATTTGGTGTGACCACCCTTTGCCTTCAAAACAGCATCAATTCTTCTAGGTATACTTGCACACAGTTTTTGAAGGAACTTGGCGGGTATGTTGTTCCAAACATCTTGGAGAACTAACCACAGATCTTCTGTGGATGTAGGCTTCCTCACATCCTTTTGTCTCTTCATATAATCCCAGACACACTCGATGATGTTGAGATCAGGGCTCTGTGGGGGCCATACCATCACTTCCAGGACTTCTTGTTCTTCTTTACGCTGAAGATAGTTCTTAATTACTTTGGCTGTATGTTTGGGGTCGTTGTCCTGCTGCAGAATAAATTTGGGGCCAATCATATGCCTCCCTGATGGTATTGCATGATGGATAAGTATCTCCCTGTATTTCTCAGCATTGAGAACACCATTAATCCTGACCAAATCTCCAACTCCATTTGCAGAAATGCAGCCCCAAATGTTCAAGGAACCTCCACCATGCTTCACTGTTGCCTGCAGACACTCATTATTGTACCGCTCTCCAGCCCTTCGACGAACAAACTGCCTTCAGCTACAGCCAAATATTTCAAATTTTGACTCATCAGTCCAGAACACCTGCTGCCATTTTTCTGCACCCCAGTTCCTATGTTTTACTTGAGTCGCTTGGCCTTGTTTCCACGTCGGAGGTATGGCTTTTTGGCTGCAACTCTTCCATGAAGACCACTTCTGGCCAGACTTCTCCGGACAGTAGATGGGTGTACCTGGGTCCCACTGGTTTCTGCCAGTTCTGAGCTGATGGCACTGCTGGACATCTTCCGATTTCGAAGGGTAATTAGCTTGATGTGTCTTTCATCTGCTGCACTAAGTTTCCTTGGCCGACCACTGCGGCTACAATCTTCAACGTTGCCCGTTTCTTTGTGCTTCTTCAAAAGAGCTTGAACAGCACATCTTGAAATCCCAGTCTGCTTTGAAATCTTTGTCTGGGAGAGACCTTGCTGATGCAGTATAACTACCTTGTGTCTTGTTGCTGTGCTCAATCTTGCCATGACATGAAACTGTCTTCCACAACCTCACCTTGGTAGCGAGGAGGAGTTTGGCTGTTCCTCACCCAGTTTTAAGCCTTCTACACAGCTGTTTCTGTTTCAATTAATGACTGTGTTTCAACCTACATGTGACATTGATGATCATTAGTACCTGTTTGGTATAACTGGTTGATCATACACCTGACTATAATCCTACAAAATCCCTGACTTTGCGCAAGTGTACCTATAAGAATTGATGCTGGTTTGAAGGCAAAAGGTAGTAACACCAAATATTGATTTGATTTAGATTTTTCTTTTGTTCGCTCACTTTGCATTTTGTAAATTGATAACAATAAACAATCATTATTTATATTTCTGAAAGCATTCTTTGTTTACAGCATTTTTTCACACCTGCCTAAAACTTTTGCACAGTACTGTATATATATATATATATATATATATATATATATATATATATATATATATATATATATATATATATATATATATAAATGCTAAGATCTGTCTGTCACATGATTACTTGCAAGCTACTGGGGCTAAAATCTTGATCTTGGTCTTTATCAAAAGCTTATGGCCTGATACATTCTGGTAATTAATAACATTTGAAATAGCAGCAATCTCTGCAAACTGACCTATGCTTGTGGGTTTCTTATACTAAAGTGATAGGCAAACAAAGTGACATGGCAGAAAATAAAGAGGACCAGCAAGTGTCAAGCAAATTGTAGAGGCCAATGACATGACAAAGAACACCATTAACAGAACAAGAAGCAGAGCAGCAGCACCATCTGCTGAGAGTCAAGTCCAGGATACAGAATTCAAGAACAACAAAGAGTACAAGCATGCGGCCGGAGGTACATGTGTTTCATTAGCATGAATAAATAAAACTACCTGCCATTTAGACCTGTAAATCAAGATAATATTGCAGACGTGGGAAGTTTACAGACAAAAATAATGAGATAAATGGATGTACGTATTTATTAAATTCCTAAAATCAATTTCGGGTCAAATGTGGCCAGCAGAGATTCACCCAGCAAACAGGGCACGAGTCAGGAATCTAACCTGAATGGGACATCAGTCTAATGAAGTATTTGATGATTTGCAGTCAGCTTAACATACACATACGTAGGATGCAGAAGGAAACTGCTCTACCCACACAAATACCCATTCAGGCATGAGAAGAATGACAAAAATTCACAAACTTTACAAAACTGGTCAGAGTTAGAAGTGTCATAGAGCTGTACGGCAGTAGAACTAACAAAATATACAGTATAACAACTGCAATTCCTGATCCCCATTTCACCTTTAAGGGCAGTATGAATGCAACTACAGATACCAATCATAAAGTTAGTTGCACGTAGAATTTCCTACAGGTGAATAACATTTATTTTCAAATGAATCTGAATAACAATCTCTCAAGACCAAAAACTAGGTAGCATGCTATACCTTTTCATTATTCAATTAACAAGATAAATCACTTCATCAACTAAGACAAACACTTAAAATACATATATGACAGATTGATTCATGTGCTTCTAGGGAAGGGCCTGGGATGTCATTTATAAAAACATTAATAATGGTTAAATTCTGTACCTGGTCTGGCTCAAGCTGAATTGCTCTGTCATAGCATGCAGTGGCATCACGCAGCAAGCCACTGCTTTCATGTTCCAAAATCTGCTCTCTTAGTGAAGGCTCTTCTTTTCTAATAGCATTGACACCACTTACACCATCTGGTTCATGCATAGCAGCATATAGAGACTGAAACAATAAAGAAACACTTTCTACTGCAGTAAAGTAAGAAGAAGCCTATCACCTCAACTACTCCATCTCACATAGGTACAAAATAAAACCATACTGAACAGAATAAATTTATATGTAGAACTAGGCTGAAGTATTGTTAATTAGCAAACAGCATCTTAAATTAACTTTTTTATATGTTTAAATAACTTCACAAACTACCATGGTTTATTCAACAACTAACAAATGGGAAATAAATAAAATGCTGAGGCACTAAATATCTCACACATATTTTGCTTAAATACTCACTATACATATAAAACAACACAAAAAATTATTTTAATTTGTTATAATAAATACATATTCTGTGATTTTTACAAAGAAAAAATAAACTGGAAGGTTGACAATTACTATATGTTTACACAAGTCTTAAAGCCATAGAATTACTGTAATATTTTGCCAGGAAGTGTTTAATTTAGTTCAGCCTGGGAAATGTATTCTTAACGTTTCCAACAATTCAAACTACTGTTTTATAATAATAATAATAATTAATTTTACTTATAAGGCACTATACATTAGTAGTAAATCTCAAAGTGCTACATAAAAATATTTAACAAAGACAAAACAAGATAAAAACAGAGATAAAACAACAATAAATAGTGGCATTCTTGTTAATATGCTTTCCTAAATAAAAAAGTCTTAAGCTGTTTATGTATGTTTAGCTGTTTATGTTTTATGCATGTTTTAGTCACAAAAATTGTACTTTTTATTTAACTTCGAAGTGACGACTCACTGTATATGAGAAAAACTATGTATGTTGCCATCAAACTGAGAAAAACAACCCAACTATGTAAGCAATCCCTTTGACATTTATAAGACACATGTAAAACACTGTATCTTTAAGTTTTTCTCTCTTGTATTATTTGTTTCATAGCTAGCCAAAATATCAAATTCTAAAAGCTAGCACAGTCATACACAAGTGTTATAAAAGTAAAAAGATCAACTGTAAACCAAGGTTTACCACTGACACGAACATGTCTTTAATTCTTTAGATTTTTTCTTTTTTTAACACTTTCAACAGTACACCTTGACTTCTGCACAGTATGGAAATGAATATAGGAGTTTTTGGACAACAAATAAAAAAAAAACTGAATTACTCTACCTGCAAAAAGCTAAGATGATCTTGAATATTTTGTTTCTTTTCAAAGATGAAAGACTCAAAATGCATCACTGCTCGAGTGTAGGCTTTAGTACGGAAAGAGGCTCTAGCCAAGATGTCCTGGGGAATTAGATCAAGGAACTGAATTACCTTTTTATAGTCAGAGACCTCCACGTTCAACTCTGTGGCAGAAAATACAAAAGCAAAAACGAATAGTTTTACTTAGCCAAAATTATTTTTGTGCTAATTTTAATATATGAATCTGGCATTTTGATGCATTACTCCATCCATAAACCTGAAATTGGTCCTTTAACCTAATATTCCACTTCCTCTGCATACATCAGGGAGTGACCTGGGAAATGTTTTGAAACATTACAAACCAAATAAAAAGGCATGATAGAAGAGTTTAAAATGACTAAGTAAGTAAATACTGTGAATACTAGCTATTAGTTTAAAATATTTTTTAATAATAACACTCTTGTACAGATAGAATCTGTGTAAAAATACACTTTGCACAAGCATTAAATAGCATGTATTTATATGGAGAACACTCGACACATAAAATATCAAGTTGTGTAGTTAAACATATTGTAGACCTTTCATTCATACTGGGAATGTTAAAGAAATAGGTAGTAATCATTGATGTTGGAGTGAGAAGCCAACTCTCAAGAAAATGTGGTTATGTCAAAATTCTGCTACAAATGGAGGTATATGCAGAGCCATATCACTAGGCTCCAAAAGCATCTTTGAGAGCTATAATCAATAAAATAAACACACTTACATTATGTGTCATAACAACTCAAGGTGGACAAGACTGCAGGGCAAGATAGATTATTAAGTTAACATAACAATCTCAAACCCACCTAATTCTATTTAGGATTGTGGGATTCTGAGACTAGAATTGACTTGTTGTAGGCAACAGAACAAGAGCCCATTACCCAGGACTCCTTCATGTACACACCCTCACTCGCATAGACCCAATCAGGAGTTTCCAGTTAACCTAACCTACATGTCTTTCAGGGTTGTGGGAGGAAAACAGTGTCCCTTCTCTTCAAAAAACTGTGAAAACACGCTAACTCCACATGGACAATGACCAGTTCACTTGACCCCAATATCTGTAAGGCAACAGTGTTTACCATATGTGTCACCTGGTTAATAAATTTAAATTAGAAGCATTTATAATTAATAGTATACCTTTTCTATGATTTTTCTACTTGCAAAAAGCCATTCTTATATTAACAGTGTGTCATAAAGTGTTTTCATGGTTCAGGACTAGCACCAGTGTGATACTGGACAATGGCAGGGAGAAGCACAACTCTTTAAAAAGGGCTATCACTGTTGTAAACGTCACAGGAGAGAGATGTGGCACTTTTAAGGTCACTGAGGGGGTTGGGTACTAGTGCACAATCCTGGAATCACTTTAACTAAATAAGTCTACTTTTGACCCCAGAAGTGATTCCTGGGCTTAGCCAAAAGTGACTACAAAATAGGATTTAAAGTGGAGATTTGTCCAAGGGAGAACCAAGTCTAGAGTTGAAAGAAGGGGTGGGAAGAAAACTTTCTGGCAAAGGGAAGGAAAAATAGGTGTGTGAAAAAGAAAGAGTTGAAAACTGGGAAAGTGAGCTATCTCACCCAAGAGACAGTGGTTCAGGTCAGTTTACAAAGGATCATCGTGGCAGCAGGTTTTCTTGTGTTGTTGTATCCTTTGCAGTTGAGATTTCCTGGTGATGTGTCACTTGAGTGTTTAGTTCTGAGAATACATGCATCATTTTTTAATGCTTGTGGCTAAATTGTCATTTTTCTAGGTTTGGAGAGATGTCATGTGCACATGCTCTACTGTTGTAATACACACACACACATGCACACACACACCATTTACAAGCAATATTCTCTCTAAAGCAAGAAATAAATAATAAAACAACATTTTCTTTTTTCTTTCATTCAATTTTATGTTTAAATACTTTAAACTACAACTTACTCTTTTGTTCTCTGTCTCTGTTTGGACGTTCTTTACTCTTTTCTGTGTTCAGAGTCTGCAAAGTGTGTCTGGACCACTGAGTAAGATGGTCATACATTGAGAAAACAGTCTGTGTACTAAGTTGGATGAGATCTGAAGCACCATCCTGTAGCCTTACCATCCTACTACTGTCTTCATTCAAAACAGCCATAATTTCTGCATAAACCTTAAATTAATAATAAAATGGAAAAAAATGTTTAAAACAAAGATAAACATGGTCTAATATTACATCATCAAGGCAGCAAAATAGGCTAATGTACAGGGAGTGGTAGTATGAGTAGCAAGGAATACCAACTATCAGAGTATGTACAGGTATTAGAACAGATAAGCATAACAGAAAAAGGTGGTTACAAATAAAGCAAGATAGTTCCTCTGGTAAAGAAAAACTTGACTTAATCGGTTTAGTACAAGACTTAGTTTAAAAACTGGTATATTAGTAGACATTTAAACATAATTTAATCTTAATTTATGAAGTTTATAATCAAGAGTTCTTAAAACAAGACAATAGGCCATCAACAAGCACAACATTCACAAATAATAATTACTGATTACAAATTAAAAGTTAAAAATGAGAATGAAATAAAATGCATAAAGTTGTGGTTTCCTGGAATGACTGAAATACTTTTACCTCCTGCTGATGCTCTTCAGTACAACCCAGCAAAACATAGACCAGTATATGTGGTAGTAGATATATGGTAACTTTGTAGTCATGCTTCATTATGAAGCTGCAACAGTTAAAAACCTTGCTTGCTAATTCATGTTTGACCTGTTAAAAGCAAATACTTAAATCATAAATCAGTTATAAACACTGACTACTTCTAATTTCCCAAACATATTTCCTTAACCAAAAAACTATTACTGA